>NC_041386.1:27505531-27582215 GCF_002162155.2 Triticum dicoccoides
CCTCAGCGGTATTTCCCCCTCCCGCCCACGCCTCCCGCCCCTCCCGCTGCCCCCAAGTAGCTGGGCAGCGGACGCCGCGGCAATCGCCGCGGGGGCGGCCGCAAGCAGCAACAGGCGCCCGGGGGGCTCGTCAGCAGCAGAAGCAGGTGACTCCCCCATGGACGTATGACACCAACCCGTGGACTGGCGTCGTCCACGCGTACTCAATGCCGGTTCCTCGGGCTCCTGCTCCGGGCATCCTTGGGCCTCGCCCGGCGGGCCACCAAGCTCTCTTCGCCGCGTAGAACGCCGCTCCCTGCAGTGGCTATGGTGCCGCCTGCGTGCGCCTACGGGTCCGCGCCGGCCTACGGCGCTGCCGCCGCGACGGCCTATGGGGCCGCGCCCGCCTACAGCGCCACCTTGCGTCGGCCTTCGGTGCAGCTCCTGCACCGTTCTACGAAGGGTTTTACCCTCCTCAGGTATCACCGCCGTGGGACCCGGCCCTGCTCGCCGCCCTGCACTCCGCCCCGTCACCGAGCTCTTATGGTGGCGGTGGTGACTGGTACATGGACTCGGGCGCCACTGCTCACATGACTGCTCATCCCGGTAACCTCACGTCTGCCACTCCCATTCATACTCCCACCCGTATCACCGTTGGTAACGGTTCCTCCCTACCCATTACACATGTCGGTCATATGTATTTTCCATCTACTTCTACTCCTGTCCATATGTCTGATGACCCACAAGTATAGGGGATCTATCGTAGTCCTTTCGATAAGTAAGAGTGTCGAACCCAACGAGGAGCAGAAGGAAATGATAAGCAGTTTCCAGCAAGGTATTCTCTGCAAGTACTGAAATAAGTGGTAACAAATAGTTTTGTGATAGGATAATTTGTAACGAGCAACAAGTAACAAAAGTAAATAAAGTGCAGCAAGGTGGCCCAATCCTTTTTGTAGCAAAGGACAAGCCTGGACAAATTCTTATATAAGAAAAGCGCTCCCGAGGACACATGGGAATATCGCCAAGCTAGCTTTCATCACGTTCATATGATCCGCGTTCGGTACTTTGACAATTGGGTATGTGGGTGGACCGGTGCTTGGGTACTGTCCTTACTTGGACAAGCATCCCACTTATGATTAACCTCTATTGCAAGCATCCGCAACTACAACAAAAGTATTAAGGTAAACCTAACCATAGCATGAAACATATGGATCCAAATCAGCCCCTTACGAAGCAGTGCATAAACTAGGGTTTAAGCTTCTATCACTCTAGCAACCCATCATCTACTTATTACTTCCCAATGCCTCAAATCTGCAGCCAAACTCATCCTCTTGAATCTATATTCATACTCACAGTTTTGATTTTGCAGGTCATAGATCTGGGCTTGGAGGTGCTTGATTTTCTCATGAAGCTTGAAGATGGCCTCCCCAATGTCCTTGACGTCCAGCTTGTGGTTGTTGTTGAACTCCGTGATCATAATGTGATTGGAATCGAGTCCACGCTCCACCATCTCCTAACACTTGAAAACATCTTGATCCAATGCCTCGAGCCTTGCCTCCGTGCTTCCGGTCTTCCTTGGTCCCTCAACGTCGCGGATGTGCAACAACCCCTTATGCATCTCAATGGTTTGATGGTGTTGCAGCACCTCCGCGAGGTAGGGGTTGATGACCTTCTCAAAGAACTGGTCCTTGGGGCACTTGAAGACGACATGACGTCCTGGATCTGTCAGAAAAACAGCTCGAAACACAAACAAAGGATAATTGCATGATACGGGAGTCAAAACCCTCGGGAGATTATATAATGAATTTTTACTGACCAAAATATGTGTCGTGTAAGAAAACGGAGTCCGGAGAGCGCACGAGGTGCCCACGAGGTAGGGGGCGCGCCTAGGAGGGTAGGGCGCGCCCTCCACCCTTGTGGAGGCCTCATGTCCTTCCCGGATTGCTTCTTATTTTTCTATTTTTCTAAATATTCCAAAACGGAGAAATATTGCCTTAAAAACTGTTTTGGAGTCGGTTTACTTACCGTACCACATACCTATTCCTTTTCGGAGTCTGAAACGTTCCGGAAAGTGTCCCTTATGTATTCCTCCGGGGTTACGGTTTCAATAACATTGGTTCCAACATTTATGGGATGACCTGAGATATAATGTTTGATTCTTTGACCGTTCACCACCTTCGGATTTGTGACTTCGAAGTTGTTGATTTTTATGGCACCAGAACGATAGACCTCCTCGATAACGTAAGGACCTTCCCATTTAGAGAGAAGTTTTCCTGCAAAAAAATCTTAAATGAGAGTTGTATAGCAATACATAATCACCTACATTAAACTCACACTTTTGTATCCTTTTATCATTGCCATCTTTTAACTTTTTCTTTAAACAACCTGGCATTTTCGTAGGCTTGGGTTCTCCATTCATCGAGTGAGCTAATATCAAATAACCTCTTCTCACCGGCAAGTTTAAAATCATAATTGAGATCTTTAATAGCCCAATATGCCTTGTGTTCTAGTTCGAGAGGTAAGTGACATGCTTTTCCATAAACCATTTTATACGGAGACATACCCATAGGATTTTTATATGCAGTTCTATAGGCCCATAACGCATCATCAAGTTTCTTGGACCAATTCTTTCTAGACCTATTGACAGTCTTTTGCAAAATTAATTTGAGCTCTCTATTACTCAATTCTACTTGACCACTAGACTGAGAGTGATAAGGGGATGCAATTCTATGATTAACATCATACTTAGCAAGCATTTTACGGAAAGCACCATGAATAAAATGTGAACCACCATCAGTCATTAAATATCTAGGGACTCCAAATCTTGGAAAATAACTTCTTTAAGCATTTTAATAGAAGTGTTATGATCAGCACTACTAGTTGTAATAGCTTCTACCCACTTAGTAACGTAATCAACAGCAACTAAAATATGTGTATAACCATTAGAAGCAGGAAAAAGGTCCCATATAGTCAAAGCCCCAAACATCAAATGGTTCAATAACGAGTGAATAGTTCATGGGCATTTCTTGACGTCTACTAATATTACCAATTCTTTGACATTCATCACAAGATAAGAAAAACTTACGGGCATCCTTGAAGAGAGTAGGCCAATAAAAAACAGATTGCAATACCTTATGTGCAGTTCTATCTCCAGCATGGTGTCCTCCATAACCTTCGGAGTGACACTTGCGTAGGATCTGTTTCTGTTCATGCTCAGGTACACAACGTCTAATAACACCATCTACTCCTTCTTTATAAAGATGTGGGTCATCCCAAAAGTAATGTCTCAAATCATAGAAGAACTTTTTCTTTTGCTGGTATGTGAAACTAGGTGGTATGAATTTGGCAACATTGCAATTAGCATAATCAACATACCATGGAGCAGTATGAGAAGCATTTATGACATTTAATTGCTCATCAGGAAAGCTATCATCAATAGGTAGTGGGTCATCAAGCACATTTTCTAACCTAGACAAGTTGTCTGCAATGGGGTTCTCAGCTCCCTGCTACCTCTTGAGCACTACGTTGGATTTCCCCGAAGAGTAAGGGATGATGCAGCAAAGTAGCATAAGTATTTCCCTCAGTTTTTGAGAACCAAGGTATCAATCCAGTAGGAGGCTACACTCGAGTCCCTCGTACCTACACAAAAACAATAGCTCAACGCAACCAACGCGCTTAGGGGTTGTCAATCCCTTCACGGTCACTTACGAAAGTGAGATCTGATAGAGATGATAAATAATATTATTGGTATAAAGATGCAAAGTAAATAAAGTAAAAGTAAAGTAAAAGCAAAGCAATAATAAAGTAATGGAGATTGATATGATGAGAAAGAGACCCGGGGGCTATAGGTTTCACTAGTGGCTTCTCTCAAGAGCATAAGTATTCTACGGTGGGTGAACAAATTACTGTTGAGCAATTGACAGAATTGAGCATAGTTATGAGAATATCTAGGTATGATCATGTATATAGGCATCACGTCCGAGACAAGTAGACTGAAACGATTCTGCATCTACTACTATTACTCCACTCATCGACCGCTATCCAGCATGCATCTAGAGTATTAAGTTAAAAACAGAGTAATGCCTTAAGCAAGATGACATGATGTAGAGGGATAATTTCATGCAATATGATAAAAACCCCATCTTGTTATCCTCGATGGCAACAATACAATACGTGCCTTGTTGCCCCTTCTTTCACTAGGAAAGGACATCGCAAGATTGAACCCAAAGCTAAACACTTCTCCCATGGCAAGAACAACCAATCTAGTAGGCCAAACCAAACTGATAATTCGAAGAGACTTGCAAAGATAACCAATCATACATAAAAGAATTCAGAGAAGATTCAAATATTATTCATAGATAGACTGGATCATAAACCCACAATTCATCGGTCTCAACAAACACACCGCAAAAAGAAGATTACATCGAATAGATCTCCACAAGAGAGGGGGAGAACATTGTATTGAGATCCAAAAAGAGAGAAGAAGCCATCTAGCTACTATCTATGGACCCGTAGGTCCGAAGTAAACTACTCACACTTCATCGGAGGGGCTTGGATGATGAAGTAGAAGCCCTCCATGATCGATGCCCCTTCCGGCGGAGCTCCGGAATAGGCCCCAAGATGGGATCTCGTAGATACAGAAAGTTATGGCAGTGGAATTAGGTTTTTGGCTCCGTCCCCGATCGTTTGGGGGTACGTGGATATATACAGGAGGAAGAACTACGTCGGTGGAGCTTCGACAGGCCCACGAGGCAGGGGGCGCGCCCCTACCCTCGTGACCACCTCGTGGCTTTCTTGACGGAGGGTCCAAGTCTCATGGATCTTATCTGATGAGAAAATCACGTTTCCGAAGGTTTCATTCCGTTTGGACTCCGTTTGATATTCCTTTTCTTCGAAACCCTAAAATAGGCAAAAACAATAATTCTGGGCTAGGCCTCCGGTTAATAGGTTAGTCCCAAAAATAATATAGAAGTGGATAATAAATCCCAATAATGTCTAAAATAGTAGATAATATAGCATGGAGCAATCAAAAATTATAGATACGTTGGAGACGTATCAAGCATCCCCAAGCTTAATTCCAGCTCGTCCTTGAGTAGGTAAATGACAAAAACAGAATTTTTGATGCGAAGTGCTACTTGGCATAATTTTAATGCAATTCTTCTTAATTGTGGTATGAATATTCAGATCCGAAAGATTCAAGACAAAAGTTCATATTGACATAAAAATGATAATACTTCAAGCATACTAACTAAGCAATTATGTCTTCTCAAAATAACATGGCCAAAGAAAGCTCATCCCTACAAAATCATATAGTTTAGTCATGTTTCATTTTCGTCACACAAGAATGCTATCATCATGAACAACCCTGATGACAAGCCAAGCAATTGTTTCATACTTTAGTAATCTCAAACCTATAAACTTTCACGCAATATATGAGCGCGAGCCATGGACATAGCACTATGGGTGGAATAGAATATAATGAGGGGGTTATGTGGAGAAGACAAAAAAAGGAGAAAGTCTCACATCAACGAGGATAATCAATGGGCTATGGAGATGCCCACCGATTGATGTTAATGCAAGGAGTAGGGATTGTCATGCAACAGATGCAATAGAGCTATAAATGTATGAAAGCTCAACAAAAGAAACTAGTGGGTGTGCATCCAACTTGCTTGCTCACGAAGACCTAGGGCACTTGAGGAGGCCCATTGTTGGAATATACAAGCCAAGTTCTATAATGAAAAATTCCCACTAGTATATGAAAGTGATAACATGAGAGACTCTCTACTATGAAGATCATGGTGCTATTTTGAAGCACAAGTGTGGTAAAAGGATAGTAACATTGTACCTTCTCTCTTTTTCTCTCATTTTTTTGGGCCTTCTCTTTTTTATGGCCTTTCTCTCTTTTTTTGGGCCTTCTCTTTTTTATGGACTTTATTTTTTTATACCTCACTTGGGACAATGCTCTAATAATGATGATCATCACACTTCTACTTATTTACAACTCAATGATTACAACTCGATACTAGAACAAAGATGACTCTATGTGAATGCCTCCGGTGGTGTACCGGGATATGCAATGAACCAAGAGTGACATGTATGAAAGAATTATGAATCGTGGCTTTGCCACAAATACTATGTCAACTACATGATCATGCTAAGAAATATGACAATGATGAATGTGTCATGATGAATGGAATGATGGAAAGTTGCATGGCAATATATCTCAGAATGGCTATGGAAATGCCATAATAGGTAGGTATGGTGGCTGTTTTGAGGAAGATATAAGGAGGTTTATGTGTGAAAGAGCGTATCATATCACGGGGTTTGGATGCACCGACGAAGCTTGCGCCAACTCTCAATGTGAGAAAGGGCAATGCACGGTACCGAAGAGGCTAGCAAGGATGGAAGGGTGAGAGTGCGTATAATCCATGGACTCAACATTAGTCATAAAGAACTCACATACTTATTGCAAAAATCTACAAGTCATCAAAAACCTCGGCACTACGCGCATGCTCCTAGGGGGATAGATTGGTAGGAAAAGACCATCGCTCATCCCCGACCGCCACTCATAAGGAAGACAATCAAATAACACCTCATGTTTCAAATTTGTTGCATAACATTTACCATACGTGCATGCTACGGGACTTGCAAACCTCAACACAAGTATTTCTCAATTTCACAACTACTCAACTAGCACGACTTTGATATTATTACCTCCATATATCAAAACAATCATCAAGCATCAAACTTTTCTTAGTATTCAACACACTCATAAGAAAGTTTTATTATTAATCTTGCATACCAAGCATATTAGGATTTTAAGCAAATTACCATGCTATTCAGACTCTCAAAATAATCTAAGTGAAGCATGAGAGATCAATAGTTTCTATAAAACAAATCCACCACCGTGCTCTAAAAGATATAAGTGAAGTACTAGAGCAAAATTATAGAGCTCAAAAGATATAAGTGAAGCACATAGAGTATTCTATCAAATTCCAAATCATATATGGCTCTCTCAAAAGGTGTGTACAGCAAGGATGATTGTGGTAGACTAACAAGCAAAGACTCAAATCATAAAAGACGCTCCAAGCAAAACACATATCATGTAGTGAATAAAAATATAGCTCCAAGTAAAGTTACCGATAGAAGTAAACGAAAGAGGGGATGCCTTCCGGGGCATCCCCAAGCTTTGGCTTTTAGGTGTCCTTAGATTATCTTGAGGGTGCCATGGGCATCCCCAATCTTAGGTTCTTTCCACTTCTTGTTCCATAATCCATCAAATCTTTACCCAAACTTGAAAACTTCACAACACAAAACTTAAAGTAGAAAACTCGTGAGCTCCGTTAGCGAAAGAAATCAAAAGACCACTTCAAGGTACTGTAATGAACTCATTCTTTATTTATATGTGTGTTATACCTACTATATTCCAACTTCTCTATGGATTATAAACTATTTTACTAGCCATAGATTCATCAAAATAAGCAAACAACACACGAAAAATAGAATTTGTCAAAAACAGAACCGTCTGTAGTAATCTGTAGCTAGCGCAAGATCTGGAAACTCAAATATTCTAAAATAAATTTCTGGACGTGAGGAATTTATCTATTAATCATCTGCAAAAATAATTAACTAAATAGAACTTTCCAAATAAAAATGACAGCAGTTCTTGTGAGCGCTAAAGTTTCTGTTTTTTACAGCAAGTTCAACAAGACTTTCCCCAAGTCTTCCCAACGGTTATACTTGGCACAAACACTGATTAAACACAAAAAACACAACCAAAACATAGGCTAAATAAATTTATTTATTGAATAACAGCAAGTAAAAATATTGGGTTGAGTCCCAACAAGCGCTTTTCTTTAAAGCCTCTTTAGCTAGGCATTGATAATTTCAATGATGCTCACATGAAAGACAAGAATTGAAGCACACAGAGAGCATCATAATACATGTGACAAACACATCTAAGTCTAACATACTTCCTATGCATAGGCATCTTATAGGCAAACAAATTATCATGGCAAGCAAAAACTAGCATATGCATGGAAGAGGAAAGAAACAATAGTAATCTCAACATAACGAGAGGTAATTTAGTAACATGAAAATTTCTACCACCATATTTTCCTTTCTCATTGTAACATCCCAAAATTCTAAATTTTGGAATGTTATAATAAATAGATAGATTGATTGTTTGTTTGATTGTTGTGTGATTGATTGAGTGAAATTTGAAACTTTTTGAAAGTTAAATGAGAGGGAATAAAAGGACTTTCCCAAACTTTCACCTTTTGCATTTTGATCTCCGTGAATTCAAATTCTTTTCAAATACAAAACCCTCGAGAGAAGATGACCTGACTTCTTCCATTTAAATAAATGAAAAGGATTTTGAAAAGATTTGAATTTCATTTGGAAGTATTTTTAATTCAGAAACTTCAAGCAACTCAATAATTTTCATGAGAGAAGATAAAATGACTTCTTCAAATTATGAAATATGAGTTAGGAGTTTCAAAGATCACATTTAAAGTCCTTTTTGAATTTATTTTCAATTTGGAGTTATTTGAGTTTTATTCAAATTATTTTTCTCCAAAAATAAAATATATGGAAAATAGGGTAACATGATTCCCTACATCAGAAAATTGGAGATAAATAAATTTGAATTCATTCTGGTATTTCTAAAATGATTTTTATTGGATTTTATTAGACCAGTAGCACTCTTTGAATTATATGAATTTGTCTGACTTTTATTTAATGCTAGGAAAATGTTCATCTTGTAGAAAATCTTTTTCTAAAAATTTTGATGTATAATATGCATATATAAAGTTTTATTTTTATTTTCGTTTTTTAGTTTACCGCATTCTGTTTAAAAAAAACTGCGCGCGCGCCTGAAACTAACTGTCGTCCACGTGCGCATCATAGTACCAACGAGCGCCCTATTTTTTTTCTTTATCCTATATGGGCCAGGCCCAGCCAGCCTTTTCATTTTTTTTCTTAGGCCGAATTTTGTAAAAAAAACTGCAGCCGCAGCGTGCACGCGGCCGGCCGAAGGCCTTTAGGCCCATCCGCCTCTTTTCTTCTCGGTTTCGTATATTTTCGTCTACATTTAGTCCCACATTGCCTAGCCTTTGACCCCTAAGTTTCTTTTCCACCAATAAATATAGACCTATAGAGCCTTCAAAAATCATCTGATTCGGGTTAAATCAATATTTTGATTTGACTAGATTCATTTGAGAAAAATATTTTTTCTCCTCTCCGGCGCGACTTCTGAAAGTTGTCTCCTCTCTCCAAAGTTGTCTTTTCTCTGCCTTATAAAGGTATCTTTCTTTGTTTTTTCTTCTTCTTATACTTCCGTAGTTTATTATGTTTAGACTAATACCATAGAATAATTAGATTATCAATTAATCTAGGTATTTATACCTTAGACCTTAACCGTAACTATTTTTCTTTCGTAAAACAGCTTGGCCCTGATTTTTCAAATAGGCATAACTTTTCACTCATTTATCCAAATTAGATGAAACCAGCGCCTATAGCTTCGTCTTGTTTTCACCTATCCAGTGAACCTGTCACATCAACTTTTTGAAATTTTCAAATTTCGAATTTTGTTTTATATTCAAACTTCTTTTGATCATAACTTGAGTTTTATAACTCGGATTTAGTTGATTCTTTTTGCATATCGAAGCTCTTCACCTAAACTTTCTGATAAGGCCAAATTCATATAATTTTGGTACTGTTAGAAATTGTTTTATTTTGCAAGAGTATTTGCTTGGTTTTGATGTTTTCCGATTCGTCTTCTTCATTCTTTCTGATCCTTTGAGTGATTGCTTATGTGTGGTTACTATTGCTTGTCTACGATAGATTAAACAGAGTGTGACGAGTAGAACTATCAAGAGTTATGAGTGCGAATCATCTTCATCAACATTGCAGGCAAGTTCACACTTTGATCATATCCCTTTTATCACCCAGTTTTTATGCATTAGTTCCAATCCTCAAACATTGCATGATTAGGATGCCATTAACATGTGGGTTGAGAAGTAGTTGATGAGGTAGAACCTATTACCCTGTTACATTCAAACCCTTGGGAGTTACTTCTACGCGTTGCTTAATTTGCTATGCTATGCTCGTAGACGTGGTTTGGGTGAGTGAAATCCATGACAGATGTGAGATTGTTAATTAATGGTTCAACTTAAGGTGGCAACTTAAATTTACATCTGGGTGGATTGAGGCACCTGGAGTACCCAGTGTTGCCTATATTTTTGGAAATCCCGGAGTACCCGTGTGATCTTCCTATGGGCCGCCACCCTGGCTCAAAGGGATCATAAGATTATTCATACTAGAAACTTCCGTGTGCAGCCATAAGCTATTATGGGCTCTAGCATAGTTGAGTAAGTTACGTGAAGCTCTTGAAGAGGTGGATCAGCATGTAGTGGGTTGTAGGTTTGGTATGGTCTGCCCGGAGTAGAGAGTTAATGTTGCTGAAAGACTGTGTCTCGGTCATCCGTTTCTCAAACAACATGTAGTGCGAGAAAATTCAAGTGAGGCGATCGAGTCTTGTGGGGAAAAGTGCGCAAACCTCTGCAGAGTGTATAAACTAATCATGGTTAGCCGTGTTCCCGGTTATGGACAATCTTGAGTCTCTGGTACTTGGATTATCCTATTGATCTCATCACGTTACTTAAATAATTTGTTGGGTTAATGAATATTATTTTGGGATTGAGTTGGAGGAACCTTCTCAATATTTTCAACCAACTTTGTAGTTAAATAAAATATATTTCTCTGTAGTAGGGAAAAATTGGCTTTTTGCAAAAACATTATAACCATAGAGCTTTTCCACCAGCCAAATATGCATGTAGTGATAGCCTTTATTCATCATTCTCCTATGGTATGAATTTGCCAGTACATTCAATGTACTGACCCTTTGTGGCTGCAACGTCTCATGTTGCAGGACTTCTTACGACGAGTAAGTGGTACATTAGGGTTACGATTTCTACACTCAACTTTGCCGTTGGTGTTGATGGGAATCCACAACCTTTGTTATTTCCACTATTTGGATTGAGGTAATAGTATTTACGTTACTTTTACATGTGATTTACCTCTGTTATGAATCCTCGAGTACTGTGTGTGTCAGCATACCGATCCAGGGATGACACTTAAGCATAGAGACTTGACCGTCTGAGGTCGGGTCGCTACAAGATGGTATCAGAGCACATGTTGACTATAGGACGTGACCCCTAAAAACTGGCAAGCCCATAGGAAAGATTTTCTCTATAAATTTCTTTTCAAAAAAGATCTTTTACCTCTCCTCTCTTCTGAGCTTATTCAAATATTCTCTTTAGTGAGACCATACCCCTTTCCCCTTTTGACCACACGAAGATTCGACTGATGAGACCACTCCAAGAAGTACAAGATATCGGACAACTGAGACCATTCGGAATGAAGAGGATTTACCATACATTATAATAATGGAAACTGCAACGGTTGAAGACTCCAAAGACTAGGAGAATTTGAAGGCCCTGTACAATTTCTAGATTTGTATGACCTAGGAAGGCACCGCTTATGGAACTTGGCAGACTATGGAAGCTGTCAATACCCGAGATCAAGGTGTATTGGAAAAAGACCGGAACATGGAGAGTTGAGAACTCAAAGTTTTGTCAAGAAAACCCTAAGGCAGGAGATATCAACTATGGAAGATAGCTCATGGCAATGACAAGGGCAGAAACACAGTTATCCGTGATGTCATCGCCACTGATACTATGGTCACCGAGCTAAGCTAAGCATGCATTTCTTTGGAAGGATTGGATGGTAGAAGGCTGATGGAGCACCTAACAGTAAGATGAAGTTTTAACCTTAGCTGGTGTATCGCCAGAATCTGGAGTAGTACATCAAGAATTTTAAGATGGAGCTCCAGGAAGCCGTATTAGACAAGGAAGCATTTCGTGAAGAACTCAGGAACCAGAAGCTGAAAGTAGCCAAGCTGGAGGAGCTACAACCTCGAGATACCGGAGATTTGTCAGGAACTGAAGGACAGTAGGACCATGGCTCATGCCAAGGATGTTGAAACCCAGAAGTTTGGAACGCAACTCCAGAATATTAAAGGACGTCACGAGAGACTTCGCGTCAATAGAGTTGATCTCGCAAAAGAACTTGAGAAAGACAAGCATGATCGGAAGAAGCCATTGGAGGCATGAACAAGGCTTGAAGAGTTTGGAGACGTTGAAGATTTATTGACCTTTAGAAGACCAAACCCCTGTTATATACCTACGTTAGATGCGACGTTTGTGAGCTGTCATTTGTTTGATGTTTTTCTGATAGCGACAGATAAAATCTGTCTTTTCAAAACCATTGTTTGTATTGTGCATCCCTCTCCCTCTCTCTCATCTCGCCCCAAAACCCTTGGACCCAACAGAGGATGAATGGAGATGAGCTTGTATTTTCTAGACCGATGATTCAATTGGAGACAGGCCGATGGATTCAGAACATGGAGGATCGCATGGAGAACAACCCTATAGTTGGAAACGATATGACCCAGCATGCTCTTCGGTGCTTTGAAAGAGGTGCTGCTACTTGGTGGAGGATATACCAAACCATGAATGGATGGCAAGGAGTAACCACTTGGAGAGAATTAAAGTTGACTCTGCAAAGATCTCACCCTGTGTCCTAGAAGTTGAAGCCTTATGGAAAGGATATGAGGAAACCTTGTGCATGCAAGATTTGTGGAGAAATAGGACACACCCATAAAGAACACAAGGATGAATGCCCTAATTGTGAAGGAAGTTACCCAGTTGAAGAATGCTCAACTAGGAAGATTACTTGTTTCTTGTGTGAAGGGATTACCCACTATCCTACTCAGTGTCACATTTACCCCATGGTACGAAGGACCGTACAACAGAAGAAAGAAGTAAAGAAAGGAGCCCTTATGGAAATTTTAGAAGAACTCGTGATGAAGGAATATGTGGAGGACACACCTAAAGAGGATCCGAGTAAACCCTGCACTAAGTCTTGCTATTCATGTGGAGAAGAAGGACACATCTCCCAAAATTGTTTGAATGTGGATCTAGTAGAATTCCCGACAGAGGAAGTAGAATATGACCCACAGGAAATAGAAGCCCTGATTGGAATGGAAAAGTCCAGGAAGAGAAACCGATTGGAGCCCAGGAGGGACCTGAGTCATATCACCTGTTACAGGTGCAAGGAGTCAGGGCACTACCTCAACAGTTGCCCAAAAAGGAAACCTCGAGACTTGTCAGAAGTAATATGTTTTCATTGTAATAGAGCAGGGCACTTTGCCAGAGGATGCCCCAAGGAGAAGGAGACTTGTGCTAGATAGTGAGTTTGCAACAAAAGAAATGGAGTAGTAGAAGTGAGAACATTTTCTTTTATATTGAGGTGTTGAGTTGAGACATGTAATGGAAAAGCGAGAGATTGTAATCAATTGAGAGTGAATAAAGTTAGCATCGTTGGTACTGATATGGATTTTATGAGTTATTACTCTATGAAGAAGGATTTTGACCATTTCTGAGGATATGAGAAATATGGTCTAGGGAAGATTTGTGCATTTTAAGGGTGGTAGTACCCTATAAGAACCCTTGATCCCTGGAAAAGATAAGGATACTCCACTGAGTGGATTTCAGACAAAATGAATACGAGTTTTGTCTCGAGATGTGTGATACCCCAAGAGCGTGTGGGATGAAGTTGGAGACCGTCAGTTGTTTGGACCAAATGTGATCAAGGAGTCAGAAGAGAATGTTAAGTTTATTCGAGATAGACTGAAGGTAGCTCAGTCCAGGCAGAAGAGTTATGCAGACTCAAAAACTCAAGGAGGTAGTCTATGAAATTGGAGATAGAGCATGTCTTCGTGTGTCCCCTCTGCGAGGAGTTAAACGATTTGGAGTTAAGGGAAAGTTAGCCCCGAGTTTTGTAGGACCATATCGAGTTTTGGAGCGTATGGGAGAAGTGGCCAACAAGTTGGAGTCACCCGAAGGACTGTCAGGAGTTCATGATGTGTTTCACATTTCCCAGTTGAAGAAGTGCCATGCAGAGATGGCCAGTATTCCCCTGTAAGGACGCTTGACCCTGGAAAGGATAATGATGTTCCACAAAGTGGAATATGGACTTCATAAGTATAAGTTTTTATCTCGGTATGAGGGATATCCCACGAGGATGAAGAGATAAATTACTATTGGATATAAAGTTGGTATGATGTCGGAAATATGGATCAATGGAAACTCCATGATGAGTCTGAGTAATCATGTCCTAGTTTGGTGCCAATAGAAGGAAGGAAGACAGTACAATTGGATGGATTTAAGAATACTAGGAAGTTGGAAGTTGGAATAATGATCAGTTGCCCGATGATAGGTTCAAGGACTACAAGTGATGAGATGGACCATAACCCACAAGCCCCAGGACCTACCAAGAAGCAAGCACATCCTTGCTGAAGGAAGAACCCTGGAGGAAGATACGCCGTTTATCGGTAGACAATTTTATAGGAGTAACGCAAAACCTGAGAGTTGTGAAGGAACGATAGATGTTTGTTTGGCTTGCAGAATCCATGGAATTATCGGAACTTAGTTCGTCGACAAGAGAAATTCTGCAATGCTTGTGAGGATGACCGAGCGTTAGAATGCGAGATTCGCTAAACCATGTACAAGGTAATGATTTGGGTGTGGGATGGATTGATCACCATACCGACTTACTCTTATTGTTCGCCTTGCTATATGGGATGGTAAATCTGAGTGACTTGCCTATAGTAGAGAGACGACGATATTAAACCTTGTTAAACCTTAGAATGGTATAATAATTTTTCCTTTGTACACGGTAGCTTTTTGCCAACCGTAGGTTATACGGTGAGGATCAACCCAGACCCATTTCCTACAGGAGAAACCATAAATTGTTGACCACCATGAGATATCGATAGTTGATTAGTATTGGCGCCAGACCCGTCAGCTAAGAAGACCCAGTCTCGGAATAACCTTACCAGGATGAAAGTACAGAAGAATTAAGGAAAAGGTTATGCCACTGTCGGAAGAGCCAGAGAAGGAATTATCCTTATGATCTGAGAAGACCGGCCCTGTCAAGAATAAAGATGGAGTATATGAGTATTGATGGGACCATAACGATGTTTTTAAGGGTGTAGCACCCCAGACCCTGGTGATGATTGATGGATTTTGAGGAGACCCCCAAACCCTAACCTTTTTCTTGCTAGCCTCTCAGAATCTCGAGGACGAGATTCATTTTAAGGGTGGTAGGTTTGTAACATCCCAAAATTCTAAATTTTGGAATGTTATAATAAATAGATAGATAGATTGTTTGTTTGATTGTTGTGTGATTGATTGAGTGAAATTCGAAACTTTTTGAAAGTTAAATGAGAGGGAATAGAAGGACTTTCCCAAACTTTCACCTTTTGCATTTTGATCTCCGTGAATTCAAATTCTTTTCAAATACAAAACCCTCGAGAGAAGATGACATGACTTCTTCCATTTAAATAAATGAAAAGGGTTTTGAAAAGATTTGAATTTCATTTGGAAATATTTTTAATTCAGAAACTTCAAGCAACTCAATGATTTTCATGAGAGAAGATAAAATGACTTCTTCAAATTATGAAATATGAGTTGGGAGTTTCAAAGATCACATTTAAAGTCCTTTTTGAATTTATTTTCAATTTGGAGTTATTTGAGTTTTATTCAAATTATTTTTCTCCAAAAATAAAATATATGTAAAATAGGGTAACATGATTCCCTACATCAGAAAATTGGAGATAAATAAATTTGAATTCATTCTAGTATTTCTGGATTATATTAGACCAGTAGCACTCTTTGAATTATCTGAATTTGTGTGAATTTTATTTAATGCTAGGAAAATGTTCATCTTGTAGAAAATCTTTTTCTGAAATTTTTGAAATATAATATGCCTATATAAAGTTTTACTTTTATTTTCGTTTTTCAGTCTATCGCATTCTGTTTAAAAGAACTGCGCACGCGCCTGAAACTAACTGTCGTCCACGTGCGCATCATAGTACCAGCGGGCGCCCTATTTTTTTCCTTATCCTCTATGGGCCAGGCCCAGCCAGCCTTTTTATTTTTTTCTTAGGCCGAATTTTGTAAAAAAAAAACTGCAGCCGCAGCGTGCACGCGGCCGGCCAAAAGGCCTTTAGGCCTATCCGCCTGTTTTCTTCTGTGTTCCGTATATTTTCGTCTACGTTTAGTCCTACATTGCCTAGTCTTTGACCCTAAGGCTCTTTTCCACCAATAAATATAGACCCATAAAGCCTCCAAAAATCATCCGATTTGGGTTAAATCAATATTTTGATTTGACTAGATTCATTTAAGAAAAATATTTTTTCTCCTCTCCGGCGCGACTTCTGGAAGTTGTCTCCTCTCTCCAAAGTTGTCTTTTCTCTGCCTTATAAAGGTATTTTTCTTTTTTTTTTCCTTCTTATATTTCCGTAGTTTATTATTTTTAGACTAATACGATAGAATAATTAGATTATCAATTAGTCTACGTATTTATACCTTAGACCTTAATCGTAGCTATTTTTCTTTCATAAAACAGCTTGGTCCTGATTTTTCAAATAGGCATAACTTTTCACTCGTTTATCCAAATTAGATGAAACCAACGCCTATAGCTTCGTCTTGTTTTCACCTATCCAGTGAACCCGTCACATCAACTTTTTGAAATTTTCAAATTTCGAATTTTGTTTTATATTCAAACTTCTTTTGATCATAACTTGAGTTTTATAACTTCGATTTAGTTGATTCTTTTTGCAAATCGAAGCTCTTGACCTAAACTTTGTGATAAGGCCAAATTCATATAATTTTGGTACTGTTAGAAATTGTTTTATGTTGCAAGAGTATTTGCTTGGTTTTGATGTTTTCCGATTCGTCTTCTTCGTTCTTTCTGATCCTTTGAGTGATTGCTTATGTGTGGTTACTATTGCTTGTCTATGATAGATTAAACGGAGTGTGACGAGTAGAACTATCAAGAGTTATGAGTGCGAATCATCTTCATCAATATTGCAGGCAAGTTCACACTTTGATCATATCCCTTTTATCACCCAGTTTTTATGCATTAGTTCCAATCCTCAAACATTGCATGATTAGGATGTCATTAACATGTGGGTTGAGAAGTAGTTGATGAGGTAGAACCTATTACTCTGTTACATTCAAACCCTTGGGAGTTACTTCTACGCGTTGCTTAATTTGCTATGCTATGCTCGTAGACGTGGTTTGGGTGAGTGAAATCCATGACAGATGTGAGAATGTTAATTAATGGTTCAACTTAAGGTGGCAACTTAAATTTACATCTGGGTGGATTGAGGCACCTGGAGTACCTAGTGTTTCCTATATTTTTGGAAATCCCGGAGTACCCGTGTGATCTTCCTATGGACCGCCACCCAGGCTCAAAGGGATCATAAGATTATTAATGCTAGAAACTTCCATGTGCAGCCACAAGCTATTATGGGCTCTAGCATAGTTGAGTAAGTTACGTGAAGCTCTTGAAGAGGTGGATCAGCATGTAGTGGGTTGTAGGTTTGGTATGGTCTGCCCGGAGTAGAGAGTTAATGTTTCTGAAAGACTGTGTCTCGGTCATCCGTTTCTCAAACAACATGTAGTGCGAGAAAATTCAACGGAGGCGATCGAGTCTTGTGGGGAAAAGTGCGCAAACCTCTGCAGAGTGTATAAACTAATCATGGTTAGCCGTGTTCCCGGTTATGGACAATCTTGAGTCTCTGGTACTTGGATTATCCTATTGATCTCATCATGTTACTTAAATAATTTTGTTGGGTTAATGATTATTATTTTGGGATTGAGTTGGAGGAACCTTCTCAATATTTTCAACCAACTTTGTAGTTAAATAAAATATATTTCTTTGTAGTAGGGAAAAATTGGCTTTTCGCAAAAACATTATAACCATAGAGCTTTTCCACCAGCCAAATATGCATGTAGTGATAGCCTTTATTCATCATTCTCCTATGGTATGGATTTGCCAGTACATTCAATGTACTGACCCTTTGTGGCTGCAACGTCTCATGTTGCAGGACTTCTTACGATGAGTATGTGATACGTTAGGGTTACGATTTCTACACTCAACTTTGCCGTTGGTGTTGATGGGAATCCACAACCTTTGTTACTTCCGCTATTTGGATTGAGGTAATAGTATTTACGTTACTTTTACATGTGATTTACCTCTGTTATGAATCCTCGAGTACTGTGTGTGTCAGCATACCGATCCAGGGATGACACTTAAGCACAGAGACTTGACCGTCTGAGGTCGGGTCGCTACACTCATAATGATTACATGTAGGATCATAAGCAAATTCAACAAAATAGCTATCACGTAAAATATTTTCAACACGATCCACATGCATGCAAAGTTGACACTCTTTCAAAATAGTGGGATTAACATTAACTAAAGGCATGACTTCTCCAAACCCACTTTTATCAAGATTTTCATAAGATTGAACGTTCTCCAAATATGTGGGATCTAAAGTTGACACTCTTCCAAGCCCACTTTCAATAATATTACAAACACTATTATCAATCTCATATTCATCATGGGGATTAAATAAATTTTCAATATCATAAGAAGAATCACCCCAATCATGATCATTCCAACAAGTAGAGGACATAGCAAAACTAGCATCCCCAAGATTAGGGTTTTGCACATTATTAGCACAATTGACATCAAGAGAGTTTATAGTAAAATCATTGCAATCATGCTTTTTATTCAAAGATCTATCATGAATCGCTTCATAAAGTAATTCATCACACTTTTCAGATTCACGAATTTCAAGCCAAGCCTCATAAAGATAATCTAGTGCACAGAACTCACTAGCAATTGGTTCATCATAATTGGATCTCTTAAAAAGATTAGCAAGTGGATGAGGATCCATAGATCTTAGGTTCTCTGTTTAGTAATAAATAAATGACTATTCTAACCATACGAGCAAACAAGAAGCAAGCGAAAAAGAGGCAAATAGAGAAAGAGAGGGAGGATAGAGAGAGAGGGCGAATAAAATGGCAAGGGTGAAGTGGGGGAGAGGAAAACGAGAGGCAAATGGCAAATAATGTAATGTGGGAGATAGGGATTGTGATGGGTACTTGGTATATTGACTTTTGTGCAGACTCCCCGGCAACGGCGCCAGAAATTCTTCTTGCTACCTCTTGAGCACTGCGTTGGATTTCCCCGAAGAGGAATGGATGATGCAGCAAAGTAGCGTAAGTATTTCCCTCAGTTTTTGAGAACCAAGGTATCAATCCAGTAGGAGGCTACGCTCGAGTCCCTCGTACCTACACAAAAACAATAGCTCAACGCAACCAACGCGCTTAGGGGTTGTCAATCCCTTCACGGTCACTTATGAAAGTGAGATCTGGTAGAGATGATAAATAATATTTTTGGTATAAAGATGCAAAGTAAATAAATTAAAAGCAAAGTAAAAGCAAAGCAATAATAAAGTAATGGAGATTGATATGATGAGAAAGAGACCCGGGGGCCATAGGTTTCACTAGTGGCTTCTCTCAAGAGCATAAGTATTCTACGGTGGGTGAACAAATTATTGTTGAGCAATTGACAGAATTGAGCATAGTTATGAGAATATCTAGGTATGATCATGTATATAGGCATCACGTCCGAGACAAGTAGACTGAAACAATTATGCATCTACTACTATTACTCCACTCATCGACCGCTATCCAGCATGCATCTAGATTATTAAGTTAAAAACAGAGTAACGCCTTAAGCAAGATGGCATGATGTACAGGGATAATTTCATGCAATATGATAAAAACCCCATCTTGTTATCCTCGATGGCAACAATATAATACGTGCCTTGCTGCCCCTTCTGTCACTGGGAAAGGACACCGCAAGATTGAACCCAAAGCTAAACACTTCTCACATGGCAAGAACAACCAATCTAGTAGGCCAAACCAAACTGATAATTCGAAGAGACTTGCAAAGATAACCAATCATACATAAAAGAATTCAGAGAAGATTCAAATATTATTCATAGATAGACTGGATCATAAACCCCCAATTCATCGGTCTCAACAAACACACCGCAAAAAGAAGATTACATCAAATAGATCTCCACAAGAGAGGGGGAGAACAATGTATTGAGATGCAAAAAGAGATAAGAAGCCATCTAGCTATTAGCTATGGACCCGTAGGTCTGAAGTAAACTACTCACACTTCATCAGAGGGGCTTGGATGATGATGTAGAAGCCCTCCATGATCGATGCCCCTTCCGGCGGAGCTCCGGAACAGGTCCCAAGATGGGATCTCGTGGATACAGAAAGTTACGGCGGTGGAATTAGGTTTTTGGCTCCGTCCCCGATCGTTTGGGGGTACGTGGATATATATAGGAGGAAGAAGTACGTCGGTGGAGCTTCGAGGGGCCCACGAGGCAGGCGGCGCGCCCTAGGGGGGGCGCCCCCTACCCTCGTGACCACCTCGTGGCTTTCTTGACGGAGGGTCCAAGTCTCCTGGATCTTAACTGATGAGAAAATCACATTTCCGAATGTTTCATTCCGTTTGGACTCCGTTTGATATTCATTTTCTTCGAAACCCTAAAACAGGCAAAAACAGCAATTCTGGGATGGGCCTCTGGTTAATAGGTTAGTCCCAAAAATAATATAAAAGTGGATAATAAAGCCCAGTAATGTCTAAAATAGTAGATAATATAGCATGGAGTAATCAAAAATTATAGATACATTAGAGACGTATCACTCCCTTTCTATCAACAATATATAAGTCAAATTCTTGTAGCAAGAGAACCCATCTAATAAGTCTGGGTTTAGCATCTTTCTTTTCCATAAGATATTTAATAGCAACATGATCAGTGTGAATAGTTACTTTAGAATCAACAATATATGGTCTGAACTTATCACAAGCAAATACAAGTGCTAATAATTCTTTTTCAGTAGTAGCATAATTTCTTTGAGCATTTTCTAGGGTTTTACTAGCATATTGAATAACGTTTACTTTCTTATCAACTCTTTGCCCTAGAGCTGCACCTACAGCATAATCACTAGCATGACACATAATTTCAAAGGGTAAATTCCAATCAGGTGGCTGAACAATAGGTGCGGAGATCAATGCTTTCTTAAGTATTTCAAATGCTTCTACACAATCATCATCAAAGACAAATGGTATATCTTTTTATAATAAATTAGTCAGAGGCCGAGAAATTTTTGAGAAGTCCTTAATGAACCTCCTATAAAATCCGGCGTGACCAAGGAAACTTCTTATACCTTTGATGTCCTTGGGGCATGGCATCTTTTTAATAGCATCAACCTTGGCTTTATCAACTTCAATACCTCTTTCAGAAACTTTATGCCGCAAGACAATACCTTCATTAACCATAAAGTGGCACTTTTCCCAATTCAAGACAAGATTAGTTTCTTCACATCTCTGCAAAACTCGATCAAGGTTGCTCAAGCAATCATCAAAAGAAGATCCATAGACGGAGAAATCGTCCATGAAAACCTCACAAATCCTTTCACAAAAGTGAGAGAATATAGCCATCATGCATCTTTGAAAGGTAGCAGGTGCATTACATGAACCAAAAGGCATACGTCTATAAGCAAAAGTACCAAAAGGGCAAGTCAAAGTAGTCTTTGATTGATCCTTGGCTGACACAGGTATTTGAGAGAAACCAGAATAACCATCTAGAAAGCAAAAATGTGTATGTTTGGATAATCTTTCTAGCATTTGATCGATAAAAGGTAAGGGGTAATGATCCTTTTTAGTGGCCTTATTTAATTTGCGGAAATCAATTACCATCCTATAACCTGTAATAATTCTTTGAGGAATCAATTCGTCTTTATCATTAGGAACGACAGTAATACCTCCCTTCTTAGGGACACAATGGACAGGACTTACCCACTGACTATAAGCAACAGGATAGATTATACCTGCCTCAAGGAGCTTTAGTATTTCCTTTCTTACCACTTCTTTCATTTTAGGATTCAACCGTCGTTGATGATCACGAACTGGTTTAGCATCTTCTTCCAAATTTATTTTATGTTGACATAGAGTGAGACTAATGCCCTGAAGATCATCAAGAGTATACCCAATAGCAGCACGGTGCTTCTTCAGAGTTTTCCATAATCTCTCTTCCTCATGCTCTGAAAGGTTAGCACTAATAATAACAGGATATATCTCTTTCTCATCAAGATACGCTTATTTAAGAGTATCAGGCAACGGTTTAAGCTCAAACACGGGATCACCCTTGGGTGGAGGAGGATCCCCTAGGATTTCAACAGGCAAATTGTGCTTCAGAATAGGTTCTTGTTTAAAGAATACTTCATCTATTTCCCTTCTTTCATTCATAAACATATCATTTTCATGGTCTAGCAAATATTGTTCTAAAGGATCACTAGGAGGTACGGCAATAGAAGCAAGACCAATAATTTCATCCTTACTAGGTAATTCTTATTCACGGTGTTGTCTACTAAATTTAGAGAAATTAAATTCATGAGACATGTCATCTAAACCTATAGTAACAACATCCTTTTTTGCAATCTATCTTAGCATTAACAGTGTTTAAGAAGGGTCTACCAAATATAATGGGACAAAAGCTATCTTGTGGGGAACCAAGAACAAAAAAATCAGCAGGATATTTAGTTTTCCCACACAAGACTTCAACATCTCTAACAATTCCCATTGGTGAAACAGTATCTCTATTGGCAAGTTTAATTGTGACATCAATATATTCTATCTCAGAAGGTGCAATATCATGCATAATTTCTTTGTATAAGGCGTAAGGTATTGCACTAGCACTAGCACCCATATCACATAAGCCATGATAACAATGATCTCCTATTTCAACAAAAATAACAGGCATGACTCCCACAGGTCTGTTTTTATCTTTTGCACAAGGTTTAGCAATTCTAGTAGTCTCATCAAGGAAATGAATAACATGCCCATCAATATTATCAGACAAGAGATCTTTAACAATAGCAATATTAGGTTCTACTTTAATTTGCTCAGGAGGTGTATAAGTTCTAATATTGCTTTTACGAACCACAGTTGAAGCTTTAGCATGATCCTTTATCCTAACAGGGATAGGTGGTTTCTCAACATAAGAAGAAGAACAATAGGATCATTATAAGTGATAGTCTTTTCTTCAACCTTAATAGGCGCAACTACTTTTTCTTCTATGGGAGGACAATATTTAAACCACTTCTCCTTTGGGAGATCAACATAAGTAGCAAAAGATTCAAAGAAAGAAGCTACTATTTCAGAGTCAAGTCCATATTTAGTGCTAAATTTACGGAAAACATCGGTATCCATAAAAGATTTAACACAATCAAACTTAGGTGTCATACCTGACTCCTTACCTTCGTCGAGGTCCCAATCTTAAGAGTTGCATTGAATTCTTTCCAATAAATTCCATTTGAATTCAATAGTCTTCATCATAAAAGAGCCAGCACAAGAAGTATCAAGCATGGTGCGATTGCTATCAGAAAGCCGAGCATATAGATTTTGAATAATTATTTCTCTTGAGAGATCATGATTGGGGCATGAGTATAACACTGATTTAAGCCTCCCCCAAGCTTGAGCGATACTTTCTCCTTCGCGAGGCCAAAAATTATATATATAATTGCGATCATGATGAACAAGATGCATAGGATAAAACTTCTGATGAAATTCCAATTTCAATCGTATGTTGTTCCATGACCCCGTATCATCACATAGCCTATACCATGTCAATGCATCTTCCTTCAAAGATAAAGGGAAGACCTTCTTCTTAACAACATCTCCGGGTACACCTGCAAGCTTAAAAAATCCACAAACTTCATCCACATATATTAGGTGCTCATCGGGATGTTTTGTTCCATCTCCTGCAAAAGGATTAGCTAGTAGTTTTACTATCATACCCGAAGGAATTTCAAAGCAGACATTTTCATTTTCAGTAGGTTCAGTAGGTTGAGGAGCAACTATTTCCTCTACTGGTCGGGGTGAAGATACCCCGAACAAGCCCCTTAGAGGATTACTTTCCATAGTAACAAGTGAAAATAAATTTCAGCACACTATATAAATTTTCCTTACAAAATTCCACCTACCAAAGGCGCTTCACTCCTCGGCAACGGCGCCAGAAAAGAGTCTTGATGACCCACAAGTATGGGGGATCTACCGTAGTCCTTTCAATAAGTAAGATTGTCGAACCCAACGAGGAGTAGAAGGAAATGATAAGCGGTTTCCAGCAAGGTATTCTCTGCAAGTACTAAAATAAGTGGTAACAGATAGTTTTGTGATAGGATAATTTGTAACGAGCAACAAGTAGCAAAAGTAAATAAAATGCATCAAGGTGGCCCAATCCTTTTTGTAGCAAAGGACAAGCCTAGACAAACTCTTATACAGAGAAAAGCGCTCCCGAGGACACATGGGAATATCGTCAAGCAAGTTTTCATCACGTTCATATGATTCGCGTTTGGTACTGTCCTTACTTGGACAAGCATCCCACTTATGATTAACCTCTATTGCAAGCATCCGCAACTACAACAAAAGTATTAAGGTAAACCTAACCATGGCATGAAACATATGTATCCAAATCAACCCCTTACGAAGCAACGCATAAACTAGGGTTTAAGATTCTGTCACTCTAGCAACCCATCATCTACTTATTATTTCCCAATGCCTTCCTCTAGGCTGAAATAATGGTGAAGTGTCATGTAGTCGATGTTCACATAACACCACTAGAGGAGGGACAACATACATCTCATCAAAATATCGAACGAGTACCAAATTCACATGACTACCAATAGCAAGACTTCTCCCATGTCCTCAGGAACAAACGTAACTACTCACAAAGCATATCCATGTTCATAATCAGAGGGGTATTAATATGCATATAGGATCTGAACATATGATCTTCCACCAAATAAACCAACTAGCATCAACTACAAGGAGTAATTAACACTACTAGCAACCTACTAGTACCAATCCCGGACTTGGAGACAAGAATTGGATACAAGAGATGAACTAGGGTTTTGAGAGGAGATGGTGCTGGTGAAGATGTTGATGGAGATTGCCCCCTCCCGATGAGAGGAGCGTTGGTGATGACGATGGCGATGATTTCCCCCTCCCAGATGGAAGTTTCCCCGGTAGAACAGCTCTGCCAGAGCCCTAGATTGATTCCGCCAAGGTTCCGCCTCGTGGCGGCGGAGTTTCGTCCGATGAGATGGCTTATGATTTTCTCCTCATCGAAAGACTCCATATAGCAGAATATGGCCATCGGAGGGCCAGCAGGGGGCCCACGAGGTAGGGGGCGTGCCCAGGGGGTAGGGCGCGCCCCCACCCTCATGGGCAGGGTGTGGCCCCCCTGGTGAACTTCTTGCGCTCTGTATTTTTTATATATTCTGAAAACCTCTTTCGTGAAGTTTCAGGACTTTTGGAGCTGTGCGGAATAGGTCTCTAATATTTGCTCCTTTTCCAGCCCAGAATCCCAGCTGCCGGCATTCTCCCTCTTTATGTAAACCTTGTAAAATAAGAGAGAATAGGCATAACTATTGTGACATAATGTGTAATAACAGCCCATAATGCAATAAATATTGATATAAAAGCATGATGCAAAATGGACGTATCAATGTCTAATGTCCTTGTGTCTCCTGAGTTAGTTACTAATCTTGTTTCTGTTCGTCGCCTTGCTCATGAGAACCCTATCACCGTTGAATTTGATGATATAGGTTTTTCTGTGAAGGAGCCCGTACACGGATGGTACTCCAGCGATGTGAAAGCCCGGACGAGCTTTACCCAGTGCACCCCTCCAGCGCCACCACCACCCGTCATCCTGTCGCCTTCGCCGCCAGTGTCTATCTTTGGCATGCCCGTCTTGGTCATCCCAACTCCAGCATTATGCGTCAGATTCTTTAGAGTTTTTCTTTCTCATGTAATAAAGTCAACGATCATACTTGTGAGGCTTGCCGTCTTGGCAAGCACATTCGTCTTCCCTTTAGCGAGACTACAAACATTTCCACCTTTCCGTTTCAGCTATTGCATAATGATGTTTGGACGTCCCCGGTTGCTAGCAACACGGGCTATTTATACTATCTGGTGATATTGGATGATTTTTCTCATTATGTGTGGACATTCCCTCTCCGTCGCAAGCCCGACGCTCTTGCCACACTCACAACCTTTTATTCATATGTCACCACATAGTTCGGTCGTCCCATTCTCGCCTTGCAAACTGACAATGGCAAGGAGTTTGACAACGTCGCCGTCCGCAATTTACTTGCGTCCCACGGCACCATCTTTCGCCTCACATGCCCCTACACGTCTCAGCAGAACGGTCGCGTCGAGCGCGTCCTTCGCACTCTTAATGACTGTGTCCGCACGTTGCTCTTCCACTCCTACGTGCCTCCTCGATTCTGGCCGGACACGCTCGCGACCTCCAGCCTCCTCATTAACATTCGCCCCTGTCGTTCCCGCTGGAACTACACTCCTCACCAGCTCCTCTTCGGTGCGGTTCCATCTTATGATGATCTTCGCATCTTCGGGTGTCTCTATTACCCTAGCACCACGTCCACTTCTCCTCACAAACTCGCACCGCGGTCACTTCCTTGGATTTTTCTTGGTAATCCTCCCAACACAAAGGTTACCGGTGCTATGATCCAGTTTCCCACCGCGTTTTCACTTCGCGGTAAGTGTACTTTGATGAGCTGGCGTTCCCATTTCAGCAGGTACTGTCACCTTCGGCGTCTCCAGCGGTGCGGTTCGCCCCTGTCCCCACCTCTGGCGGACCGCCCAGTCATACGTCCATTTTGCATCATGCTTTTATATCGATATTTATTGCATTATGGGCTGTTATTACACATTATGTCACAATACTTACGCCTATTCCATCTTATTTTACAAGGTTTACATAAAGAGGGAGAATGCCGGCAGCTGGGATTCTGGGCTGGAAAAGGAGCAAATATTAGAGACCTATTCTGCATAGCTCCAAAAGTCCCGAAACTTCATGGAAGACGTTTTCAGAATATATAAAAAATACTGAGCGCAAGAAGTTCACTAGGGGGCCACACCCTGCCCACGAGGGTGGGGGGCACGCCCTCCTACCTAGTGGGCCCCCTGGTGGCCCTCCGATGGCCATCTTCTGCTATATGGAGTCTTTCGATGAGGAAAAAAATCATAAGCCATCTTTCCGGACGAGACTCCGCCGCCACGAGGCGGAACCTTGGCGGAACCAATCTAGGGCTCTGGCGGAGCTGTTCTGCTGGGGAAACTTCCCTCCGGGAGGGGGAAATCATCGCTATCGTCATCACCAATGTTCCTCTCATCGGGAGAGGGCAATCTCCATCAACATCTTCACCAGCACCATCTCCTCTCAAAACCCTAGTTCATCTCTTGTATCCAATTCTTGTCTCCAAGTCTGGGATTGGTACCTATGGGTTGCTAGTAGTGTTAATTACTCCTTGTAGTTGATGCTAGTTGGTTTATTTGGTGGAAGATCATATGTTCAGATCCTTTATGCATATTAATACCCCTCTGATTATGAACATGAATATGCTTTGTGAGTAGTTACGTTTGTTCTCGAGGACATGGGAGAAGTCTTGCTATTAGTAGTCATGTGAATTTGGTATTCGTTCGATATTTTGATAAGATGTATGTTGTCTCTCCTCTAGTGGTGTTATGTGAACGTCGACTACATGACATTTCACCATTATTTGGGCCTAGAGGAAGGCATTGGGAAGTAATAAGTAGATGATGGGTTGCTAGAGTGACAGAAGCTTAAACCCTAGTTTATGTGTTGCTTCGTAAGGGGCTGATTTGGATACATATGTTTCATGCTATGGTTAGGTTTACCTTAATACTTTTGTTGTAGTTGCGGATGCTTGCAATAGAGGTTAATCATAAGTGGGATGCTTGTCGAAGTAAGGGCAGCACCCAAGCACCGGTCCACCCACATACGAAATTATCAAAGTATCGAACGCGAATCATATGAACGTGATGAAAACTAGCTTGACGATATTCCCATGTGTCCTCGGGAGCGCTTTACATCATATAAGAGTTTGTCTAGGCTTGTCCTTTGCTACAAAAAGGATTGAGCCACCTTGCTGCACTTTACTTACTTTGTTACTTGTTACTCGTTACAAATTATCCTATCACAAAACTATCTGTTACCTATTATTTTAGTGCTTGCAGATAATACCTTGCTAAAAACCGCTTATCATTTCCTTCTGCTCCTTGTTGGGTTCGACACTCTTACTTATCGAAAGGACTATGATAGATCCCCTATACTTGTGGGTCATCAACACTCTTTTCTGGCGCCATTGCCGGGGAGTGAAGCGCCTTTGGTAGGTGCAATTTGGTAAGGAAATTTTTATATAGTGTGCTGAAATTTACTGTCACTTGTTACTATGGAAAGTAATCCTCTGAGGGGCTTGTTCGGGGTATCTTCACCCCGACCAGTAGAGCAAAGAGTTGCTCCTCAACCTACTGAACCTACTGAAAATGAAAATGTCTGCTTTGAAATTCCTTCGGGTATGATAGAAAAGCTGCTAGCTAATCCTTTTGTAGGAGACGGAACAACGCATCCTGATGAGCACTTAATATATGTGGATGAAGTTTGTGGATTATTTAAGCTTGCAGGTGTACCTAGAGATGTTATTAAGAAGAAGGTTTTCCATTTATCTTTGAAGGAAGATGCATTGACATGGTATAGGCTATGTGATTATACGGGGTCATGGAACTACAAACGATTGGAATTGGAATTTCATCAGAAGTTTTATCCTATGCATCTTGTTCATCGTGATCGCAATTATATGTATAATTTTTGGCCTCGCGAAGGAGAAAGCATCGCTCAAGCTTGGGGGAGGCTTAAATCAATGTTATATTCATGCCCCAATCATGAGCTCTCAAGAGAAATGATTATTCAAAATTTATATGCTCGGCTTTCTGATAACAATCACACCATGCTCGATACTTCTTGTGCTGGCTCTTTAATGACAAAGACTATTGAATTCAAATGGGATTTATTGGAAAGAATTAAACGCAAATCTGAAGATTGGGACCTCGACGAAGGTAAGGAGTCAGGTATGACACCTAATTTTGGTTGTGTTAAATCTTTTATGGATATCGATGTTTTCCGTAAATTTAGCACTAAATATGGACTTGACTATGAGATAACAGCTTCTTCCTGTGAATCTTTTGCTACTCATGTTGATCTCCCTAGGGAGAAGTGGTTTAAATAACATCCTCCCATAGAAGTAAAAGTAGCTGCACCTATTAAAGTTGAAGAAAAGACTGTCACTTATAATGATCCTATTATTCCTATTGCTTATGTTGAGAAACCACCTTTTCCTGTTAGGATAAAGGATCATGCTAAAGCTTCAACTGTGGTTCGTAAAAGCAATATTAGAACTTATACACCTGCTGAGCAAATTAAAGTTGAACCTAATATTGCTATTGTTAAAGGTCTCTTGTCTGATAATATTGATGGGCATGTTATTCATTTTTGTGATGAGACTGCTAGAATTGCTAAACCTTGTGCTGAAGATAAACCTATATCTTTGGTAGGCATTCCTGTTATTTCTGTTAAAATAGGAGATCATTGTTATCATGGCTTATGTGATATGGGTGCCAGTGCTAGTGCTATACCTCATGACTTATACAAAGAAATTATGCATGATATTGCACCTGCTGAGATAGAAGATATTGATGTCACAATTAAACTTCCCAATAGAGATACTATCTCACCAATTGGAATTGTTAGAGATGTTGAAGTCTTGTGTGGGAAAACTAAATATCCTACTGATTTTCTTGTTCTTGGTTCCCCGCAAGATAGCTTTTGTCCCATTATATTTGGTCGACCCTTCTTGAACACTGTTAATGCTAAGATAGATTGCAAAAAGGATGTTGTTACTATTGGTTTAGGTGATATGTCTCATGAATTTAATTTCTCTAAATTTCATAGACAACACCGTGAAGAGGAATTGCCTTGTAAAGATGGAATTATTGGTCTTGCTTCTATTGTCGTACCTCCTAGTGACCCTTTAGAATAATATTTGCTAGACCATGAAAATGATATGTTTATGAATGAAAGAAGGGAAATAGATGAAGTATTCTTTAACCAGGAACCCATCCTGAAACACAATTTGCCTGTTGAAATCCTAGGGGATCCTCCTCCACCCAAGGGTGATCCCGTGTTTGAGCTTAAACAGTTACGTGATACTCTTAAATATGCTTATGTTGATGAGAAACAGATATATCTTGTTATTATTAGTGCTAACCTTTCAGAGCATGAAGAAGAGAGATTATTGAAAACTCTAAAGAAGCACCGTGCCACTATTGGATATACTCTTGATGATCTTAAGGGCATTAGTCCCACTCTGTGTCAACACAAAATAAATTTGGAGGAAGATGCCAAACCAGTTCGTGATCATCAACGATGACTTAATCCTAAGATGAAGGAATTGGTAAGAAAGGAAATACTAAAGCTTCTTGAGGCAGGTATAATTTATCCCGTTGTTGATAGTCAGTGGGTAAGTGCTGTCCATTGTTTCCCTAAGAAGGGAGGTATTACTGTCGTTCCTAATGATAAAGATGAGTTGATCCCGCAAAGAATTATTACAGGTTATTGGATGGTAATTGATTTCCACAAATTAAATAAAGCTACTAAAAAAGATCGTTACCCTTTACCTTTTATCGATCAAATGCTAGAAACATTATCCAAACATACACATTTTTGCTTTCTAGATGGTTATTCTGGTTTCTCTCAAATACATGTGTCGGCCAATGATCAATCAAAGACTACTTTTACTTGCCCTTTTGGTACTTTTTCTTATAGACGTATGCCTTTTGGTTTATGTAATGCACCTGCTACCTTTCAAAGATGCATGATGGCTATATTCTCTGACTTTTGTGAAAAGATTTGTGAGGTTTTCATGGACGATTTTTTCGTCTATGGATTCTCTTTTGATGATTGCTTAAGCAACCTTGATCGAGTTTTGCAGAGATGTGAAGAAACTAATCATGTCTTGAATTGGGAAAACTGCCACTTTATGGTTAATGAAGGTATTGTCTTGGGGCATAAAGTTTCTGAAAGAGGTATTGAGGTTGATAAAGCCAAGGTTGATGCTATTGAAAAGATGCCACATCCCAAAGACATCAAAGGTATAAGAAGTTTCCTTGGTCATGCCGGTTTTTATAGGAGGTTCATTAAGGACTTCTCAAAAATTTCTCGGCCTCTGACTAATTTATTACAAAAAGATATACCATTTGTTTTTGATGATGATTGTGTAGAAGCATTTGAAATACTTAAGAAAGCATTGATCTCTGCACCTATTGTCCATCCACCTGATTGGAATTTACCCTTTGAAATTATGTGTGATGCTAGTGATTATGCTGTAGGCGCTGTTCTGGGGCAAAGAGTTGATAAGAAATTAAATGTTATTCAATATGCTAGTAAAACTCTGTATAATGCTCAGAGAAATTATGCTACTACTGAAAAAGAATTCTTAGCAGTTGTATTTGCTTGTGATAAGTTCAGACCTTATATTGTTGATTCTAAAGTAACTATTCACACTGATCATGCTGCTGTTAAATATCTCATGGAAAAGAAAGATGCTAAAGCTAGACTTTTTAGATGGGTTCTCTTGCTACAAGAATTTGATTTGCATATTATTGATAGAAAGGGAGCTGAGAATCCCGTTGCAGATAACTTGTCTAGGTTAGAAAATGTTCTTGATGACCCACTACCTATTGATGATAGCTTTCCTAATGAACAATTAGATGTCATTAATGCTTCTCATATTGCTCCATGGTATGCTGATTATGCTAATTAAATTGTTGCTAAATTTATACCACCTAGTTTCACATACCAGCAAAAGAAAAAGTTCTTCTATGATTTGAGGCATTAATTTTGGGATGACCCACACCTTTATAAAGAAGGAGTAGATGGTGTTATTAGACGTTGTGTACCTGAGCATGAACAGGAACAGATCTTACGCAAGTGTCACTCCGAGGCTTATGGAGGACACCACGCTGGAGATAGAACTACACATAAGGTATTACAATCCGGTTTTTATTAGCCTACTCTCTTCAAGGATTCCCGTAAGTTTGTCTTGTCTTGTGATGAATGTCAAAGAATTGGTAATATTAGTAGACGTCAAGAAATGCCTATGAATTATTCACTTGTTATTGAACCACTTGATGGTTGGGGCTTTGATTATATGGGACCTTTTCATGCCTCTAATGGATATACACATATTTTAGTTGCTGTTGATTATGTTACTAAGTGGGTAGAAGCTATTCCAACTAGTAGTGCTGATCATAACACCTCTATTAAGATGCCTAAAGAAGTTATTTTTCCAAGGTTTGGAGTCCCTAGATATTTAATGACCGATGGTGGTTCACATTTTATTCATGGTGCTTTCCGTAAAATGCTTGCTAAATATGATGTTAATCATAGAATTGTATCTCTTATCACCCACAGTCTAGTGGTCAAGTAGAATTGAGTAATAGAGAACTCAAATTAATATTGCAAAAGACTGTTAATAGATCTAGAAAGAATTGGTCCAAGAAACTTGATGATGCATTATGGTCCTATAGAACTGCATATAAAAATCCTATGGGTATGTCTCCGTATAAAATGGTTTATGGAAAAGCATGTAACTTACCTCTCGAACTAGAACATGGCTTATTGGGCCATTAAAGAGCTCAATTATGATTTCAAACTTGCCGGTGAGAAGAGGTTATTTGATATTATCTCACTTGATGAATGGAGAAGCCAAGCCTATGAAAATGCCAAATTATTTAAAGAAAAAGTTAAAAGATGGCATGACAAAAGAATACAAAAGCGTGAGTTTAATGTAGGTGGCTATGTATTGCTATACAACTCTCGTTTAAGATTTTTTGCAGGAAAACTTCTCTCTAAATGGGAAGGTCCTTACGTTATCGAGGAGGTCTATCATTCCGGTGCCATAAAAATCAACAACTTCGAAGGCACAAATCCGAAAGTGGTGAACGGTCAAAGAATTAAACATTATATCTCAGGTAATCCTATAAATGTTGAAACCAATGTTATTGAAACCGTAACCCTGGAGGAATACATAAGGGACACCTTCAGGAACGTTTCAGACTCCGAAAAGGAATAGGTATGTGGTACGGTAAGTAAACCGACTCCAAAAAAGTTATAATGGCAATTTTCTTCCGTTTTGGAATATTTAGAAAAATAGAAAAATAAGAAGCAGTTCGGGAAGGACACGAGGGCTCCACGAGGGTGGAGGGCGCGCCCCCTACCTCGTGGGCACCTCGTGTGCTCTCCGGACTCCGTTTTTCGTACACGACACATATTTTGGTCGGTAAAAATTCATTATATATATTCTCCCGGAGGTTTTGACTCCGGTATCACGCAAAAATCTCCTGTCTTTGTTTCGAGCTGTTTTTTTGACAGATCCAGGTCGCCATGTTGTCTTCAAGCGCCCCCAAGGACCAGTTATTTGAGAAGGTCATCAACCCCTACCTTGCGGAAGTGATGCAACACCCTCAAACCATTGAGATGCGTGAGGGGTTGTTGCACATCCGCGATGTTGAGAGACCAATGAAGACCGGAAGCACGGAGGCAAGGCTCGAGGCATTGGAGCAAGAAGTTTTCAAGTGTCAGGAGATGGTGTAGCGTGGACTCGATTCCAATCACACTATGATCACGGAGTTCACCAACAACCACAAGCTGGACGTCAAGGACATTGGGGAGGCCATCTTCAAGCTTCATGAGAAAATTGAGCACCTCCAAGCCCAGATCTATGACCTACCAATTCAAAACTGTGAGTATGAATATAGATACAAGAGGATGAGTTTGGCTGCAAATTTGAGGTTCCAGGAGACTCGATCATCCTTCTATGATGGTGAGCCTATGCCTTGGAAGAAGGACGAGAAGCCTACGCCATCAACAAAACCACCAACTTCTTCACCAACAAAGGAGACATAATCACATGGGTATGGGCACTCCCCTTGGCAACTGCCAAGCTTGGGGGAGTGCCCCGTTATCGTATCACCATCACTTCTATCTTTACCGTTTTTCTTAGTTCGATCCTTTTGATAATACCTTGATCTAGTAGCATAAAGTTTTTTAGTATGATCTAGTTGTGAGTTTTGCTTTATGATCCTTCTATGTAATCGAGTCCGTGAGCTATATATAATAAAGATTAGTGTTGAGTCAAGGGCTTGATTATTTTGCCATGATCTTGAGTGAATAAAAGAAAAGAGAAAGAATAAAAAGAAATAAAAGAGATCATATGGATCTTATGGAGAGTAATGAGCTCACATAGAAAGAGTATGATGAATAAAAGTTGTTGAGAGTTGACAAACATAGTTTTGGTCATCGTTGCAATTAATAGGAAGTAATAAAGAAAGAGAGGTCTTCACATATAAATACACTATCTTGGACATATTTTATGATTGTGAGCACTCATTAAAATATGACATGCTAAAGGGTTGACGTTGGACAAGGAAGACAACGTAATGGGTTATGTTTTCTTACATCTAAGATAAATTATAGTCTTGGATCATCCAACATGATTGGGCTTGTCTTTCCCCCTCATGCTAGCCAAATTCTTTGCACCAAGTAGAGATACTACTTGTGCTTCCAAACACCCTTAAACCAGTTTTGCCATGAGAGTCCACCATATACCTACCTATGGATTGAGTAAGATCCTCCAAGTAAGTTGTCATCGGTGCAAGAAATAAAAATTGCTCTCTAAATATGTATGACTTATTAGTGTGGGAGAAAATAAGCTTTATACGATCGTGTGATATGGAAGAAATAAAAGCAACATACTGCATAATAAAGGTCCGTATCACAAGTGGAAATATAAAGTGACGTTCTTTCGCATTAAGATTTTGTACATCCAACCATAAAAGCGCATGACAACCTCTGTTTCCCTCTGCAAAGGGCCTATCTTTTACTTTTATCTCCTGCCTTACATAAGAGTCATGGTGATCTTCACCCTTCCATTTTACATTTTATCTTTTGGCAAGCACATCATGTTGGAAGGATCCTGGTATATATGGCTAATTGGATGTGATTTTTCATGAACTATTATTGTTGACATTACCCTTGAGGTAAAATGTTGGGAGGCAAAACAATAAGCCCCTATCTTTCTTTGTGTCCGATTAAAACTCCATACCCATAAGTATTGCGTGAGTGTTAGCAATTATGAAACACTATATGATAGTTGAGTATGTGGACTTGCTGAAAAGCTCTTATATATTGACTCTTTCCTATGTTATGATAAATTGCAATTGCTCCAATTACTGAGATTATAGTTTGTTAGTTTTCAATGAAGTTTATGATTCATACTTGAAATTTTGATTGACTTGTTACTCTAGCATAAGAGATCATATGACAAGAATTATATAAGTTGTTGTTCTAAGAACGATCATGATGCCCTCATGTCTGTATTTTATTTTTATCGACACCTCTATCTCTAAACATGTGGACATATTTTTCAATTTCGGCTTTCGCTTGAGGACAAGCGAGGTCTAAGCTTGGGGGAGTTGATACGTCCATTTTGCATCATGCTTTTATATTGATATTTATTGCATTATGGGCTGTTATTACACATTATGTCACAATACTTATGCCTATTCTCTCTTATTTTACAAGGTTTACATAAAGAGGGAGAATGCCGGCAGCTAGGATTCTGGGCTAGAAAAGGAGCAAATATTAGAGACCTATTGTGCATAGCTCCAAAAGTCTTGAAACTTCACGGAAGACGTTTTCAGAATATATAAAAAATATTGAGTGCAAGAAGTTCACCAGGGGGGCCACACCCTGCCCACGAGGGTGGGGGGCGCGCCCCCTACCTTGTGGGCCCCCTAGTGGCCTTTCGATGGCCATCTTCTGCTATATGGAGTCTTTCGATGAGGAAAAAATCATAAGCCATCTTTCCGGACGAGACTCTGCCGCCACGAGCCAGAACCTTGGCGGAACCAATCTAGGGCTCTGGCGGAGCTATTCTGCCGGGGAAACTTCCCTCTGGGAGGGGGAAATCATCGCCATCGTCATCACCAGCGCTCCTCTCATCAGGAGAGGGCAATCTCCATCAACATCTTCACCAGCACCATCTCCTCTCAAAACCCTAGTTCATCTCTTGTATCCAATTCTTGTCTCCAAGTCTGGGATTGGTACCTGTGGGTTGCTAGTAGTGTTAATTACTCCTTGTAGTTGATGCTAGTTGGTTTATTTGGTGGAAGATCATATGTTCAGATCCTTTATGCATATCAATACCCCTCTGATTATGAACATGAATATGCTTTGTGAGTAGTTACGTTTGTTCCTAAGAACATGGGAGAAGTCTTGCTATTAGTAGTCATGTGAATTTGGTATTCGTTCGATATTTTGATTAGATGTACGTTGTCTCTCCTCTAGTGGTGTTATGTGAACGTCGACTACATGACACTTCACCATTATTTGGGCCTAGAGGAAGGCACTGGGAAGTAATAAGTAGATGATGGGTTGCTAGAGTGACAGAAGCTTAAACCCTAGTTTATGCGTTGCTTCGTAAGGGGCTGATTTGGATCCATATGTTTCATGATATGGTTAGGTTTACCTTAATACTTTTGTTGTCGTTGCGGATGCTTGCAATAGAGGTTAATCATAAGTGGGATGCTTGTCCAAGTAAGGGCAACACCCAAGCACCGGTCCACCCACATACCAAATTATCAAAGTACCGAACGCAAATCATATGAACGTGATGAAAACTAGCTTGACCATATTTCCATGTGTCCTCGGGAGCGCTTTACATCATATAAGAGTTTGTCCAGGCTTGCCCTTTGCTACAAGAATGATTGGGCCACCTTGCTGCACTTTACTTACTTTTGTTACTTGTTACAAATTATCCTGTCACAAAACTATCTGTTACCTATTATTTCAGTGCTTGCAGAGAATACCTTGCTGAAAACCGCTTATCATTTCCTTCTGCTCCTCGTTGGGTTCGACACTCTTACTTATCGAAAGGACTACGATAGATCCCCTATACTTGTGGGTCATCACCCAGCCACGCCCCGGAGTCGGCCCTGCGTGCGCTCCCTGCGCCGGCGGCCCCTGGCGCTGCGGCCCCTGCCATGGGCCCAGTCGCCGCGGCCACTTCCGCTGCCCCCTCGGCCGCCCCTGTCGCGGCCCCCGCGGGCCCTGTCGCTGCGGTCCCCCCGTCGGCCCCTTTTCCCGCTGTGGCCCCTGATGCTGCGTCCTCCTCGGCGGCCCCCGCCGCGGCCCCTGTTGCGGCTCCCGCAGCCCCCGTCGCTGCGGCCGCACCCCTCACCGGTATGGTCACTCGGGCTCGGACCAGGACACTTGTCCCAGCACGTGCTCCCTGTCGGACGAGTATGCGTGTGCTGCATCCACCTCGGCACCATGTCCGCTACCCACCTCCGCTCGCGTAGCCCTTCGGGATCCGAACTGGCTAGCTGCGATGCGTGAGCAGTTTGACACCCTGCAGCGCAACCGTACGTGGCAGCTTGTTCTGCGGCCTCCCCATGCCAACGTCATCACTGGCAAGTGGGTCTTCAGCCACAAGACTCGCCCCGACGGTTCGCTTGAGCGCTACAAGGCGCGTTGGGTGGTGCGCGGCTTTCGCCAGCGTGCCGACATGGACTTCACTGACACCTTCGCCCCGGTTGTCAAACCGGGCACGATTCGCGCTGTTCTCCAGCTCGTTGTTTCTCGCGCCTGGCCAGTCCACCAGCTCGATGTGTCTAATGCTTTCTTGCATTGCCATCTCGACGAGCAGGTGTTCTGTCAGCAGCCTACTGGTTTCATCGACACCGACTATCCAGACCACGTGTTCTTGCTCTCCCTTTCTCTTTACGGGTTGAAGCAGGCGCCTCGGGCCTGGTACCAGCGGATCGCGGCCTTCCTTCAGCAGCAGGGGTTCCGGTCCACACGGTCTGATGCCTCCCTGTTTGTTTATCACCAGGGTCCTGCCACCGCATACCTCCTCCTGTATGTCGACGACATCATCCTAACTGCCTCTTCGCTAGTGCTCCTTCAGCAGATCATAGCTCGCCTCGGCACCGAGTTCGCCCTCAAGGACTTGGGGGCTCTCCACTACTTCCTCGGCATCGAGGTTGTGCGCCGGGCCACTGGCTTCTTCCTGCACCAGCAGAAGTACACCTAGGAGCTTCTGGAGAGAGCGGGCATGCTTAACTGCAAGCCTGCTCCTACGCCTGTCGACACGAAGGCTAAGGTGTCCGCCGTCGAGGGTTCTCCGACATCCGACGCTCCCTTCTACCACTCCATCGTCGGTGCGCTTCAGTATCTCACACTGACGCATCCGGACATTCAGTACGCTGTCCAGTAGGTGTGCCTTCATATGCATGCTCCTCGTGACACTCATTGGGCTCTGGTGAAACGTATTCTTCGGTACATACGTGGCACCACAGCTATGGGTCTCACCTTGAAGGCATCACCTGACACCAGCCTTGTCGCCTACTCCGACGCCGACTAGGCTGGGTGTCCCGACACTCGCCGCTCCACTTCCGGCTACTGTGTCTACCTTGGGCCCTCTCCGATTTTGTGGTCGTCTAAATGACAACCCACGGTCTCACGATCAAGCGCCGAGACTGAGTACATGGCTTTGGCCAACGGCGTCATGGAGTTCTCTTGGCTACGATAGCTACTTCAGGAGTTGCTATGCGAGGTTACCAAGGAGACGCTTGTTTACTGTGACAACGTCTTCGCGGTGTATCTCGCTGCCAACCCTATCCATCACCGACGGACGAAGCATATTGAGCTCGACATTCACTTCGTCAGGGAGCACGTCGCACTTGGTCGTGTTCGAGTTCTCCATGTGCCCACCGATCAGTAATTCATCGATGTGATGACGAAGGGACTACCCACCTCGACGTTTGAGGGCTTTCCGTCCAGTCTCTGCATCACCGGCGACGCTTTGACTGCGGGGGGTGTTGAACATGTGTACATGTACATAGGTCTGGGTTTTGTATGCCGCAGCTGTAGTGTCTCTCTCCCCCTGTATGTACTTGTATCTTGGGAGACAAGACACCGTTCGCACCCCTTGTACCTATATATATGTTCCTAGTGCATGATCAATAATTATTGATGCATCAAATCATTCTCTACAGGAACAAACTATATGAGTAATACAAGAATTACAGAGACCTCTCAAATGCCTAACTTCATTGAAAATGGTGGCGTAGACCGATCTCTCCACCTCATGGCTCTCGATTAAGGCAACCGCCGCAAGGGAATCCATCTCGATGGTAATAGGAAAATCACTCCTATGAATAGCAATAGACAGTCCCTCCATACATGCGCTCAGTTCTGCCTCCAATGCATCTCGGCAACTGAATAGATTCCTGCATCCTGAAAAATGATCTCACCTGCATCATTCAACAACACCATACTAGCTCTAGCATTTCCATCCGGGGAGAAAGATCCGTCCCAAATAATTAAAGTTCTGGATATCCAGAATCAAACTTTTTATTCAAAAATAATTAAAGTAGTAGATGTTGGGGAACGTAGCAGAAATTCAAAATTTTCCTACGTGTCACCAAGATCTATCTATGGAGTCATCTAGCAAAGAGGGAGGAGTGGATCTACATACCCTTGTAGATCGCGCGCGGAAGCGTTCAAGAGAACGGGGTTGATGGAGTCGTACTCGTCGTGATCCAAATCACCGATGATCCTAGCGCCAAACGGACAGCACCTCCGCGTTCAACACACGTACGGAGCAGCGACGCCTCCTCCTTCTTGATCCAGCAAGGGGGGAGGAGAGGTTGATGGAGATCCAGCAACACGACGGCGTGGTGGTGGAAGTAGCGGGATTCCAACAGGGCTTCGCCAAGCGCTGCGGGAGGAGGGAGATGTGTCATGGGAGGGAGAGGGAGGCGCCAGGGCTTAGGTATGGTTGCCCTCCCTTCCCCCCACTATATATAGGGCCAAGGGAGAGGGGGAGGGCGCAGCCTTGCCCCTTCCTCCAAGGAAGGGTGCGGCCAAGGGGGGAGGAGTCCATCCTCCCCAAGGCACCTCGCAGGTGCCTTCCCCCTTTAGGACTCTCCCCTCCTCTTGTCCCTTTGGCGCATGGGCCTCTAGGGGCTGGTGCCCTTGGCCCATATAGGCCAAGGCGCACCCCCTACAGCCCATGTGGCCCCCGGGGCAGGTGGCCCCACCCGGTGGACCCCTGGGACCCTTCCGGTGGTCCCGGTACAATACCGGTGACCCCGAAACTTGTCCCGATGGCCGAAATAGCACTTCATATATATAATTCTTTACCTCTGGACCATTCCGGAACTCCTCATGATGTTCGGGATCTCATCCGGGACTCCGAACAACTTTCGGATTACCGCATACTAATATCTCTATAACCCTAGCGTTACCGAACCTTAAGTGTGTAGACCCTACGGGTTCGGGAGACATGCAGACATGACCGAGATGACTCTCCGGTCAATAACCAACAGCGGGATCTGGATACCCATATTGGCTCCCACATGTTCCACGATGATCTCATCGGATGAACCACGATGTCAAGGACTTAATCAATCCCGTATACAATTCCCTTTGTCTAGCGGTACGATACTTGCCCGAGATTCGATCGTCGGTATCCCGATACCTTGTTCAATCTCATTACCGGCAAGTCTCTTTACTCGTTCCGTAACACATCATCCCGTGATCAACTCCTTGATCACATTGTGCACATTATGATGATGTCCTACCGAGTGGGCCCAGAGATACCTCTCTGTCACATGGAGTAACAAATCCCAGTCTCGATTCGTGCCAACCCAACAGACACTTTTGGAGATACCCGTAGTGCACCTTTATAGTCACCCAGTTACGTTGTGACGTTTGGTACACCCAAAGCACTCCTACGGTATCCGGAAGTTTCACAATCTCATGGTCTAAGGAAATGATACTTGACATTAGAAAAGCTTTAGCGAACAAACTACACGATCTTTGTGCTAGGCTTAGGATTGGGTCTTGTCCATCACATCATTCTCCTAATGATGTGATCCCGTTATCAACGACATCCAATGTCCATGGTCAGGAAACCGTAACCATCTATTGATCAACGAGCTAGTCAACTCGAGGCTTACTAGGGACATGGTGTTGTCTATGTATCCACACATGTATCTGAGTTTCCTATCAATACAATTCTAGCATGCATAATAAACGATTATCATGAACAAGGAAATATAATAATAACTAATTTATTATTGCCTCTAGGGCATATTTCCAACAGTCTCCCACTTGCACTAGAGTCAATAATCCAGTTCACATCGATATGTGATTAACACTCAAGGTCACATCCCCATGTGACTAACATCCAAAGAGTTTACTAGAGTCAATAATCTAGTTCACATCACTATGTGATTAACATTCAATGAGTTCTGGGTTTGATCATGTTGCTTGTGAGAGAGGTTTTAGTCAATGGGTCTGAATCTTTCAGATCCGTATGTACCTCGCAAATCTCTATGTCATCTTGTAGATGCAGCTACTACGCTATATTTGGAGCCATTTCAAATAACTGTTCTACAAGGAGCTATCCTAAATAGTTGCTCCATTATACATATCCGGTATCTCTACTCAGAGCTATCCGGATAGGTGTTAAGCTTGCATCGACGCAACTCTTTACGTCGAACTCTTTATCACCTTCATAATCGAGAAAAATTCCTTAGTCCACGAGTTACTAGGGATAACTTTGACCGCTGTCCTGTGATCCATTCTTAGATCACTCTTGTACCCCTTGACTGACTCATGGCAAGGCACATTTCAGGTGCGGTACACAGCATAGCATACTGTAGAGCCTATGTCTTAAGCATAGGGGACGACCTTCGTCCTTTCTCTCTATTCTGCCATGGTCGAGCTTTAAGTCTTAACTTCATACCTTACAACTCAGGCAAGAACTCCTTCTTTGACTGATCCATCTTGAACACCTTCAAGATCATGTCAAGGTATGCGCTCATTTGAAAGTACCATTAAGCGTTTTGATCTATCCTTATAGATCTTGATGCTCAATGTTCAAGTAGCTTAATCCAGGCTTTCCATTGAAAAACACTTTCCAAATAACCCTATATGCTTTCCAGAAATTCTACATCATTTCTGATCCATAATATGTCAACAACATATTCTCATCAGAAATTCTATAGTGCTCCCACTCACTTCTTTGGAAATACAAGTTTCTCATAAACTTTGTATAAACCCAAAATCTTTGATCATCTCATCAAAGCGTACATTCCAACTCCGAGATGCTTACTCCAGTCCTTAGAAGGATTGCTGGAGCTTTGCATACTTATTAGCATCTTTCAGGATTGACAAAAACTTTCCGGTTGTATCACATACAACCTTTCCTCAAGAAAATCGTCGAGGAAACAATGTTTTGACTTCCTATCTGCAAGATTTCACAAATAATGCAGTAATCACTAATATAATTCCAACAGACTCTTAGCATCGCAACGAGTGAGAAAGTCTCATCGTAGTCAACTCCTTGAACTTGTCGGGAAACATCTTAACGACAAGTCGAGCTTTCTCAATGGTGACGCTTACCATCATTGTCTGTCTTCCTTTTAAAATCCATATGTACCTAACAGCCTTACGACCATCAAGTAGCTCTTCCAAAGTCTACACTTTGTTTTCATACATGGATCCTTTCTCGGATTTTATGGCCTCGAGCCATTTATCGGAATCCGGGCCCGCCATCGCTTCTCCATAGCTCGTAGGTTCATTGTTGTCTAGCAACATGACTTCCAAGACAGGATCACGTACCACTCTGAAGTAGTATGCATCCTTGTCATCCCACGAGGTTTGGTAGTGACTTGATCTGAAGTTTCATGATCACTATCATAAGCTTCCACTTCAATTGGTGTAGGTGCCACAGGAACAACTTCCTGTGCCCTGCCACACACTAGTTGAAGAGACGGTTCAATAACCTCATCAAGTCTCCACCACCCTCCCACTCAATTCTTTCAAGAGAAACCTTTCCTCGAGAAAGAACCCGATTCTAGAAACAATCCCTTATTGCTTTCGGATCTGAGACAGGAGGTATACCCAACTGTTTTGGGTGTCCTATGAATATGCATTTATCCGCTTTGGGTTCAAGCTTATCAGCCTGAAACTTTTTCACATAAGCGTCGCAGCCCCAAACTTCTAAGAAATGACAGCTTAGGTTTCCCTAAACCATAGTTCATACAGTGTCATCTCATCGGAATTACGTGGTGCCCCTTTTAAAGTGAATGTGGTTGTCTTTAATGCCTAACCCATAAACTATCGTGGTAATTCGATAAGAGACATCATGGTATGCATCATATCCAATAGGGTGCAGTTATGATGTTCGGACACACCATCACACTATGGTGTTCCAGGCTGTATTAGTTGTGAAACAATTTCCACAATGTCTTAATTCTGTGCCAAACTCGTAATTCAGATATTCATCTCTATGATCATATCATAGATATTTTATCCTCTTGTCACGACGATCTTTCAACTTCACCCTGAAATTACTTGAACCTTTCAATAATTCAGACTCGTGATTTATCAAGTAAATGTACTCAAAATCTACTCAAATCATCTGTGAAGTAAGAACATAACGATATCCACTACACGCCTCAGCACTCATTGGACTGCACACATCAAAATGCATTTCTTCCAACAAGTTGCTTTCTAGTTCCATTTTACTGAAAACGAGGCTTTCAGTCATCTTGCCCATGTGGTATGATTTGCATGTCTCAAGTGATTCAAAATCAAGTGAGTCCAAATGGTCCATTTGCATGGAGTTTCTTCATGCATATACACCAATAGACATGGTTCGCATGTCTCAAACTTTTCAAAAATGAGTGAGTCCAAAGATCCATCAACATGGAGCTTCTTCATGCGTTTTATACCGATATGACTTACGTGGCAGTGCCACAAGTAGGTGGTACTATCGTTACTATCTTATATCTTTTGGCATGAACATGTGTATCACTACGATCGAGATTCAATAAACCATTCATTTTAGGTGTAAGACCATTGAAGGTATTATTCAAATAAACGGAGTAACCATTATTCTCCTTAAATGAATAACCGTATTGCGATAGACATAATCCAATCATGTCTGTGCTCAACGCAAACACCAAATAACAATTATTCAGGTTTTAATACCAATCTCGATGGTAGAGGGAGCGTACGATATTTGATCAACCTTGGAAATACTTCCAACACATATCGTCATCTCACCTTTTAGCTAGTCTCCGTTTATTCCGTAGTCTTTTGTTTCGAGTTACTAACACTTAGCAACCGAACCGGTATCTAATGCCCTGGTGCTACTAGGAGTACTAGTAAAGTACACATTATAATGCATATCCAATATACTTCTGTCGACCTTGCCAGCCTTCTCATCTACCAAGTATCTAGGGTGGTTCCGCTTCAGTGACTGTTCCCCTTATTACAGAAGCACTTAGTCTCGGGCTTGGGTTCAACTTTGGGTTTCTTCACTAGAGCAGCAACTGAATTGCCGTTTCATGAAGTATCCCTTCTTGCCCTTGCCCTTCTTGAAACTAGTGGTTTCACCAACCATCAACAATTGATGCCCCTTCTTGATTTCTACTTTTGTGGTGTCAAACATCGCAAATATCTCAAGGATCATCATATATGTCCCTGATATATTATAGTTCATCACGAAGCTCAAGCAGCTTGGTGGTAATGACTTCGGAGAACCATCACTATTTCATCTGGAAGATCAATTCCCACTCGATTCAAGTGATTGTTGTACTCGGACAATCTGAGCACAAGCTCAACAATTGATCTTGTCTCCCTTAGTTTGCAGGCTAAGAAAAATCGTCGGAGGTCTTATACCTCTTGACATGGGCACGAGCCTAAAATCCCAATTTCAGCCCTCAAAACATCTCATATGTTTCGCGACATTTCAAAAACGTCTTCGGTGCCTCAATCTAAACCGTTTAACTGAACTATCACGTAGTTATCAAAATGTGTATGTCAGATGTTCGCAACATCCACAGACGACGTTCGAGGTTCAACACACTGAGCGGTGCATTAAGGACATAAGCCTTCTATGAAGCAATGAGGACAATCCTCAGTTTACGGACCTAGTCCGCATAATTGCTACTATCAACTTTCAACTAAATTTTCTCTAGGAACATAACTAAACAGTAGAACTGAAGCGCGAGCTACAACATAATTTGCGAAGACCTTTTGACTATGTTCAGGATAATTAGGTTCATCTTATGAACTCCCACTCAGATAGACATCCCTCTAGTCATCTAAGTGATTACATGATCCGAGTCAACTAGGCCGTGTCCGATCATCAGGTGAGACAGACTAGTCATCATCGGTGAACATCTTCATGTTGATTGTATCTACCATACGACTCATGCTCGACCTTTCGGTCTTCTGTGTTCCGAGGCATGTCTGTACACATGCTAGGCTCTTCAAGTCAATCTAAGTGTTTTGCGTGTGTAAATCTGTCTTACACCCGTTGTATGTGAACGTTAGAATTTATCACACCCGATCATCACGTGGTGCTTCGAAACAACGAACTGTCGCAACGGTGCACAGTTAGGGGGAACACCTTCTTGAAATTATTATGAGGGATCATCTTATTTACTACCGTCGTTCTAAGTAAACAAGATGCAAAAACATGATAAACATCACATGCAATCAAATAATAGTGACATGATATGGCCAATATCATATAGCTCCTTTGATCTCCATCTTGGGGCTCCATGATCATCTTGTCACCGGCATGACACCCTGATCTCCATCATCATGATCTCTATCATCGTGTCTTCATGAAGTTGTCTCGTCAACTATTACTTCTACTACTATAGCTAACGGTTAGCAATAAAGTAAAGTAATTACATGACGTTTATGTTGACATGCAGGTCATAAATAAATTAAGACAAATCCTATGGCTCCTGCCGGTTGTCATACTCATCGACATGCAAGTCGTGATTCCTATTACAAGAACATGATCAATCTCATACATCACATATATCATTCATCACATCCTTTTGGCCATATCACATCACATAGCATACCCTGCAAAAACAAGTTAGACGTCCTCTAATTGTTGTTTGCATGTTTTACGTGGCTGCTATGGGTTTCTAGCAAGAACGTTTCTTACCTACACAAAAACCACAACGTGATATGCCAATTTCTATTTACCCTTCATAAGGACCCTTTTCATCGAATCCGATCCAACTAAAGTGGGAGAGACAGACACCCGCTAGCCACCTTATGCAACTAGTGCATGTCAGTCGGTGGAACCAGTCTCACGTAAGAGTACGTGTAAGGTCGGTGCAGGCCGCTTCATCCCACAATGCCACCGAATCAAGATTGGACTAGTAACGGTAAGCATATTGAACAAAATCAACGCCCACAACTACTTTGTGTTCTACTCGTGCATAGAAACTACACATAGACCTAGCTCATGATGCCACTATTGGGGAACGTAGCAGAAATTCAAAATTTTCCTATGTGTCACCAAGATCTATCTATGGAGTCATCTAGCAACAAGGGAGGAGTGGATCTACATACCCTTGTAGATCGCGCGCAGAAGCGTTCAAGAGAACGGGGTTGATGGAGTCGTACTCGTCGTGATCCAAATCACCGATGATCCTAGCGCCGAACGGACGGCACCTCCGCGTTCAACACACGTACGGAGCAGCAACGTCTCCTCCTTCTTGATCCAGCAAGGGGGGAGGAGAGGTTGATGGAGATCCAGCAGCACGACGGCGTGGTGGTGGAAGTAGCGGGATTCCAACAGGGCTTCGCCAAGCGCTGCGGGAGGAGGGAGATGTGTCATGGGAGGGAGAGGGAGGCGCCAGGGCTTAGGTATGGTTGCCCTCCCTTCCCCCACTATATATAGGGCCAAGGGAGAGGGGGAGGGCGCAACCTTGCCCCTTCCTCCAAGGAAGGGTGCGGCCAAGGGGGGAGGAGTCCATCCTCCCCAAGGCACCTCGGAGGTGCCTTCCCCCTTTAGGACTCTCCCCTCCTCTTGTCCCTTTGGCGCATGGGCCTCTAGGGGCTGGTGCCCTTGGCCCATATAGGCCAAGGCGCACCCCCTACAGCCCACATGGCCCCCGGGGCAGGTGGCCCCACCCGGTGGACCCCCGGGACCCTTCCGGTGGTCCCGGTACAATACCGGTGACCTCGAAACTTGTCCCGATGGCCGAAATAGCACTTCATATATATAATTCTTTACCTCCGGACCATTCCGGAACTCCTCATGACGTCCGGGATCTCATCCGGGACTCCGAACAACTTTCGGGTTACCGCATACTAATATCTCTATAACCCTAGCGTTACCGAACCTTAAGTGTGTAGACCCTACGGGTTCGGGAGACATGCAGACATGACCGAGATGACTCTCCGGTCAATAACCAACAGCGGGATCTGGATACCCATGTTGGCTCCCACATGTTCCACGATGATCTCATCGGATGAACCACGATGTCAAGGACTTAATCAATCCCGTATACAATTCCCTTTGTCTAGCGGTACGATACTTGCCCGAGATTCAATCGTCGGTATCCCGATACCTTGTTCAATCTCGTTACCGGCAAGTCTCTTTACTCGTTCCGTAACACATCATCCCGTGATCAACTCCTTGATCACATTGTGCACATTATGATGATGTCCTATCGAGTGGGCCCAGAGATACCTCTCCGCCACACGGAGTGACAAATCCCAGTCTCGATTCGTGCCAACCCAACAGACACTTTCGGAGATACCCGTAGTGCACCTTTATAGTCACCCAGTTACGTTGTGACGTTTGGTACACCCAAAGCACTCCTATGGTATCCGGGAGTTGCACAATCTCATGGTCTAAGGAAATGATACTTGACATTAGAAAAGCTTTAGCGAACGAACTACACGATCTTTGTGCTAGGCTTAGGATTGGGTCTTGTCCATCACATCATTCTCCTAATGATGTGATCCCGTTATCAACGACATCCAATGTCCATGGTCAGGAAACCGTAACCATCTGTTGATCAACGAGCTAGTCAACTAGAGGCTTACTAGGGACATGGTGTTGTCTATGTATCCACACATGTATCTGAGTTTCCTATCAATACAATTCTAGCATGGATAATAAACGATTATCATGAACAAGGAAATATAATAATAACTAATTTATTATTGCCTCTAGGGCATATTTCCAACAGTAGATTTGTTCAAAGTCAAACTTGTTAAAGTTTGACCAAGTTTATAAAAAATATTAACATGTGGACCATCAAATTAGCCTGTTACGATTGACATATATTTGTTTGTTATGTGTATTTCGTGTTGTAGATCTCAACATTTTTTTCTTCTAAAATGGTCAAATTTGATTTAGAAAAAAACCCTAGAAACTTTAATTATTTTGAAATGGATTATATCTATACCTAATAATATAGGACCCTGATATCTAGGAACGTTCGATCGAGGTACTCCTAGAACGAACAAATCTTTCGTCCCAGGAGGTTGAGCGAACAAATCGCTCATTGTGAGAAAACGTCCCGCGCGAACTCCTCAACCCTATTCGCTAAAAAATGGTATGCTTTGAAAATTAAGCCTCTAGCTGGGCCAAAACAAATTTTGTTGTGACACTCTGTCAAGGCCTGAAACTGGTATTTGGACTTTGGACCTTATTTCGGATAGCTAATAACAAAATCAAACAAAAACCATGACGTACAGGGGGAAATTGCCATCTGTTAAGCCAAAAAATGCCAAGGCATAAAATAGAACAGTAAGAAAATTGATTTTTTTTGTCATGTGACTATTTTATAGACATTTAATAAAAATTGCCATGATTTTTATTAGAAATAAAAATTTTCAAAAAAATTTGGCATGCGAGTAGAACGACCTATTTTACCATTTGCCATGATGTTATTTATTTACAAATGCAAGTTTACAACATTTTCATTTCTAAAAAAGCATGGAAGAAATATTCTAACTAAAGCATTTCTGCTAATACTCACATGGCAATTTTCCAGACTATTTTGCTATTTTCATACATGACCACATATTTATCAAATTTTATAATGCTCACATGGCGAATTTTATAACACACAGATGGAAAAACATGAAAAAAAAGATTTCTCTACCTGCATGGCAATTATTGAAAAGTCCCTACTTTATTTTTACACTGCAACAACTTTTTATTGTGTTTTCGCATGGCAAACTAGTTTGTCACCCTAATAGTGACAAAGCAAAATGCCATGGCAAAAAAATATGCATCTTACATTTCACTTTGATATAGTATGGGTTTCCATGGTATGGAACTAAAAACATTCGACTTCTTACAATTTGAAAAACTAATTTTGTCATCCTATCACTGACAAAAAGAATTTGCCATAGCAAATGCAAACGAAACTTACCCATTTTTCTATAGCGTGGGTTTTGCAATCTGAAATTGCCATGGCATATGCATATTTAAATTTGTCATGATATTTTAAGTGAAATTGTTGTGGTTTGTGTAGTAAATTTGTCATATATGTAAAATAAATTTGTTCATTAACATGGTAAAAAAAAATTGTTCCACTGGCAGAAATTGACATGGCAAAATGCACATTAAAATTCTTATGATATTGAATATAAAATTACCATTGCATATGCATATTAAAATTTTCCATGGGATTTTAGTTCCCATGGTTTATATAATAAATTTTCCCTATATTTAGAAGACAACATGGCAAAAAATATTTGTAATCATGGCAACAGAGGTAGAATTAGGATGGCAAATATGTGGTGTATTTAGTTTTCTCAAAGCTCAAACATGTGCATGTTTAACCAACTTTTTAGAAAAAAAATATCAATATCTATAGTACCAAATTTGTATCACTAGATCCATCACGAAAAGTATCTGCATGTTTTATTTATTTTGTATTATAGATGTCAATACTTTTTTCTATAATCTTGATCAAACATACACAGGTTTAAATTGCGCGAAAATTGATACACCTTAAATTCAGAGTATATAGCTATGAAAAAACCTATAAGTTGTCATGACCATATACTAAGATTCCATGAATTTTGTAATGCTCACGTGAAAAAACATGATTTGTTTACCTCTACCCGCATGGCAATCTACTATTCTAAATAGGAGTTCCCCACTGCCTTATTTCTCTTGTCATGTAGTCTACCCACATCAACAATCAGGGCTCCTTTGATTCAAAGGAATTCTATAGGATTTTTAGAGGATTGAAATCCTTAGGAATTTTTTCCTATGTCAGCCCTTTGATTCATAGGATTGGATCCCATAGGAATTTTTCCTATGAAATCTTTTGCACAACATTTCATAGGAAATCTAGCATCCACTCCAATCTCTTTTTAATATTCCTTTGTTTTTCATGTGGCATCAAACACTCCTTGCTAATCCTATAGGATTCAAGTTGACATGCCACTCCAATCCAATACCTTTTCTATTCCTACATTTTCAAAATCATGCGAATCAAAGAGGCCCTCAACATTTCAACCATCCATGTCAGCCAATCTGCCACCTCGGCGGAAAAGAATCAATGGAACAAAATTGAATTCTCCCCTCTCCGTGCGTCTGTTGCTCTTTGTCGGTGTCAAAACCGGCGGATCTCAGGTAGGGGGTCCCGAAATGTTCGTCTAGGCCGGATGGTAACAGGAGGCAGGGGACACGATGTTTTACCTAGGTTCGGGCCCTCTTGATGGAGGTAAAACCCTACGTCCTGCTTGATTAATATTGATGATATGGGTAGTACAAGAGTAGATCTACCATGAGATCGGAGAGGCTAAACCCTAGAAGCTAGCCTATGGTATGATTGTATGTTGTGGTTGTTCGTCCTATGGACTAAAACCCTTCGGTTTATATAGACACCAGAGAGGGTTAGGGTTACACAAGGTCGGTTACAAAGGAGGAGATATCCATATCCGTATTGCCTAGCTTGCCTTCCACGCCAAGTAGAGTCCCATCCGTACACGAGACAAAGTCTTCAATCTTGTATCTTCATAGTCTAACAGTCCGGCCAATAGAGATAGTCCGGTTGTCCGGAGACCCCCTAATCCAGGACTCCTCAGTAGCCCCTGAACCAGACTTCAATGATGATGAGTCCGGCACGCAGTATTGTCTTCGGCATTGCAAGGCGGGTTCCTTCTCTGAATACATCATAGAAGAATTTGAATACGAGGATAGTGTCCGACCCTGCAAAATAAGTTCCACATACCACCGTAGAGAGAATAATATTTTTGCAGATCTAATTTGCAGGCTTGTTTTGGTAGCATGACGTTATGTCATGGCCCGGTGATTATTCGAACCATTTCCTTTAACCAGCCCCGCACATAACGCGAGGCAGTTTTTCGACACGTCTTGTCAAAGCAGAGATCGTGTCCCCTTATTACGGGTTTCTCATCAATACGGGCGTGGGTAACCCAACCGCACCATCAATTATGGCGCTTGGGGGATAAGCGAGTTTTACCAGGCAAGTGGGGATGCTTAGCTTCGTCTGCCCATATAAAGGGATAAGGATTCACCTTTCTATCCATGCCTTCTTCCTCCTTTGCTCATCCGTTTTTGCACACTCGAGCTCTAGCGCCCAACTCCGCACTTCCCACCTCAACCTTCTCCAACCATGTCCGGAGCGGGAGCCAGGTGGATGGTCTCCTCCATCACAGAGGGAGACATCAAGAAGCTGCGCGGAGCCGGATACTTAGCCGCGAACATCGCGTATCGGCTGCCCGCTGAGGGGCAGATCGTCCCTACCCCGGAACCTCATGAGAGGGTAGTTTTCCTCCACCACTTCCTCTGTGGACTGGGGTTTCCCCTCCATCCATTTGTCCATGGTCTCATGTTCTACTATGGGCTGGACTTTCATGATCTGGCCCCGAACTTCGTCCTCAACATTTTAGCATTTATCATCGTGTGTGAGGCTTTCCTCCGCATCCAGCCCCACTTCGGCCTGTGGTTAAAGACCTTCAATATCAAGCCGAAGGTGGTACGAGGCCAACAAGAAGAATGCGGCGGAGGCATGCTGGGCAAGATGCCCAATGTTATATGGCTTGAAGGCTCCTTCGTGGAGACAATAAAGGGATGGCAATCGGCGTGGTTCTACATCACCGAGCCGCGCGACGCCAAATGGGCGGCAGACCCCGAGTTTCGATCCGGATTCCCTACACGGCTCACTTCCTGGAAAGAGAAGGGCTTGTCGTGGGGTTCATCGATGGAGCTGGATGGACTCCAGAAATGTATCCGGAGTATGGCAAGCAAGAAGCTCAAGCTCGTAAACATTGTCCAAGTTATGCTCATCCGCCGGATCCTCCCGTGTCAACAACGGGATTTTACCTTGTGGGAGTTCGACCCGACCCCGCACCAGACTCTGAGCGAGCTCTTTGATACGACGCACAAGGACGTCTGGAAGGTGCTGTTCAAGGGCGCCGAGGTCCCTCCTTCTCTCGCCGAGGACTGCAGACTAAGCGCAAAGCGCCTAGCGCGTTCGGTGAGTACAATACGTCTCGTAGGACATTTATTTTCCCTAGCTGAATTATGTGCGGGGTCTAATCTCCATGCCTTTGACAGGACTGGGTGGAGATGTCGAGGCAGATTAACTGCCCGGCCCCTTTGCCCGAAGTTACTGCGGGCGCTCTCCTGACGGAGATGCTGACTCTGGCTCCTTACAAGGTCCCGGAGAAGACCAAGAAGGCCAAGGGAACCCGAAAGAGTTCCCAGCGCCAGGTGTTATCGGACTCATCGTCCGATAACTCTGCGGCACACTCCTCCCCCGAAGACGAGGAGGAATAAGAAGATGCTCCCCCCCAGGCGGGGGAGACAAGAAAAGGAAGGCCGCCCCAACTGGGGGGGCCGAAGGGTCCAAGAAGGGAAGGACTCTCCTTCCGGACAGTTCCACCGCCGCCGACGAAGGCGAAGATGAGTGGTTGCCCAGGGCCAAGCCCCGAGGGAGATCGTAAGTATTCAGATACCGGAGTAACTCATAGGATTCCTTCGTCGCCCTGTTTTCCCTAATGCTGAACGTAATTATATAGGCCGCCACGAGCCAGTATCGATGTATCATCGGACAGCTCCCTGGGCTCGTCGGACATGGATAGCGATCCAGTCCCGACCGCCACTTCCCCTCATCCTGCCGATGACGCCGAGGTGCTATCTCAAGAGGCATCGGATCGAGGGGAGACAGTCCCGGAGGCGCCTCAAGGCGACCTTCCGGACTTCGGGAGCCGAGGGGACGGAGCCCCTGAGAACTCCGAGTTCAGCCCTGAGCCGAACACCGCATCGGAACCTCCAGCGGTTCCAGGCTCGGGCAGGCGGCCTCCTTCTAAGAGGGGCAAGACGCCTGTGCCGGTGACCTCTGTCCATCCAGAGGCGCCGGACAATCTGCTCAGCGCTTCCATCGACGAGGAGCACCGTACTGTTATGAGTGCGGTGGCCCAGAAGGTTCAGTCCGCCAAGAGCGGGTTGACTGAAGCCTGTGCCAGCCTTCTAACAGGCTTCGAGGTAAGTGTTTTAAAATGTAGTAGAAATATTACCGCATAGACAGTAGCCCCTGATGCTTTGTTCGGTGTTCACAAAGAAAAGCCGAACAAAGGATCAAATAATATCGCAGGAGTCTAATATAAGTGTGTCAATATGCATATGCAGGCTTCGCTGCTGGCGTCTGCCGCACTGACTGCGGAGGTCGCCGTACTGAAGCAGGACCTCGAGGGGTCCAGAAAAGAGCTCGGCCTTTCCAAGAGGCAGCTCGAGGAGAACAAGAGTAAGTAATACCCTGTCTATAGATATGTATATATAAAAGAGGACGCGATTGCAAAATGACAGGATCATCGTATGTTTGCCAGGGGCCACGACCGAGGTGGCGACCCTGAAGCAAGCGCTAACCAAGGCCGAAGATAAAGCGGCCAAGGAGCGCACCGAGCGAGAGAAGCACGAGGCTCGGGTGGGCGAGGTGCAGCAAGAGCTCCAGGCTCTCGTGGTGAAGCACGAGGCGTTGGAGCTTGACTCAAAGACGTGAGAGTCCGAGCTTGCCGCGGCCTCGAGAGTGCAAAAAGTGCCAAGGCCGAAGCCCAAAAGGCCCTCCAAGAGATCGATGTGATGAAGAAGATAGCGGCGGGTAAGGCTTTCTATATGCAAAGCAAGCATGTAAAAGTAAATTACTGATTACTTACCCGAATCCGGAGCTCTCCAGGAGCATTCACAGATTTGCCCTGCAGCATGTCCGATGCCGCACAATTTTACCAGGCCGAGGATGGAAGCTCAACGGAGAAGCTGTTCTGGTCTCAGTATGCTGAGGCCGAACACCCGGTGCCAATGAGAGACCAGCTGAAGCAGATGGTTGAGCTACATAAGGCGGCCGATCGGGCCATGAAGAGCTTTATAGTCCGGCTGTGGCCTGGTGATGCCCTTCCGAACAGCTTCTTCGGCCTGGTGAGGCGGCTTGTGGATGCCTGCCCGCGGCTGGAGGTCGTCAAGCGATCTGTTTGCATTGAAGGTGCATGCCGGGCTTTCGCCCGTGTGAAATTGCAGTGGGTCAAGCTAGACACCGTGAAGCTGATCAAGGAGGGGCCGCCGGAGGGCAAGGAGCACCGCCACCCCGAGATGTACTACGAGGGTGTTCTGCCGGGTGCCTGTCTCATCGCGGACGAGTGTTCAAAAGATGTAATATTTGAGTGAGACTTGCTCGTTTTATCCTGTATTTATGAAAACTTGTTTCATATGCGCTATGCAACGCTTGTTTGAATTTAAAATATTACCTTCTGTTTGGCTGTTTATCCGATCTGAGAGATGGCTAGTCCTCGGCTTCTGCCCCCATGCCACGAGTGCTGGGGTGTTCGGGATAAACCTGGGCACTCTTGTTCCCATGTTTGGGTCCTTCGAGGGAGGTGCTCAGCACATCGATCAAGGCAACCGGACTAATAATGCTTTATCACTCTCACTTAGCCATAGAATTCTATAATTTTTAATTTCGGTGAAGCCCCTGGTATTCGGAAGGCCGAATTCGGGGTGTGATATACGCCTTTAAGCTGGACAGGGCCGGCCCCTCGCTCTAAGCAGCATAAGTCTTTAGGGACTTGAAAACCTCGCCGAACAGCGACCAGTCTCTCGCCTTATCATGACAGTCAGTTTTAGCTTTCTCTACTGAGGTGCTGAACCCAGCAGAACCGGGGCACAATCGCAGTAGTTCTCCTAGCGCTACCTTAGCCGATAGAGCGGAACGTAAGGTACCAAAACATAGGAGCCGGGCAAACCCAACATTTGACCAAAGACATGATTCGGAGCTGATGCACATAATGCTATAAGTTCGGGGTGCCGCACTTGTGAAAGTGTTCGGACTTTTCACACCATATTGTGGGGTACGTAAGCCCCTGGTGTATTGGCCGTACCAAAGTGTATGGTTGTAAGGCGTCATCAATGAATGCATATATATATATATATATATATATATATATATATATATATATATATATAACAAGAATGCAGTAATAGTTGTAATGTCATGCATTGTTTATTCAAAAAATTGCGTTAAAGCAGAGTGATACAGATAGTGCGATAAGAAAAGAGTAGTACTATGTCACTTCCAAGGGAAAACTGAGGAATGATATTAAACCGAATATTTTGCTCGTTACTGTAATCCACCTGGGAATTCTGTGGTATGACGTAGCTGCCTGCCTCCTTGGTTGCTGCATCATGTGTTCGGCAATAGTGCTGCTGGATAGTGTTTCCAGAGATTAAGGTCCTGAAAAAAAAGAAAAATGACCAAACGGGAAGCCCCTAGTGCGGTTTAAGCCGCGTCTTGGGGCGTGCTGTAGTTGTGCCCCCCTCCCCACCTGTGCCCATGGTATTTTTAATGCGTAATTATGTACGCACGACATGAGTTTCACTGTTGGGCTAGGCTTGGGGTGGCCGCCGCATTGCTACGCGAGCTTAGATCGCGCCAGGCGGTCTACTTGCCAACTGCTCCGAGCGCGCTTGAAGGTGTCCGGGCTTTGAAGTGCCGAACTGGTTGATTGCCTTGAGAGGCTGCTTTGCGCTTCTGCTGCGAGGGCTGTGGTGTGCTCCTCTGTTCGGAGAGAGCGCTCTGTGTTTCCATTGACTGTAATAACTCCGCAAGGTCCTGGCATCTTGAGCTTGAGGTATGCATAATGCGGTACCGCATTGAATCTAGCAAATGCGGTTCCCCGAGCAGCGTGTGATAACCACTGCGGAATGAGACTATATCAAAGATTAACTCTTCGCTTCGGAAGTTATCCGGGGATCCGAAGACCACTTCCAATGTAATTGAGCCTGTGCAATGGGCCTCTACACCTGGAATGACGCCTTTAAAGGTCGTGTTTGTGGGTTTGATCCTTGAGGGGTCTATACCCATTTTGCAAACTGTGTCCTGATAAAGCAGGTTCAGGTTGCTGCCGCCATCCATAAGGACTCGAGTGAGGTGGAATCCGTCAATGATTGGGTCTAGGACCAGTGCGGCAAATCCACCATGACGGATACTAGTGGGGTGGTCCCTGCGATGGAAGGTGATCGGACAGGAGGACCAAGGATTGAACTTTGGGGCGACTGGCTCCAACGCATATACGTCCCTGAGCGCACGCTTCCGCTCCCTCTTGGGGATGTGGGTTGCATATACCATGTTCACCGTCCGCACTAGCGGGGGAAACCTCTTCTGTCCTCCGGTGTGCGGCTGCCGGGGCTCCTCCTCGTCATCGCTATTTGGCCCCTTGTCCTTGTTTTCGACAATTAGCTTGCCGGCCTGCTTGAACACCCAACAATCCCTGTTGGTGTGATTGGCTGGCTTGTATGGGGTTCCGTGTATTTGACACGAGCGACCGAGTATACGGTCCAAGCTGGACGGACCCGGCGTACTTAGTTTGAATGGCTTTTTCCGTTGACCGGGTTTAGAGCCTTTGAATCCGGCATTGACTGTCGTATCCTCGGTATTTTTGCTGTTAATACGGCGCTTATGTTTGTTGCGACGTGACCTGCTATTGCCGTCCTTGGTATCCGAGGTACCATGGTTCTTTGATATATTATTACTGCGAGCCAGCCAGGTGTCTTCTCTCGCACAAAAGCGGGTCATGAGCGTCGTGAGAGCTGCCATAGATTTCGGCTTTTCCTGACCAAGGTGCCGGGCTAGCCACTCGTCTCGGATGTTGTGTTTGAAAGCCGCTAAGGCCTCCGCATCCGGACAGTCGACGATTTGATTTTTCTTTGTAAGGAACAGAGTCCAGAATTGCCTGGCCGACTCTTCTGGCTGCTGAATTATGTGGCTCAAGTCATTGGCGTCTGGTGGTCACACATAAGTGCCCTGAAAGTTGTCCAGGAATGCGGCTTCCAGATCTTCCCAACAGCTAATGGAGTCCGCTGGCAAGCTGTTAAGCCAATGCCACGCTGGTCCTTTGAGCTTTAGCGGGAGGTATTTGATGGCGTGTAAGTCATCGCTGCGGGCCATGTGGATGTGGAGAAGGAAATCCTTGATCCATACTGTGGGATCTGTTGTGCTGTTGTATGATTCAATATTTACATGTTTGAAACCTTCTGGGAATTGATGTTCCATTACTTCGTCTGTGAAGCATAAGGGGTGTGCGGCGCCTCTGTATTGGGCTATATCGCGACGCAGCTCGAATGGGTCTCGCCCGCTGTGTTCGGCCCGGACGGATTTGCTTTTACTGTATCCGGCGTGACGTTTATCGTCTCGCAGAGCGGTGCGCCCTCGTGATCCGTAGATCGATCTTGCATGCTTTGCTTTATCCTCCAATATGTCTCGCAGGTCTGGTTTATCTCCCCATGCCTTTTCGTTTGAATGGCGTAGGGGTGGAGGCTAAGCTTTTGGCTGGAATGCCTCTCTATCGCGGCCACGAGGTGGCCGATCAGCCGTATCATACGCTTCTTCCTCCAGTCGGGGTAGTAACCTGCACTTTGGGTAATTCTTGGAGGGGCGCTCGAGTTTATATTCCTCGGCTGCGAGGACATCAGTCCATCTGTCAGCTAGCAGATCTTGATCAGCTTGAAGCTGCTGCTGCTTTTTCTTCAGGCTATTTGCCGTGGCCATAAGCCGGTTATTGAAGCGCTCTTGTTAGACGGGATCCTCTGGTACGGCAAATTCATCATCGCTGAGGCTTGCCTCATCTTCGGAGGGGGGCATGTAATTGTCATCCTCCTCCTCTCCGTCCGCCGCTCTCTCAGGAGAGCTGGCTCCTCCATCCTCTTGCTCTAAATCTTGCTGGAGGGGATTGTTGTTGTCTTCGGCACTATCCGGAGTGTTATTACCTCCTATGCCGGTATCACCACTTTTGCTTTGGCGGGGCTTAGAGCGGCGCCGCTGACGTCGGCGCTTGGGTTGCTTCTTGGAGGGGTCATCCTACGCTATCTCATCGCCATTGCCTTCTTTGGGTGTATCCACCATGTATATGTCATATGACGAGGTGGCTTTCCAGAGCCCTATAGGCGCTGGTTCATCTTCGTCTCCTACATCATCGTCCATACCATCGATGTCTTCGGAGTCGAAGTCGAGCATGTCGGTTAAATCATCGACAGTGGCTACGAAGTGGGTGGTGGGTGGGCGTCGAATTTCTTCGTCGTCCGCATCCCAATCCTGTTGGCCATAGTCTGGCCAGGGATCTCCTGACAAAGAGAGAGACCTTAGTGAATTCAGAATTTCGCCGAAGGGCGAGTGCTGAAAGATATCTGCGGCGGTGAATTCCATGATCGGCGCCCAATCGGATTCGATTGGCAGGGGCGCGGGCGGTTCGGAGTCCGGAAAAGAGTCCAACACCTTGGAGTCACGGGCTTCGCGGAGGATTAGGCTGGTGTTTGGCTCGATCGCCGTTGAGACTGCAGCCCCTGAGATGGTGTCTAGCCACCCGTCCTCGATTGGCGCAGTTGGCTCCGAGCTAAGGGTCGGAGCTGATGCGGGCGCGGCCTCTGGGGTACTGTTCGGCGGCAGAGCTAGGTCATACCCATCGTGACAGTGCGGCGCGCCCGGCTATGGCTCGAACCCGTCGAAGATCAAGTCTCCGCGGATGTCGGCCGTGTAGTTCAAACTTCCAAATCTGACCTGATGGCCAGGGGCATAGCTTTCAATCTGCTCCAGATGGCCAAGCGAATCAGCCAGCAGTGCAAAGCCGCCAAATACGAAGATCTGTCTGGGGAGAAAAGTCTCACCCTGGATCGCATCGCTATCGATGATAGTAGGAGCCATCAAGCCTAATGGCGACGCCACAGAGGAACTCTCAATGAAAGCACCAATGTCGGTGTCAAAACCGGTGGATCTCGGGTAGGGGGTCCTGAACTGTGCGTCTAGACTGGATGGTAACATGAGGCAGGGGACACAATGTTTTACCCAGGTTCGGGCCCTCTTGATGGAGGTAAAACACTACGTCCTGCTTGATTAATATTGATGATATGGGTAGTACAAGAGTAGATCTACCACGAGATCGGAGAGGCTAAACCCTAGAAGCTAGCCTATGGTATGATTGTATGTTGTGGTTGTTCGTCCTATGGACTAAAACCCTTCGGTTTATATAGACACCGGAGAGGGTTAGGGTTACACAAGGTCGGTTACAAAGGAGGAGATATCCATATCCGTACTGCCTAGCTTGCCTTCCTCGCCAAGTAGAGTCCCATCCGGATACGAGACGAAGTCTTCAATCTTGTATCTTCATAGTCTAACAGTCTGGCCAATAGAGATAGTCCGGCTGTCCGGAGACCCCCTAATCCATGACTCCCTCACTCTTCCTTCCCCTTCGGTTCCTCATCTTAAATCCCTCCTGTGAGCTCCTCTCCCTTCCCAATCCACTCTGAGGATCATGGCCATATTAATGCTCCAACATCATTATTGTGACACCTGAACTAACAAAACCGTTGCCATGTGATCTTAAGAGGCCGAAGAAGAGAATGGTGACAATAAGGAGACCTATACAGATTTGCACTGTCAAAACAGGTGAGTCTCTGCTGCCTCAAGCAGATTATACGCCCTAGCATTTGAATTTCTCATGCGCCATGGCTGCTTTTGGGCTTAGGGGCATTCAGTGTAGGGATTTGCTTGTGGTGCCTAGGTTATGTTGGACTCGCCCAATCATGGCATTCTTGCCCTTAACTATGTTTTGGAAGTTTTAATGACATTGGATATTCGGGCTCGATTTTTCTGTTTGCATCCTTTGGTTCGTGTCCAGCAGGATGAGCATGTCTAATTCGCTAGAACCAACTGGTGGAAGCTCAAGGGGGAGGTAGATCGGGCATTCAAGGAGAGGGTCATTAGGAGGGCCCTAGTGTTACGACATATCTCTCTCAAGGTAGTTTTGGTGATTGATGACAACATGTTTGTGGACTAATCTTGTGCTTTGAATAATTCATAGATTCTCCCCTGGCACGAGACGCCTTCTTCCCCTCAGTGTATTTCAAGACGGTGTAGCTCTTCCGTTTCTTTCTCGGTGGACTAGTTGCATAGAGGGCACCGTACTATCAAGAGGGGGTCCGCTGGGGTTTTGCATGGGTGGAATCATCACGTACACATCAGCTTCTCACCCTCCAAGCATTTCCTTTCCATTGAAGAGATCTCTCCTCTCTTCCTTGTCCTGTCTGGGTCTAAGCGGTAGTACCGCACACCCAGCGGTAGTACCACTGCGGAGCCAAGCGGCAGTACCGCTCCGCAGCGTTAGTACCGCCCTTGGCTCCACAGCGGTAGTACCGCTGGGGGCCTGGCACCTCCGCCTTGTCCTCATCATATTTGAGAGATCCCTTCTCTCTCTCGCGCGCGCCCCAGCGGTAGTACCGCACTGTCTGCGGTACTACGGCCGAAGGGTCACAAGCGGCAGTACCGCTCCACAGCGGTACTACCGCCCTTGACCCCACTACCGTAGTACCGCTGGGTAGTCTGGCTCCTACCGCCTCAATTCGAGAGGTCTTTTTCTCGTGTCGGGTTTTGCGGCACTAGTCACGGTTGTAGTGGCAGTAGTACCATTCCAGGAGCGGTAGTACCGCCCTACCACCGCGGTAGTACCGCATTTGGGTCCGTTCCCTACTAAGTCTCCTCAGCGCGGCAGTACCGCTGGCTGGCGTGGCAGTACCGTCGCGTGGCGGTAGTACCGCCCCCTCTCAGCGGTAGTACCGCCCTGTGCGGGGCTGGTTAGTGGGGGGCAACGAGATTGTTGCCCCCACTATAAAAGGGAGTCCCCTTCCTCCTTCTCACCTACCTCTTCCTCTCCCAAGCTCCATTTATTGCTCAAGCTCCATTAAATACTCCAAGCTTCATTTTGCCCGATCTATCTCCCTAGCCAATCAAACTTGTTGATTTGCTCGGGAGTGGTTGAGAAGGCTCCGATCTACACTTCCACCAAGGGATTTTCGATTCCCCCACTCATCCCTAGCGGATCTTATTACTCTTGGGTGTTTGAGCACCCTAGACGGTTGAGGTCACCTCGGAGCCATATTCCATTGTGGTGAAGCTTTGTGGTCTTGTTGGGAGCCTCCGATTAAGTTGTGGAGATTGCCCCAACCTTGTTTGTAAAGGTTCGGTCGCCGCCTTCAAGGGCACCAATAGTGGAATCACGGCATCTCGCATTGTGTGAGGGCGTGAGGAGAATACAGTGGCCCTAGTGGCTTCTTGGGGAGCATTGTGCCTCCACACCGCTCCAACGGAGACGTACTTCCCCTCAAAAGGAAGGAACTTCGGTAACACATCCTCGTCTTCACCGGATCCACTCTTGGTTATCTCTTACCCTTACTTGTGCAAGCTCTTTACTGTTTGTAGCCTTGCTTGCTTGTATGCGTGTTGTTATTGCATCATATAGGTTGCTCACCTAGTTGCACATCTAGACAACCTACTTTGATGCAAAGTTTAATTTGGTAAAGAAAAGCTAAAAATTGGTAGTTGCCTATTCACCCCCCCTCTAGTCAACCATATCGATCCTTTCAATTGGTATCAGAGCCTCGTCTCTTTATTAAGGACTTTACCGTCCAAAGAGTATGGTTGATACCGTAGACGGTGTGGAGGAACACTCCAGTGTGAATCCGATCTCGTCTACGGGAGATGGGGGAACTTCGGTCTCTCGTGAGGAGTTCAATGTAGCCTTGGAGACATTGAAAACCTCCATGACGACCGAAGTTGAAAGCATGTTTACTAAATTTCTTGAGGGGCTTAAACTATCCACCGCACCGTTGAAAGTGGGTGATCCCGCCAACAAGGTGTCGGATGCTATCCCCGACAAGGGGGAAGCTAGTAGTGAAAAGGCTCCTTCTTCTAGTGGCAAGAATGGCACCGGCATATTTGCCCATGTGGAACCACCACTTGTTTATGGTGGACCGGTTCCTTCCACTCATTTGAATCATGCCGGTCCTCCCCCTAAGATTGTGAAAAATGAGGATTTTGATTCTTGGGTTTACCGCTTTAAACGTCATTTAAATCATGTGAACACTAACCTTTGGAGAATCATTGAAGAAGGTTTCTATCCACATGATCCAAGCAACTTCACTCCTCGAGAAACCACGGACAATCAATTCAATGAGAATGCTCTCTTCATCATTCAAGATGCAATTCCACCCGAAGACCTACCTCATCTTCGTCCCTTCGCCTTGGCCAAAGATGCATGGCATTGTGTCGTGTCTCTCTACCGGGGAAGCGCAAGCATTCAACGCTCCAACTATGAAGTGGTACAAGATGAGGCCGATGAGTTTGCAATGAAGGAAGATGAAGAACCTCGTGAGCTTTATCGGAGAGTAACCAAACTCGCGGTCTCACTACGAGATCACGGGAGCAAGGACACAGATGACAATTGGATCAAGCGCAAATTCCTCAAGGCAATGATGCCCTACCACAAGGCCATGTCCTCCGTCATTCGTCAAAGACCGGACTTCCACACTTTGACCTCAAGCGAAGTGTTGGATGAGTTTGTGGCCATGAACATTTTGGACAAGACCGCCGACAATGTGGTGCTTCGTTCTCAACGGGCAAAGAAGCCTAACCTTGCTTTGAAGGCCAAGCTCACCGTGGAAGAAGAAGAAGAGGAAGAAGAGGAGAGCAACCCCGAAGATACGAAGTATGCATATCATGAACACATGGCACTTGCTTTAAGGCAATTCTGGAGCAAGAAAAACTCGAGGCCCAACTTTAGCAAAAACAACTCGAGTGGCACAAGGGGCAAGCAACGTGTAAGGACTTGCTACAATTGCGGCAATGTGAGTCATTTCGTTGCGGAATGCCCGTATGAGAAGAGGGAAGACAATGGTGGCAAACTCATCCGAAAGGACAAGGCCAAGTCGTTCCCCAACAAGAACAACTTCACCAAGAAGACTCCTCCCAAGGCTTTGGTTGTGCAAGAAGAGTACAATGAGGATGATGACGATGATGAAGATGATGAGTCGGTTGCCATGGCCTCCATTGCCATTGCAACAAAGTCACGGGTGTCTCTCTTCGACTCACCCAACGAGAGCATCACCGCCAAGTGCCTCATGGCTAAAGCCACCAACTAGGTAACCTCCAACATCAAAACTACCATCATTACTCATCCTTCCCAAACGGATAGCATTAATGAACTTGAGGGAGCTAATGTGGAGGCTAACGAGTTTGAGGCCTTTATGGGAAACTCAAGGGAAAATCCAAGAAGCACTTTGTTGCTCTCTTGGAACAACTTGGTGAGGCCAATGACATGATCGAGGCTCACGAAGACACCATCTCTAAGATGGAAGGACATAGTCGTGACTATGACGATGAGATTTCGGATCTTTCCAATGCTCTTGAGGAAGAGCGTGGTCTTCGTTTGGCTCTTGAGGAGTCATACAACGTTGATCATGCTAAGTTAGAGAAAGATTATGATCATGTCCTCGTTGTTTGTCGTGTGCTAAATTCTGATAAGGCCAAACTCGGGGTTGATCTTGCTAGACTCAAAGAGGAGTTTGATATACTTGACAAGGCCCACAAGGCCTTGAAGGGTATTCACGCTAGTCTCAAGGAGTCTCATGATCAACTCCAAGTGAAGCTAACTAAGGAGAAAGCAACTTTTCCTCATATGGTTTTAATTGATAATGCAAATGCTACTAACCCGTGTTGTGAGCATATACATCTTGTTGAGGAAAATGCTAAGTTGAAGGAGCAACTTGAGAGAGGTCTTGCGACTTGCATACAAGGCAAGAAGAACCTCAATGATCTCTTGATCAACCAAAAGGGAGGTGTGGCCAAGGAAGGGGTTGGGTACGTGCCCGACTCCAAGAACAAGAAGAAGAATGACAAGACCAAACGACCTCCTCCCCTCATGCAAACCTTTGTGAGGGAGGGAGAGAGTGTCCCCGAGGAGAAGAAGAATAACAATGTCAAGAAGGGCAATGTCACCCCTCCCAACAAAGCCGGCGATTTTAATCCTTCTTATGTGTTATGCCGTGCTAGTGATGGGCATGTTTATGCCAAATTTGTTGGTTCTCTTCATGAGTACATTGAATGGTCTATTTGGGTTCCTAAGACCCTTGTTACTAACATCAAAGGACCCATTACAAAATGGGTACCTAAAACCAAGCATTGATCTCTTGTAGGTGTTTGCTTCTGGTGGTGGATCATGGTTGCCCGATAGCGGAGCTACAAATCATATGACCGGAAGCAAGGACTTGGTGGTGGACGTGCACAAAGTTCCATCTATGCCCACCAATGTCGAGTGGGGTGACGCCTCATCCTCTAAGGTATTGGGACTTGGCAAGGTGGTCATCTCTCATGATCTCACGATCGAGAAGGTCATGCTTGTTGAGTCCCTTGCATACAATTTACTTTCCGTTCGTCAACTTGCAATCACGAGCTTTGCCACTTTCTTTGATATCGATACCGTGGCCCTCTTGTGGAGCAAGACTCTTAAAGTAGCTTTTGTTGGGCATGTCGAGAACGGTCTATATGTGATTAACTTTTCTGAGCGACCCACTAAGACCGCGACATGCCTAATGGCTAAAGTTGATGTGGGATGGCTTTGGCATTGCCGTTTAGCCCATGTCAATATGAGATCTTTGCAAAGTCTTCTCAAGGGGGACCATGTCCGTGGACTAATGAATGTTAGTTTTGTTAAAGATCGTGCTTGCAGTGCCTGTATCGAAGGAAAGCTACATGAGAAGGCTCACCCTCCCACGACTATCATTTATTCAAAGAGGCCCTTGGAGCTCCTTCACATGGATCTTTTTGGGCCCCCATCCTTCGATAGTCTTGGAGGTAGAAAGTATTGCTTGGTGATTGTGGATGACTACTCAAGGTACACGTGGGTGTATTTCTTCAAGAGGAAGAGCGAGACCCAACAAACCATCATTGACTTTGCAAATGAAGCACAACGTCAACACAATGCAAAGATCTTGACAATAAGAAGTGACAATGGCACCGAGTTCAAGAACTACACCTTGGATGAATTTCTTAGTGATGAGGGAATCAAGCATCAATATTCCGCACCATACACCCCTCAACAAAATGGTGTTGCGGAGAGGAAGAACCGGACGTTGATGGATGCGGCAAGGACAATGATGGCGGAGTTCAAGTCTCCGTACAACTTTTGGGTCGAAGCCATCAACACCGCCTGTCATGCATCCAATCGGCTCTACCTCCGCAAGGGCTTGAACAAGACTCCATATGAGATACTCACCGGTAACAAGCCCAATCTCAAGTACTTCCGGGTATTCGGGTGTAAGTGTTTCATTCTCAAGAAAGGTGTTCGGTTGTCTAAATTTGAGGCTAGAGCTTATGAGGGCATATTTGTTGGTTATGCTACAAACTCTCATGCTTACCGTGTCCTCAATAAATCCACGGGACTTATTGAGGAGACGTGTAACGTGGAGTTTGATGAGAATAACGGCTCCCAAGTGGAGCAAAGTGGCACTTGTGATGTAGGTGATGAAATTCCTCCTCAAGCCATAAGAAGAATGGGTGTTGGTTTCATCCTACCCATTGAGGAACCCCTTGTGGCCGAAGGAGAAGGACAATGCTCCACTCAAGTGGAGCCATCACCAACCCAAGGCTCACACGCTTCCGAAGAACAAAGTGAAGGCCCTCAACCTCATGAACAAGACCAAGGGCAAGATCATACTCAAGACGGTGTTGACACACCAAGTGATGCCCAAGGTCAAGTTCTCTCCCCCGAGCAAGTTCAAGATCAAGAACAAGTTCATGACGGCGCTCAAGATGATCAAGTAACCTCTCCTCAACTCACCACCGAGGAGGAATTAGAGCGTCGTGCCGCCAATGTTGCTTCCAAGCTCTCCACCAAGGATCATCTCATGATGAATGTGCTTGGAAGCTTAAGAAAGGGGGTAAGCACTCATAGACAATTAGCAAACTATTGTGAGCATCACGCGTTTGTCTCTTGTGTGGAACCCCACAAGGTCTATGAGGCGCTAGAAGATCCGGACTGGCTCAATGCCATGCACGAAGAACTCAACAACTTCGAGCGCAACAAAGTGTGGAGATTGGTGCCAAGGCCAACGGGGAACCACAATGTCATTGGAACCAAGTGGATATTCAAGAACAAGCAAGATGCCCATGGGATTATCATCCGCAACAAGGCTCGTTTGGTAGCACAGGGCTACTCCCAAGTCGAGGGTATCGACTACGGTGAAACCTTTGCTCCTGTTGCTCGTCTTGAATCCATCCCGCATGTTGATTGCATATGCTTCTCATCATAACTTTAAGTTACAACAAATGGATGTGAAGAGTGCTTTTCTTAATGGTCCCATTAATGAATTGATTTACGTCAAGCAACCCCCCGGGTTCGAGGATCCCTACTTTCCCGATCATGTGTATCAACTCGATAAGGCACTCTATGGCCTTAAACAAGCCCCACGTGCGTGGTATGACCACCTTACCGAGTTGTTACAAGACCGTGGTTTTGAAGTTGGGCTAATTGACCCCACTCTTTTTACTAAGAAGGTCAAAGGGGAGTTGTTTGTGTACCAATTATATGTTGATGATATTATCTTTGGTTCTCCTAACAAAGCTTTCAATGAGGAATTTGCCGCTCTCATGACCTCAAAGTTCGAGATGTCCTCCATGGGAGAGTTGAAGTTCTTTCTAGGGTTCGAAGTGAAGCAAAGAAGAGAAGGAACCTTCATCAATCAATCCAAATACACTCAAGAAATTCTCAAGAGATTCAAGCTAAGTGACATCAAGCCGGCCTCCACTCCAATGCCCACCAAGTGCCAACTTGACTTAGATCCCAATGGTAAAGTGGTGGATCAAAAGGTATATCGTTCCATGATTGGATCCTTGCTTTACCTTTGTGCATCTAGACCGCACATCATGTTGAGTGTGGGAATTTGTGCACGGTTTCAAGCCGCACCTAAGGAAAGTCACTATGTGGCGGTCAAACGAATCTTTCGATATTTGTCTCATATCCCAAACTTTGGCTTATGGTACCCAAGAGGATCAAACTTCAAGCTTGTAGGGTACTCGGATTCCGATTGGGCGGGAGACAAAGTGGATAGGAAGTCCACTTCCGGAGGGTGCCAATTCCTTGGTTGCTCTTTGGTAAGTTGGTCTTCCAAAAAGCAAAGTTGTGTGTCTCTCTCGTCCACTGAGGCGGAGTATGTTGCCGCCGGTAGTTGTTGTGCACAACTTCTATGAATGAGGCAAACTTTAAAGGATTACGGTGTCACTTGTGACAAAGTGCCTCTTTGGTGTGACAATGAAAGTGCCATCAAGATTTCTCTCAACCCAGTGCAACACTTCAAGACGAAGCATATTGAGATTCGGTATCACTTCATCCGGGATCACATTAGGCGAGGAGAGATCGGGCTCAACTATGTCAACACTCATGACAACCTTGCAGATATTTTCACAAAGCCCTTGGATGAAGCAAGATTTCGCGAGTTAAGGCATGAGCTAAATATCATTGATTCGAGCAATGTGGCTTGAACCCGTGCACACCCTACCATGCTCAATTTGTTGTCTAGTTTAGGTGTAGGCATGGACATAGGGGGAGTGCTGTTCTCTCAATGAACTCTCCCTCCCCCCATTATGCATAAATTGATCAAGTCTTTCACGTTAGCCATTGTTAATGGCACTTGTGCTTCAAAGACGAGTTTTGGTCATGGGCCCAAGGTTAAAATCTTCGCGGTGCCATACCTTTTGACTCAAACATAGGTGGCCTCGGCCACCGCCCTTGTTTGAAGAGGTGTGTCTTGGTCGTTTGCTGGTGTGCTTGTTTTTCTCTTGCCGTTTTTGTCGTTTCGTCGAGCTAAAGCCGTGTTGTTTAGTTGTCGTGGCGTGCTGGGCGGTACTACCGCTGGTGGTGCACGGTACTACCGCTTATAAGCGGTACTACCGTCCCCAGCGTGGTACTACTGCTGGGGACGAGAACAGGGGGTTAAGCCGGGGCAGGGGGAGGTTTCTTCTCCCCCATACCCATTCACTTCGCCCCTCTTTTCTCTTCCTATCTCCAGCCTCCTCTCGCCGCGGGAGGGCTCCGGCAGATCTCTGTCTCCGGGGCGTCCCTCTCCATTTCCTTTGGTGGAGTCGATCCCCACCACGTCCTCTTGCCATGGATGCCGGTATTGCCCCCGTTCCTTCTTTCGTTTTGTCTCCTTTTCAGTTCTTGTTTCTTAGGGGCAATGGTGGTTGCATCTCTAGATTTTTGGCTAAATCTAGGCTTAAGTTGGTTGGAGAAAGCAAGTAGACTATCTCGATTAGAGTTTGGTAGGATTATTTTTGAATTTGGTAGGCCGGTAGTGCCGGATTTGACCACGGTAGTAGGAACCCGCTTTTTCACCGCCTTGTGCTAAGAAACTGTTGTTTCTCCGCCTCAAGCGGTACTACCGAGCGGTACTACTGCTTCACCTAGAGCGGTACTACCGCTCCCTCTGGGGCAGTACTACCGCTTGGGGCGGTACTACCGCGGGCAGGTCACGGTACTATCGCTGCATGCCAATTTCCATCATTTTCCTGCCTTACCTTGATCTTTTGTTGAGTTTGTTGGCTTATGCTCGTTCTTTCTGGTTGTTTTGCGTGTTCTTGTGTTTGGATCCAGGTGATGACCCTTCCGAGAAGCAAGGTCGCCGTATCAACCCCGGGCGTGCCACATCAAAACGCTACCGCACCTCAGAGGCAGTCGGTGGTTCCTCGAGCACCCAACCGCCTCCAGCAAGTGCATCTGCAAGTGTTCCTCCACCTCCTCAGCAATCGAAGCAAGCCACCCACAAACCCAAAGGGAAGACTGTGACTGAGATGACCAACAAGGAGTTTTGGGAGAAGCGTCGCCGCAACCCCTATGCGGTGGCTCAAGAACCCACTTTGGTCAACCGCCCGTTCTGGAACCGTTTTCAGTTTGCCATCTACTTTGATGTGATCAAGGCCAAGAAGAATCTTTTTGTTGATGTTTGCTCCATTGATACTGATGCTATGGAGAAGGACCCAGAATACTTTGGCGAAGCCCTTCAGATGTGCACTCAATTGAACATTCTCAGGATCATGCAATTCAACAAGGATTTCGATGCGGATTTGGTGGCCCAATTCTATGCCACTGTCCATCTTGGGACGGATGTCGACAGGACTCTGACATGGATGACCAATGGCAAGCTGCTTTCTGTCAAGTGGCAGGCGTTCATGGGGTTACTTGATGTGGTGGACAACGGGCTTGAGACTCCTGTCGGTTTTCATCCTCACCGCAATGCTATATCCACCCACAAGCAAGCCCTTTGGCCCTACTGCACTGTGAAGGTTCACCCAATAACTGAGAAGAAGACCTATGAGCTGTCTCCGTATCTGCACATTCTTCATCGCATATTCCGTGAGACTCTCTTCCCTCGGATCGAGAATTTGGATATGGTCCACTCTTACCTCGTGGACATGCTCCTTTTCTGTCAGCATGAGAAGGAAGCAAGCACTGGAGAGAGCCTGGATATCTCTCATGTCATGTGCTCTGAACTTCTATCTGCCGTGTCTGAGCGCAAGTGTCCTATCTATGGTCCATTCATCATGAGGCTCATTGAGAGGGCCTGGGCACAGACTTATCCCAGAGTGTTGCTAGAGACTGGAGACTTGGTGTCTCATGAGATCAAGCGTGTGAGGAAGAAGGACAACTGGACAGCGCCTCACACAGGAGGTCCATCTGCTACTGCTGCCACAGGGGGTCCGTCTGCTGATGCTGCTGCTGCTGCCATGGGGATCGAGGGTGAGGCTGTTATTGCTGCCACAAGGAGCTCATGCGTCAGATGGGAGCAACAGTTGCCAGTGGGTCTGAGGGTCAGATCACTAAAGAGAAGGACTGGATTCATCAGAATTGCCACTGGACCGACTCCGATGCCGAGCAGTTTTCGACCCACGATAAAGATGCAGAGATGTGATGTTCAAGCTCTTCCACCTCCCATCACCTGGAGTCGTAGTGTCACTCTATGCCCTTTTTGGTGTCTCGCTGCCAAAGGGGGAGAGAGTGTAGGGATTTGCTTCTTGTGTCGTGTTTTGAGTCATCTTGTGGTTTCTTGTGTGTTCTCTTGGTGTCCTTCTTTGGTTTGGTTTGGTGTGAGACCTAAGCTCTAGACATATGGTGTGAGACATATGCTCCCTATCGCTACCTTATTACTTATGTCATGTTTGAGTACTGTAGTTTATTGTGTGATGCATGCTTGTCTTGTTTATTCAATTCTCTCATATATCTTGTGCTTAGTATTGTTGGACTATAAAATATAGGGGGAGTGTTGATCCGAATGTGTGGGTCGTGCCATCTCTTGGTGCACACATTCTAGGGGAGCCCGTCTATATTTTGTAGTTCTTAGCTTTCTTTGTTTTATTTCTTTTCCTTGCGCAAATCCCTAGTTGTCATCAATCCACCAAAAAGGGGGAGATTGTTACAACATATCTCTCTCAAGGTAGTTTTGGTGATTGATGACAACATGTTTGCGGACTAATCTTGTGCTTTGAATAATTCACAGATTCTCCCCTGGCACGAGACGCCTTCTTCCCCTCGGAGTGTATTTCAAGATGGTGTAGCTCTTTCGTTTCTTTCTCGGTGGACTAGTTGCGTAGAGGGCACCGTACTATCAAGAGGGGGTCTGCTGGGGTTTTGCATTGGTGGAATCATCACGTACACATCAGCTTCTCACCCTCCGAGCATTTCCTTTCCATTGAAGAGATCTCTCCTCTCTTCCTTGTCCTGTCTAGGTCTAAGCGGTAGTACCGCGCACCCAGCGGTAGTACCACTGAGGAGCCAAGCGGCAGTACCGCTCCGCAGCGGTAGTACCGCCCTTGGCTCCATAGCAGTAGTACCGCTGGGGGCCTGGCACCTCCGCCTTGTCCTCAGCATATTTGAGAGATCCCTTCTCTCTCTCACGCGCCCCAGCGGTAGTACCGCACTGCCTGCGGTACTACGGCCGAAGGGTCACAAGCGGCAGTACCGCTCCACAGCGGTACTACCGCCCTTGACCCCACTACCGTAGTACCGCTGGGTAGTCTGGCTCCTACCGCCTCGATTCGAGAGGTCTTTTTCTCGTGTCGGGTTTTGCGGCACTAGTCACGGTTGTAGTGGCGGTAGTACCGTTCCAGGAGCGGTAGTACCGCCCTACCACCGCGGTAATACCACATTTGGGTCCGTTCCTTACTAAGTCTCCTCAGCGCGGCAGTACCGCTGGCTGGCGCGGTAGTACCGTCGCCTGGTGGTAGTACCGCCCCCTCTCAGCGGTAGTACCGCCCTGTGCGGGGCTGGTTGGTGGTGGGCAACGGGATTGTTGCCCCCACTATAAAAGGGAGTCCCCTTCCTCCTTCTCACCTACCTCTTCCTCCCCCAAGCTCCATTTATTGCTCAAGCTCCATTAAATACTCCAAGCTTCATTTTGCCCGATCTATCTCCCTAGCCAATCAAACTTGTTGATTTGCTCGGGAGTGGTTGAGAAGGCTCCGATCTACACTTCCACCAAGGGATTTTTGATTACCCCACTCATCCCTAGCGGATCTTGTTACTCTTGGGTGTTTGAGCATCCTAGACGGTTGAGGTCACCTCGGAGCCATATTCCATTATGGTGAAGCTTCGTGGTCTTGTTGGGAGCCTTCAATTAAGTTGTGGAGATTGCCCCAACCTTGTTTGTAAAGGTTCGGTCGCTGCCTTCAAGGGCACCAATAGTGTAATCACGGCATCTCGCATTGTGTGAGGGCGTGAGGAGAATACGGTGGCCCTAGTGGCTTCTTGGGGAGCATTGTGCCTCCACACCGCTCCGACGGAGACGTACTTTCCCTCAAAAGGAAGGAACTTCGGTAACACATCCTCGTCTTCACCGGATCCACTCTTGGTTATCTCTTACCCTTACTTGTGCAAGCTCTTTAGTGTTTCTACCCTTGCTTGCTTGTATGCGTGTTGTTATTGCATCATATAGGTTGCTCACCTAGTTGCACATCTAGACAACCTACTTTGATGCAAAGTTTAATTTGGTAAAGAAAAGCTAAAAATTGGTAGTTGCCTATTCACCCCCCCTCTAGTCAACCATATCGATCCTTTCACCTAGGAAGGAAGGATGTGGTGCAAACAATATGTGGATGAAGATGGTGGCCTTCATTTGTATGACGGCCATAGAGGATGCCAATTTGGGAGCGGCTTTGTGATAATGAAACCAACCAGCAAAAGGCATTAACGCTGTGATTGGTATATGATAGATCGATTGCGTGTTGTTTAATCGGCCATCACCTGTCATCTCTTTATGAGACGCCTGGACTTTCCGTACACTAAAAGGACTACAAATCCTTCCAAAATTAACCGAACTTGGATTTAGATAGGTATAAGACATCAGATCGGTTTTTGGGACCCACAGGGCGCACAAGACATCTGATGGAGATACTCCCAAGAGCAAATTTGTCTGCTTTGATGAGACGGACAACTTTTATGTTGAACGTTTTTCAATTCAAGGCCATCACTTCTGCAACAACAGAGAAAAACGTGAATCATTGCTGGATGTCTGGACTCCGAGCCAGACGTTTATTAGGATTGTCCGGGTTTCATCCCGGATCGTCCGACTTTAATTCGAACCTTCTGTTGTTTGCCTGGACAATAGCCCCGATGTTTGGCGGCCGGATCACCCAGTTTCCAACCCGAACAATCCAACCATCTACCGTTGCATCGCGTAGTTGTGGCTGTAACTTTTGCATATGGCCTCAGATTGAAATGATTCAAAATTCAAAAATCAATCGCCTCAACGAGGCGAAGACAATCCATGTAGAATAGTTTTTCATCTGAGGTTTTCTTGGACGTGTAATCAGCTAAACAGTACTCCAAATGCCAAATATTAGCACTCCGAGCACATCTTCGGCCCGCGAGATGAGATCGGATGGTGATGACCCAAACATCAAAAATGTTCATTTTGACCATACGGAATGTTTTCATATTGGACACTCTTTCATTTGAGGCCATCTTGATTACGTTTTCTTCTGTGTCAAAAACTGTTGTCAACAACCTTCACGTTCTAGTCATCCATGAAGCATACGTATGCGCTGTGCCGCCGCCATGGCGCCGCCGTGTGCATGATAAACAATCCACGGGGGTACACGAGTAGGGTGGAGAGAGAAGCCAATCAAGTGTGAGTAATATCAGTCAGCGCCAAAGGGCTACGTACGTACAGGAGTTTCCCCACACCCACCACTGGCAGCAGCACAAGCCAAGCCAACCATCGATCATCATCATACACACGCGAGGCACGCACACGCCCTGCCAACAGCCTCAGTCGGTCTGCGGCGCTGCGGACGGCAGCGGCTCGCCTCGGAGGAAGGACGTGAAGAGCGCGAACCCCCGCTCCGGCTGGTCGACGGTGACCATGTGGCCGGCGCCGCGCACCGTGGCCAGCACCAGCCCCTTGTACGCGATCACGTACCCGGCCACGTCCTTGCCCGGCCCCGGCGACCACGCCCGCCAGTCCTTCTCCACGCCCAGCTGCAGCTTCTCCACCGACCGCTTCGTCGCCGTCACCGGCACCATCGCGTCGAAGTCGCCGCTGCACCGCCACGGCAATGCTCTCACAAGTGATCTTCACACCGGTAGGATCGACTGAAGAGAAGTGCTTCTGACCTGAATAGCCAGATGCGGATGCCGGTGGTGACCAGGGCCTTGAGGTGCGGCAGCATCGACGTCGGCGAGTCCCCGAAGCGTTTCAGGTTGTACGTCCGGGTTCTGCACCCGACCCACGGATACTTGAGCGCCGTGTTGGCGTGGATCGCCGTTTGCACCTGGCGCTGGTTCAAGTACGCCTCCACAAAGTGTGCGAGGCACGGACCAGCAATGTCCTGCACACCAATGCAAGTACTCCGTTCAGTGCAGCTGCCGCTCATATCAACCAGTAGTTCAAGTAGTATGTACAGTGGTACATACCGTGCACTTGGAGTCTGTTGGCCTGACTTTCTTGTCGTGGCAAGTAGGCGCGTAGACGTTGAAGGCGCTGATGTCGCCGGTGTTGCCGTAGGCGGTGTCCCTGGCCGCCTGGCAGACGGTGGACAGGTCGTCGGGGCCCTTGCAGTGCTTGGCGATGGTGTCGTGCGCCGCGTCCGATATGAAGGCGCGGTGCCACAGGTACTCGTACAGCTCCGCCTGCTCCTCCGCGAACTCCAGTATGCCGTTCCCGATCTGAGACACACGTGTTACTACTCATCGATCTCAAGCTGACGGACAATTGTTGGCTCTGATGGGCAGTACTCACGGAGATTCCTTTGAGGTTGATGGGGGTGAGCTTGGGGTTCTTGTTCTGGACATCGATGGTGACGGCCAGCTCGGGGATGTAGTGGCCGGCGTAGCTCTCGCCGACGATGAAGAACTCGCGGCCCTTGTACTCCGGGAAGCGGTCGAACCACCTGAGCAGGAAGATGTGCGAGTCGATGGCGGTCATGTTGTCCCCCATGGTCTTGTACACCTCCTCGTTCACGGCGTAGGAGAAGCCCACGCCCACGGGGCTCTCCAGGAAGAGCAGGTTCGCCGCTGCACCACCCAACACCACGCCGGCCATTTTGTTAGCACAGTTGAAATGCCATCGACCGGCAAGCTGTTGAGGGTGGGGGACTGACCGGCGGTCCAGGAGTAGGGGTTCGGGCAGAGGGTCCTGCCTTCCGTGTCGACACGGAAGGGGCCAACCTCCTGGAACGCTCCAATCCCGAAGGAAGAGCAGCCAGGCCCTGTCAATCAATAAAATTAACCGATCGATGAACGTAACTCTTACCACATGCATTGATCCGATTGCACGTTAGAAAGCATCCTGGCTACGTACAGATTCTCCTCCTCCCCTATGAAGAAATGTATATGTTCTTTCTTTTACCTCCATTGAGCCAGAGGACGAGCGGCTTGTGAGCGGGGTCGACGGGCGCCTCCACGAAGTAGTAGAAGAGCGACTTCCCCGCGGCCCGGTTGACGTGGATGTAGCCGGAGTACTGCCGCAGCTGCACGGCCGGCGGCTGCCCCGGCAGCGCGACGATCACGTCCGCCTCCTTGTGCCCTGGCCGGATGCCCGGGGCGGCGTCGGCCCGCCGCGGGAGCGCGGAGAGGGCGACGACCGCGACGACGACGACGGAGAGGCGCAGCGCTCTCAGCGCCATTTTGCTCGCGGGAGGAAAAATGGCGGAGCTCCCAACGGAGACCGCAGGGTGTTTATAGGCAGGAGACCGGCCTATTTCGCTCTCTCTGGTTCGTCGGTTGGGTGTCCGCGCTCTGTTTTGAGCTCGGCTGTACTATCGCGGGCTGTTGATCTGCCCATTTTGGGGGAGCCTTCGCCTATAATAGGATATGCTTTTGATTAGGAGTGGACAATTTACCCCGCTCGTTTAGCCGCGTACTTCTCTGTGCTGTATTTTTTTTTTCGACATTACTTGTCTCTGCTATTAACCGATTCGGTAGAGAAAATTACTACTTCCTGTGTAAACTAATATAAAAACTTTTAGATCTCAACGCTAGATTAGTTTACAAAGGAAGTACCAGGTACGGTTCATCATCTCTTTTTCCACGAAGTGATCGCCCCCAATCAGAGTGCTTTTGTATCCGGAAGACTTATCACGGATAACATACTGTTAGCCTATGAAGTAACTCATTTTATGCAGAACAACAGGTCTGGTGCAGGGGGTATGCGGCCATCAAACTCGACATGAGTAAGGCATATGATAGAGTTGAGTGGCATTTTCTGGAAGCAATGATGAAAAAATGGGATTTGCAGAGAACTGGGTGAGGCTGGTCATGAAATGTTGTACCACGGTGAACTACAGATTCAGATTTAATGATACTCTCACAGAGCAGCTAAACCCGGAGAGAGGACTAATGCAAGGAGACCCAATCTCACCGTATCTATTTCTGCTTTGTGCGGAAGCCTTCTCTTGTCTGCTAAATAGTGGCGAACAAGGTGGGCTGCTGGAAGGAGTAAAGATATGTCGCAATGCACCAAGCTTTAATCATCTATTGTTTGCGGATGACTCGTTAACTCTTCTGAAAGCTTCAGAAGATAGTATAGTTCACCTGCAAAATATCCTGAAACTATATGAAGACTGCTCGGGGCAAACAATCAATGTGGATAAATCAACCATCATGTTCAGTAAGAACACAAAAATAGAGATTCGCAAAAGGATGATGGAACACATGGGTCTGACTAGGGAGACTTGGAAACGAGAGATATCTGGGGCTTCCGGTTTATGTCGGCCAATCCAAAACAAAATCATTTGCATACTTGAAGGATAGAATATGGAAAATGTATACAGGGATGGCTAGAGAAACTGCTAACTAAGGCTGGGAAGGAGATCCGTATAAAAGCGTGTGCCCAAGCTATTCCAATTTTTGCAATGTCGGTTTTTGATATCACAAAGGGGATCCGCGAGCAAATGACAGCGATGATCTGTAGGTTTTTCTGGGCGCAACAGGAGGATGATCAGAAGA
>NC_041386.1:27582608-27586913 GCF_002162155.2 Triticum dicoccoides
GGGGGGGTTAGGTTTTAAGGATCTCCACACTTTTAATCTAGCCATGCTAGCTAAGCAGGCTTGGCGGTTGCTCGATAACCCGGACTCACTCTGTGCCCGGGTTTTAAAGGCTAGGCACTACCCAGATTCAGACATCTTCCATGTTGTAGCAAAAGATGGGATATCATATGCATGGATGAGCATTCTGCAAGGAATGGAGGTGCTCAAGCAAGGAATTATCAAGCGAGTGGGGGATGGCACAACAGTAAAAATCTGGGAGGACCCATGGCTCCCACGGAACTGGGATAGAAAGCCTTTCATGCCACAGAGGAACATCGTCGTTACAACGGCAGCGGAACTCATGAACCCATACACAGCGATGTGCGATGAACAACTCGTAAAATCGATCTTTTGGGCTCCGGACGCCAACCTTATCCTGGCACTCCCGATTAAGGATGAAATGGAGGACGGATGGGCTTGGCACCCGGATCACCGCAGATGCTTCTTAGTGAAATCTGCATACAAACTTTGCAAACGGATGGAGCTGGTCCGCGCAGGGGAGGAAGGTAGCTCAAACCAGGAACTTGATAGTTTCAGTTGGAAGTCTATTTGGCAAGCGCCATGCCCTATGAAAGTCCAACAGTTTATGTGGTGAATAGCAACTAACAGTCAGCCGGTGCGCGTCAATCTAAAGAGAAGAGGTATTGATGTTGATACATTGTGCCCAGTCTGCCATAGATGGGATGAAGATGGAAGCCACCTGTTATTTCAATGCACAATGGTACGAGGTCACTGGAGAGAGATGGATTTGGAGCATATTCGAAGTTTCGAACTGAGTGTATGGCTCTACATGACCCAAAGGAAGTTGTGAAGACTCTGCTTCAAGGAAGTCTTGATCAAACTACTAGTATATTAGCCCTGTTGTGGTTTTGGTGGAACGCTAGAAACAAACATCGAGCAGAAAAGAAGAAAAAATTGAGATCAATGCTTTGTTGTGGCAGATTAAGAGTACAACGGAGGAGTATAAAAACCTTTTTGGGAGGGATAAACAGGAGACAGTGAAACAACCGGAAGGTTGGACAAAACCTACCGAGGGCATACTCAAGATAAATGTGGATGGCAGTTTTAACAAGGAGACAATATCTGGCGCCTCAGGATATGTCATACGGGACCATGATGGTGATGTTGTGATTGCTACTACTGGGCGCCTGAACTATGTCTCTGATGCATTACAAGCGGAAGCGGAAGCCTGCATCCATGCAATTTACAAGGCGCAAGAAATGGGCATTGGCCGCGCAGTCGTGGAAACTGATGCGATGTTGCTGGTCCAGGCGATCAAGTTCTCGAGTTATGACCTCGCTCCAAATGGTGACTTGTTTAAGGAGATCAAGCTTTTTGCCTCGTTAAATTTTAGCTCTTTTGATATTGTTCATTGCCCTCGGGCCTGTAATAAGGTAGCAGCCGTTTTAGCGTTGCATGGGTCGAAGATGGAGCTTGAGCCCCAAGCCTTATGGCCGGGCCTTTGATACGTCTCCGTCGTATCTACTTTTTCAAACACTTCTGCCCTTGTTTTGGACTCTAACTTGCATAATTTGAATGGAACTAACCCGGACTGACGTTGTTTTTAGCAGAATTGCCATGGTGTTATTTTTGTGCAGAAATAAAAGTTCTCGGAATGACCTGAAAATCAACGGAGAATTATTTTGGAATATATAAAAAATACGGGAAGGAAGATCCACGTCAGGGGGGCCTCCACCTGTCCACGAGGGTGGGAGGCGCGCCCTACCCCCTAGGCGCGCCCCCTGCCTCGTGGGCCCCATGAAGCTCCACCGACCTCAACCCTGACTCCATATATTCACTTTCGGGGAGAAAAAACCAGGAATAAGGATTCATCGTGTTTTACGATACGGAGCCACCGCCAAGCCCTAGACTCTCTCAGAAGGGCTGATCTGGAGTCCGTTCAGGGCTCCGGAGAGGGGAATCCGTCGCCATCGTCATCATCAACCTTCCTCCATCACCAATTTCATGATGCTCACTGCCGTGCATGAGTAATTCCATCATAGGCTTGCTGGAAGGTGATGGGTTGGATGAGATTTATCATATAATCGAGTTAGTTTTGTTAGGATTTGATCCCTAGTATCCACTGTGTTCTGAGATTAATGTTGCTATGACTTTGCTATGCTTAACGCTTGTCACTAGGGCCCGAGTGCCATGATTTCAGATCTGAATCTATTATGTTTTCATCAATATATGAGAGTTCTTGATCCTATCTTGCAAGTCTATAGTCACCTATTATGTGTTATGATCCGTTAACACCAAAGTGACAATAATCGGGATACTTACCGGTGATGATCGTAGTTTGAGGAGTTCATGTATTCACTATGTGTTAATGCTTTGGTCCGGTACTCTATTAAAAGGAGGCCTTAATATCCCTTAGTTTCCGCTAGGACCCCGCTGCCACGGGAAGGTAGGACAAAAGATGTCATGCAAGTTCTTTTCCATAAGCACGTATGACTAAATTCGGAATACATATGCCTACATTACATTGATGAATTGGAGCTAGTTCTGTGTCACCTAGGTTATGACTGTTACATGACCGATCGCACCCGACATAATTCTCTATCACAGATCCATTGCCTACGAGCTTTCTATATATTGTTCTTCGCTTATTTACTTTTCCGTTGCTATTGTTATCATCACCACAAAACACCAAAAATATTTTTTTTGCTACCGTTACCTTTTTCTACCGTTACCACTACTATCATATTATTTTGCTACTAAACGCTTTGCTGTAGATATTAAGTTTTCGGGTGTGGTTGAATTGACAACTCAGCTGCTAATACTTGAGAATACTCTTTGGCTCCCCTTGTGTCGAATCAATAAATTTGGGTTGAATACTCTACCCTTGAAAACTGTTGCGATCCCCTATACTTGTGGGTTATCAAGACTATTTTCTGGCGCCATTGCCGGGGAGCATAGCTCTATTCTTTGAGTCACTTGGGATTTATATCTGCTTATCATTATGAAGAACTTAAAAGATCCAAGAACCAAGATTTATCCCTCGACTACGAGGGGAGGTAAGGAACTGCCATCTAGCTCTGCACTTGATTCACCTTCTGTTTTGAGTAAGCTTGCGACACCTAAACTTGCTTCTGCGATTAATTCTGATATGTCACATGTTATTGATGATGCCACTTCTGCTATGCATGATACTTATGATGAAACTACTTCTATGCTTGATACTACTGTGCCACTTGGTTAATTTCTTGATGAACAACCAAGGTTGGAAAAAGCGGTAGGCGTAAGCGAGGCGGTTGGCCTTTGCCTAGTGCCTAGGCGGTGCTTAAGCGCCCTAGGCACAGCCTAGGCGGTTATATAATTTTTACTATTAGGGTGTATATGTGGTTATTATATGTGTATTTTATTAATTTAGGGCATATAAGTATGTTAACGACCATCTACTATGATTGGAATATGGCCCTTTTGTCATACTAGTGCAATATGGCATGATTTCTCGTTTGGGTAGACAAATTTTCTTGCTCTGCCTAGACTTCTGCATATGCCCTATGTGAGGCGTTTGGCCATTTCCTAGCGCCTAGGCGTGCCTAAGCGCCTCCTAGGCACTGCCTTTTCCAACAGAGTGAACAACTTGCTAGGGCTAGAGAGAATGAAATTATTGAAACTAATAATATTTATGAAAGTGATGATGAAGATTCTCCCCCTAGATATGAATTACCTGTTGTCCCTGAGGGCTATGTTATGGATGAAGAAACTGCTAGAGATTTTCTTGCTTGGAATGATAGGAGTGATCTTAAGAAATTATTAGCTAAGCTGAAATAAAAAACTCTGAATGCTAGAATGAAATATGATCCTACTTATGCTACTTCACCTATCTTTGTTACTGATAAGTGTTGGGGAATGTAGTAATTTCAAAAAAATTCCTACGCACACACAAGATCATGGTGATGCATAGCAACAAGAGGGGAGAGTGTGATCTACATACCCTTGTAGATCGACAACAGAAGCGTTAGGTTGATGTAGTCGTACGTCTTCACGGCCCGACTGATCAAGCACCGAAACTATGGCACCTCCGAGTTCTAGCACACGTTCAGCTCGATGACGATCCCTGGACTCCGATCCAGCAAAGTGTCGGGGAAGAGTTCCGTCAGCACGACGGCGTGGTGATGATCTTGATGTACTAATATCGCACGGCTTCGCCTAAGCACTGCTACAATATTATCGAGGACTATGGTGGAAGGGGGCACCGCACACGGCTAAGAATATGATCACGTGGATCAACTTGTGTCTCTAGGGGGTGCCCCTGCC
>NC_041386.1:27587228-27719557 GCF_002162155.2 Triticum dicoccoides
GGAGTAGGACTCCCCCCCCCCCCATTCCTAGTTGGAATAGGATTTGTGGAGGAGAGAGAGGAGGAAGGGGGGCCGGCCCCCTCTCCTTGTCCTATTCGGACCAAGGGAGGGGAGGGGCGCGCGGCCCATCTCTGGCTACCTCTCCTCTCTTCCACTAAGGCCCACTAAGGCCCATATATCTCCCGGGGGGTTCCGGTAACCTCCCGGTACTCCGGTAAAATCCCGATTTCTCCCGGAACACTTTCGATATCCACACATAGGCTTGTAATATATCAATCTTTATGTCTCGACCATTTCGAGACTCCTCGTCATGTCCGTGATCACATCCGGGACTCCGAACAACCTTCGGTACATCAAAACGCATAAACTCATAATATAACTGTCATCGAAACCTTAAGCGTGCGGACCCTACGGGTTCGAGAACAATGTAGACATGACCGAGACACGTCTCCGGTCAATAACCAACAGCGGGACCTAGATGCCCATATTGGTTCCTACATATTCTACGAAGATCTTTTATCGGTCAGACCGCATAACAACATATGTTGTTCCCTTTGTCATCGGTATGTTACTTGCCCGAGATTCGATCGTCGGTATCCAATACCTAGTTCAGTCTCGTTACTGGCAAGTCTCTTTACTCGTTCCGTAATACATCATCCCGCAACTAACTCATTAGTTGCAATGCTTGCAAGGCTTAAGTGATGTGCATTACCGAGAGGGCCCACAGATACCTATCCGACGATCGGAGTGACAAATCCTAATCTCGAAATACGTCAACCCAACATGTACCTTTGGAGACACCTGTAGAGCACCTTTATAATCACCCAGTTACGTTGTGACGTTTGGTAGCACACAAAGTGTTCCTCCGGCACACGGGAGTTACATAATCTCATAGTCGTAGGAACATGTATAAGTCATGAAGAAAGCAATAGCAACATACTAAACGATCGGGTGCTAAGCTAATGGAATGGGTCATGTCAATCAGATCATTCAACTAATGATGTGATCCTGTTAATCAAATGACAACTCTTTGTCCATGGTTAGGAAACATAACCATCTTTGATTAACGAGCTAGTCAAGTGGAGGCATACTAGTGACACTCTATTTGTCTATGTATTCACACATGTATTATGTTTCCGGTTAATACAATTCTTAGCATGAATAATAAAGTGTTATCATGATATAAGGAAATAAATAATAGCTTTATTATTGCCTCTAGGGCATATTTCCTTCAGTATCCCACTTGCACTAGAGTCAATAATCTAGATTACACAGTAATGATTCTGACACCCATGGAGCCTTGGTGCTCATCATGTTTTGCTCGTGGAAGAGGCTTAGTCAACGGGTCTGCTACATTCAGATCCGTATGTATCTTGCAAATCTCTATGTCTCCCACCTGGACTAGATCCCGGATGGAATTGAAGCGTCTTTTGATGTGCTTGGTTCTTTTGTGAAATCTGGATTCCTTCGCCAAGGCAATTGCACCAGTATTGTCACAAAAGATTTTCATTGGACCCGATGCACTAGGTATGACACCTAGATCGGATATGAACTCCTTCATCCAGACTCCTTCGTTTGCTGTTTCCGAAGCAGCTATGTACTCTGCTTCACATGTAGATCCCGCCACGACGCTTTGTTTAGAACTGCACCAACTGGCAGCTCCACCGTTTAATGTAAACACGTATCCGTTTTGCGATTTAGAATCGTCCGAATCAGTGTCAAAGCTTGCATCAACGTAACCGTTTACGATGAGCTCTTTGTCACCTCCATATACGAGAAACATATCCTTAGTCCTTTTCAGGTACTTCAGGATGTTCTTGACCGCTGTCCAGTGATCCACTCCTGGATTACTTTGGTACCTCCCTGCTAGACTTATAGCAAGGCACACATCAGGTCTGGTACACAGCATTGCATACATGATAGAGCCTATGGCTGAAGCATAGGGAACATCTTTCATCTTTTCTCTATCTTCTGTAGTGGTCGGGCATTGAGTCTGACTCAATTTCACACCTTGTAACACAGGCAAGAACCCTTTCTTTGCTTGATCCATTTTGAACTTCTTCAAAATCTTGTCAAGGTATGTGCTTTGTGAAAGTCCAATTAAGCGTCTTGATCTATCTCTATAGATCTTAATGCCTAATATGTAAGCAGCTTCACCGAGGTCTTTCATTGAAAAACTCTTATTCAGGTATCCCTTTATGCTATCCAGAAATTCTATATCATTTCCAATCAGTAATATGTCATCCACATATAATATCAGAAATGCTACAGAGCTCCCACTCACTTTCTTGTAAATACAGGCTTCTCCGAAAGTCTGTATAAAACCAAATGCTTTGATCACACTATCAAAGCGTTTATTCCAACTCCGAGAGGCTTGCACCAGTCCATAGATGGATCACTGGAGCTTGCACACTTTGTTAGCTCCCTTTGGATCGACAAAACCTTCTGGTTGCATCATATACAACTCTTCTTCCAGAAACCCATTCAGGAATGCAGTTTTGACATCCATCTGCCAAATTTCATAATCATAAAATGTGGCAATTGCTAACATGATTCGGACAGACTTAAGCATCGCTACGGGTGAGAAGGTCTCATCGTAGTCAACCCCTTGAACTTGCCGAAACCCTTTTACGACAAGTCGAGCTTTGTAGACAGTAATATTACCGTCAGCGTCAGTCTTCTTCTTGAAGATCCATTTATTCTCAATTGCTTGCCGATCATCGGGCAAGTCAACCAAAGTCCACACTTTGTTCTCATACATGGATCCCATCTCAGATTTCATGGCTTCAAGCCATTTTGCGGAATCTGGGCTCACCATCGCTTCTTCATAGTTTGTAGGTTCGTCATGATCTAGCAGCATGACTTCCAGAACAGGATTACCGTACCACTCTGGCGCGGATCTCAATCTGGTTGATGTACGAGGTTCAGTAGTATATTGTCCTGAAGTTTCATGATCATTATCATTAGCTTCCTCACTAATTGGTGTAGGTGTCGCAGAAACAGGTTTCTGTGATGTACTACTTTCCAATAAGGGAGCAGGTATAGTTACCTCGTCAAGTTCTACTTTCCTCCCACTCACATCTTTCGAGAGAAACTCCTTCTCCAGAAAGTTTCCGAACTTAGCAACAAAAGTCTTGCCTTCGGATCTGTGATAGAAGGTGTATCCAATAGTCTCCTTTGGATATCCTATGAAGACACATTTCTCTGATTTGGGTTCGAGCTTATCAGGTTGAAGCTTTTTCACATAAGCATCGCAGCCCCAAACTTTCAGAAACGACAACTTTGGTTTCTTGCCAAAGCATAGTTCATAAGGCGTCGTCTCAACGGATTTTGATGGTGCCCTATTTAACGTGAATGTGGCCGTCTCTAAAGCATAACCCCAAAACGATAGCGGTAAATCAGTAAGAGACATCATAGATCGCACCATATCTAGTAAAGTACGATTACGACGTTCGGACACACCATTACGTTGTGGTGTTCCGGGTGGCGTGAGTTGCGAAACTATTCCGCATTGTTTCAAATGTACACCAAACTCGTAACCCAAATATTCTCCTCCACGATCAGATCGTAGAAACTTTATTTTCTTGTTATGATGATTTTCAACTTCACTCTGGAATTCTTTGAACTTTTCAAATATTTCAGACTTATGTTTCATTAAGTAGATATACCCATATCTGCTTAAGTCATCTGTGAAGGTGAGAAAATAACGATATCCGCCACGAGCCTCAATATTTATTGGACCACATACATCTGTATGTATGATTTCCAACAAATTCGTTGCTCTCTCCATAGTACCGGAGAACGGTGTTTTAGTCATCTTGCCCATGAGGCACGGTTCGCAAGTACCAAGTGATTCATAATCAAGTGGTTCCAAAAGTCCATCAGTATGGAGCTTCTTCATGCGCTTTACACCGATATGACCTAAACGACAGTGCCACAAATAAGTTGCACCATCATTATCAACTCTGTGTCTTTTGGCTTCAACATTATGAATATGTGTGTCACTACTATCGAGATTCAATAAGAATAGACCACTCTTCAAGGGTGCATGACCATAAAAGATATTACTCATATAAATAGAACAACCATTATTCTCTGATTTAAATGAATAACCGTCTCGCATCAAACAAGATCCAGATATAATGTTCATGCTTAATGCTGGTACCAAATAACAATTATTTAGGTCTAATATTAATCTCGAAGGTAGATGTAGAGGTAGCGTGCCGACTGCGATCACATCGACTTTGGAACCGTTTCCCGCCAATCTTCGCTTAATCCGTAGTCCCTGTTTCGAGTTGCAAATATTAGCAATAGAACCAGTATCAAATACACAGGTGCTACTGCGAGCATTAGTGAGGTACACATCAATAACATGTATATCACATATACCTTTGTTCACCTTGCCATCCTTCTTATCCGCCAAATACTTGGGGCAGTTCCGCTTCCAGTGACCAGTCTGCTTGCAGTAGAAGCACTCAGTTTCAGGCTTAGGTCCATACTTAGGTTTCTTCTCTTGAGCAGCAACTTGCTTGCTGTTCTTGTTGAAGTTCCCCTTCTTCTTCCCTTTGCCCTTTTTCTTGAAACTAGTGGTCTTGTTGACCATCAACACTTGATGCTCCTTCTTGATTTCTACCTCCGCAGCTTTCAGCATTGCGAAGAGCTCGGGAATAGTCTTATTCATCCCTTGCATATTATAGTTCATCACGAAGCTCTTGTAGCTTGGTGGCAGTGATTGGAGAATCTGTCAATGACGCAATCATCTGGAAGATTAACTCCCATTTGAATCAAGTGATTATTATACCCAGACATTTTGAGTATATGCTCACTGACAGAACTGTTCTCCTCCATCTTGCAGCTATAGAACTTATTGGAGACTTCATATCTCTCAATCCGGGCATTTCCTTGAAATATTAACTTCAACTGTTGGAACATCTCATATGCCCCATGACGTTCAAAACGTCGTTGAAGTCCCGGTTATAAGCCATAAAGCATGGCACATTGAACTATCTAGTAGTCATCAGCTTTGCTCTGCCAGACATTCATAACATCTGGTGTTGCTCCAGCAGCAGGCCTGGCACCCAGCGGTGCTTCCAGGACGTAATTCTTCTGTGCAGCAATGAGGATAATCCTCAAGTTACGGACCCAGTCCGTGTAATTGCTACCATCATCTTTCAACTTTTCTTTCTCAAGGAACGCATTAAAATTCAACGGAACAACAGCACGGGCCATCTATCTACAATCAAACATACATAAGCAAGATACTATTAGGTACTAAGTTCATGATAAATTTAGGTTCAATTAATCATATTACTTAAGAACTCCCACTTAGATAGACATCCCTCTAATCCTCTAAGTGATTACGTGATCCAAATCAACTAAACCATGTCCGATCATCACGTGAGATGGAGTAGTTTCATTGGTGAACATCACTATGTTGATCATATCTACTATATGATTCACGCTCGACCTTTCGGTCTCTGTGTTCCGAGGCCATATCTGTATATGCTTGGCTCGTCAAGTATAACCTGAGCATTCCGCGTGTGCAACTGTTTTGCACCCGTTGTATTTGAACGTAGAGCCTATCACACCCGATCATCACGTGGTGTCTCAGCACGAAGAACTTTCGCAACAGTGCATACTCAGGGAGAACACTTCTTGATAATTTAGTGAGAGATCATCTTATAATGCTACCGTCAATCAAAGCAAGATAAGATGCATAAAAGATAAACATCATATGCAATCAATATAAGTGATATGATATGGCCATCATCATCTTGTGCCTGTGATCTCCATCTCCGAAGCACCGTCATGATCACCATCGTCACCGGCGCGACACCTTGATCTCCATCGTAGCATCGTTGTTGTCTCGCCAATCTTATGCTTCCACGACTATCGCTACCGCTTAGTGATAAAGTAAAGCATTACAGCGCGATTGCATTGCATACAATAAAGCGACAACCATATGGCTCTTGCCAGTTGCCGATAACTCGGTTACAAAACATGATCATCTCATACAATAAAATTTAGCATCATGTCTTGAACATATCACATCACAACATGCCCTGCAAAAACAAGTTAGACGTCCTCTACTTTGTTGTTGCAAGTTTTACGTGGCTGCTACGGGCTTAAGCAAGAACCAATCTTACCTACGCATCAAAACCACAACGATAGTTTGTCAAGTTGGTGCTGTTTTAACCTTCGCAAGGACCGGGCGTAGCCACACTCGGTTCAACTAAAGTTGGAGAAACTGTCACCCGCAAGCCACCTATGTGCAAAGCACGTCGGGAGAACCGGTCTCGCGTAAGCGTACGCGTAATGTTGGTCCGGGCCGCTTCGTCCAACAATACCGCCGAACCAAAGTATGACATGCTGGTAAGCAGTATGACTTATATCGCCCACAACTCACTTGTGTTCTACTCGTGCATATAACATCAACACATAAAACCTAGGCTCTGATACCACTGTTGGGGAACGTAGTAATTTCAAAAAATTTCCTACGCACACGCAAGATCATGGTGATGCATAGCAACGAGAGGGGAGAGTGTGATCTACGTACCCTTGTAGATCGACAACGGAAGCGTTAGGTTGATGTAGTCGTACGTCTTCACGGCCCGACTGATCAAGCACCGAAACTACGGCACCTTCGAGTTCTAGCACACGTTTAGCTCAATGACGATCCCCGGACTCCGATCCAGCAAAGTGTCGGGGAAGAGTTCCGTCAGCACGACGGCGTGGTGACGATCTTGATGTACTAATGTCGCAGGGCTTTGCCTAAGCACTGCTACAATATTATCGAGGACTATGGTGGAAGGGGGCACCGCACATGGCTAAGAATATGATCACGTGGATCAACTTGTGTCTCTAGGGGGTGCCCCTGCCTCCGTATATAAAGGCTCAAAGGGGGGGGGGCGGCCGGCCAAGAGGAGGCGCGCCAGGAGGAGTCCTACTCCCTCCGGGAGTAGGACTTCCCCCCCCCCCCTTTCCTAGTTGGAATAGGATTCGTGGAGGAGAGAGAGGAGGAAGGGGAGCCGGCCCCCTCTCCTTGTCCTATTTGGACCAAGGGAGGGGAGGGGCGCGCGGCCCATCTCTGGCTACCTCTCCTCTCTTCCACTAAGGCCCACTAAGGCCCATATATCTCCCGGGGGGTTCCGGTAACCTCCCGGTACTCCGGTAAAATCCCGATTTCACCCGGAACACTTCCGATATCCAAACATAGGCTTCCAATATATCAATATTTATGTCTCGACCATTTCGAGACTCCTCGTCATGTCCGTGATCACATCCGAGACTCCGAACAACATTCAGTACATCAAAACGCATAAACTCATAATATAACTGTCATTGAAACCTTAAGCGTGCGGACCCTACGGGTTCGTGAACAATGTAGACATGACCGAGACACGTCTCTGGTCAATAACCAACAGCGGGACCTGGATGCCCATATTGGTTCCTACATATTCTACGAAGATCTTTTATCGGTCAGACCGCATAACAACATACGTTGTTCCCTTTGTCATCGGTATGTTACTTGCCCGAGATTCAATCGTCGGTATCCAATACCTAGTTCAATCTCGTTACCGGCAAGTCTCTTTACTCGTTCCATAATACATCATCCCGCAACTAACTCATTAGTTGCAATGCTTGCAAGGCTTAAGTGATGTGCATTACTGAGAGGGCCCAGAGATACCTCTCCGACGATCGGAGTGACAAATCCTAATCTCGAAATACGTCAACCCAACATGTACCTTTGGAGACACCTGTAGAGCACCTTTATAATCACCCAGTTATGTTGTGACGTTTGGTAGCACACAAAGTGTTCCGCCGGCACACGGGAGTTACATAATCTCATAGTCATAGGAACATGTATAAGTCATGAAGAAAGCAATAGCAACATACTAAATGATCGGGTGCTAAACTAATGGAATGGGTCATGTCAATCAGATCATTCAACTAATGATGTGATCCCGTTAATCAAATGACAACTCTTTGTCCATGGTTAGGAAACATAACCATCTTTGATTAACGAGCTAGTCAAGTAGAGGCATACTAGTGACACTCTGTTTGTCTATGTATTCACACATGTATTATGTTTCCGGTTAATACAATTCTTAGCATGAATAATAAACTTTTATCATGATATAAGGAAATAAATAATAACTTTATTATTGCCTCTAGGGCATATTTCCTTCAATAAGGATTATCAATTCTCTATCGACCCTGATATAATTACTTTGGTTGAATCTGATCCTTTCTATGGCTATGAATCTGAAACTGTTGTGGCACATCTTACTAAATTAAATGATATAGCCACCCTATTCACTAATGATGAGAAAACTCGCTATTATTATATCCTTAAATTATTTCCGTTCTCATTAAAGGGTGATGCTAAGATATGGTTTAATTCTCTTGATCCTGGTTGTGTGCGTAGTCCCGAGGATATGATTTATTTTTTCTCTGCTAAATATTTCTCCGCTTATAAGAAACAAGCTGCTTCAAGGGAAATATATATTTTTGTGAAAATTGAAGAAGATAGTCTCCCACAAGCTTGGGGGAGGCTTCTCCAATTACTTAATGCTTTGCCTGATCATCCTCTTAAGAAAAATGAAATACTTGATATCTTTTATAATGGACTAACCGATGCTTCCAGAGGCCACCTGGATAGTTGTGCTAGTTGTGTTTTCAGGGAAGAACACCAGATGAACCTGAAATTCTCTTGAATAATACATTGACTAATGAAAATAATTGGACACTTCCTGATCCAATCCCTGATCCAATTCCTGAACCAACTCCTGAGCCAACTCCGAAGAAAAGGGGTATTCTATTTCTCAGTCTTGAAGATATGCAAGAGGCAAAGAAATCTATGAAAGAAAAAGGTATTAAAGCTGAAGATGTTAAGAATTTACCTCCTATTGAAGAAATACATGGTCTTGATAACACGGCACAGATAGTAAAGGTAAATTCTCTCTATAGATATGATAAAGCTGAAATCCCATTTACTAAGTTTGCTAGCCCATGCTTGGATGAGTTTGATGACTTTATGGTTAAACAAGAAAACTTCAATGCTTATTTTGGTAGGGAATTAAAACGCAATGCTGATATGCTTGAACACTTGGGTGATTATATGGCTAATGTTAAAGGTGAACTAAAACTTATTAGTAAACATGCTTCTATGGTTACCACTCAAGAAGAACAAGTGCTTAAAGCTCAGAATGATTTGCTCAATGAATTAAATAGTAAGGAGAATGATAATGTTGTTAGAGTTATGACTAGAGGTGGTAAAATGACTTAGGAACCTTTGTATCCTGAGGGCCATCCTAAGAGAATTGAGCAAGATTCTCAGAGAACTAATATTGATGCACCTAGTCCGTCTAAAAGGAAGAAAACATAAAATAATAGGACTTTGCATGCTTCAGGTGATACTACTATTGACACACCTGAGAATCCTAATGATATCTCTATTTCTGATGCTGAAACACAATCTGGTAATGAGCATGAACCTAGTGATAATGTTAATAATGATGTTCATGTTGATGCTCAACCTAGTAATGACAATGAAGTAGAGATTGAACCTGTTGTTGATCTTGATAACCCACAATCAAAGAATCAACGTTATGATAAGAGAGACTTTGTTGCTAGGAAGCACGGTAAAGAAAGAGAACCATGGGTTCAGAAACCCATGCCTTTTCCTCCTAAACTATCCAAGAAAAAGGATGATGAGGATTTTGAGCGCTTTGCTGAAATGATTAGACCTACTTTTTGCGTATGCATTTGACTGATATGCTTAAAATGAATCCTTATGCTAAGTATATGAAAGATATTGTTACGAATAAAAGAAAGATACCGGAAGCTGAAATTTCCACCATGCTTGCTAATTATACTTTTAAGGGTCGAATACCTAAGAAACTAGGAGATCTCGGAGTACCAACTATACCATGCTCCATTAAAAGAAACTATGTTAAAACTGCTTTATGTGATCTTGGAGCCGGTGTTAGTGTTATGCCTCTCTCTTTATATCGTTGACTTGATTTGAATAAGTTGACACCTACTGAAATATCTTTACAAATGGCTGATAAATCAACTGTTATACCTGTCAGTATTTGTGAGGATGTGCCAGTTGTGGTTGCAAACGTTACTATTTTAACGGACTTTGTTTATTCTTGATATTCCTGAGGATGATAGTATGTCTATTATTCTTGGAAGACCCTTTTTGAATACTGTAGGGGCCGTTATTGATTGCACCAAAGGCAATGTCACTTTTCATGTTAATGGTAATGAGCATATGGTACACTTTCTAAGGAAACAACCTCAAGTCCACAGTATCAATTCTATTGGAAAATTTCAACAATTACTATTGGAGGTTTTGAATTTCCTCTTCCTACTTTCAAGAAGAAATATGATATTCTTAGTGTTGGGGATGTGCATATCCCCATTGAGGGAACCTAGTGTTATTCGAAAATTCTCCGGTTTCATGTTATTCGGAATGAGTTTGTTAACAAGACCTGATCAACCTTGTCTTCTCTCTTGAATTGAATGCTTGCAGATTCCATCTTAGTCCAATGCACGTGTTATTATCCACACTATTCAGTCGTGCAAGTGAAAGGCAATAATGATGATTATATGATGAACTTATTGAGATGAGAAAATCTGGTATGAACTCGACCTCTCTTGTTTTTGTAAATATGATTAGTTCATCGTTCCTCATTCAGCCTATTATGAATAAACATGTTTGCAATGACAATTAGAGATTATAGTTGCTTATGCCATGCTTAATTAGCTAGGAGCTTATAATGGTTTACCTTGCGTGCCAACATGCTATTAAAATGGTTGTGATGTGGTATGATAAGGTGGTATCCTCTTTTGAACAATTCGAGTGGCTTGACTTGGCACATGTTCACGCATGTAGTTGAAACAAAATCAACATAGCCTCTACAATATTTATGTTCATGGTGCATTATATCCTACTCATGCTTGCATTCGGTGTTGATTAATTTTTAATGCACGTTCATGACTGTTGTCGCTCTCTAGCTGGTCGCTTCCCAGTCTTTTGCTAGCCTTCACATGTACTAAGCGGGAATACTGCTTGTGCATCCAATTCCATAAACCCCAAAGTTGTTCCATATGAGTCCACCATACCTACCTATATACGGTATCTACCTGCCGTTCCAAGTAAATTTGTATGTGCCAAACTCTAAACCTTCAAATAAACATTCTGTTTTGTATGCTCGAATAACTCATATATCAACTAGGGTTGTCCGTATCTTCCATGTTAGGCGGGTTATTCTCAAGAGGAGTGGACTCCGCTCCTCACTCACGAGAAAATGGTTGGTCACCGGGATGCTCAGTCCCATGCTTTATGCAAATCAAATCAAAATAATTGCAAACAAAACTCTCCCGGGACTGTTGTTAGTTGGAGGCACTCGTTGTTTCGAGCAAGCCATGGATTGACGCTTGTTGGTGGAGGGGGACTATAAACTTTACCATTCTGTTTGGGAACCGCCTATAATGTGTGTAGCATGGAAGATATCACCATATCTTGGTTGTTATGTTGACAATGAAAGTATACCGCTCAAAATATTATTCACATCTATTTCAAAACCGAGCTCTGGCACCTCTACAAATCCATGCTTCCCTCTGCGAAGGGCCTATCTATTTACTTTTATGTTGAGTCATCATCCTCTTATTAAAAAGCACCAGTTGGAGAGCACCGCATTTGCATCCATTACAGTTAGTTTACATTGAGTATGACTTGACTGGATCTCTTTTACCATGAATTACAATGTCTAGTCAGTCCTTGATCTTTAAAGGTGCTCTGCATTTATGTTTTGCGGTCTCAGAAAGGGCTAGCAAGATACCATCCTGTTATATCATATCATGATTGTTTTGAGAAAGTATTGTCATCCGAGATTTATTATTATTGCTTGCTAGTTTATTATGTCATTCATATGATTAAACATGAGACCTAAATGTTACTGTGAATATCATTAGTACATAATCTTTGCTGAAAACTTGAATGCTGGCTTTACATATTTATAAAAACAAGAGCAAACAGAGTTTGTAAAAGTTTTTCTTTATCACTTTCAGTTTATTAACTGAATTTCTTGAGGACAAGCAAAGGTTTAAGCTTGGGGGAGTTGATACGTCTCCGTCGTATCTACTTTTCCAAACACTTTTGCCCTTGTTTTGGACTCTAACTTGCATGATTTGAATGGAACTAACCCATACCGACGCTGTTTTCAGCAGAATTGTCATGGTGTTATTTTTGTGCAGAAATAAAAGTTCTCAGAATGACCTGAAAATCAATGGAGAATTATTTTGGAATATATAAAAATACTAGAAGGAAGATCCACGTCAGGGGGGCCTCCACCTGTCCACGAGGGTGGGGGCACGCCCTACCCCCCTGGGCGCGCCCCCTGCCTCGTGGGCCCCCTGATGCTCCACCGACCTCAACCCTGACTCCATATATTCACTTTCGGGGAGAAAAAAGCCAGGAAGAAGGATTCATCGCGTTTTACGATATGGAGCCGCCGCCAAGCCGTAAACTCTCTCAGGAGGGCTGATCTAGAGTCCGTTCGGGGCTCTGGAGAGGGAAGTCCGTCGCCATCGTCATCATCAACCTTTCTCCATCACCAATTTCATGATAATAACTATCCCAAATCAACTAGACCCAAGGAACCTGCTGTTTGTTATAGAACTTATGATTTGTTTGGGAAGCAGACCTTGGTTCTGAACATTGAGGTTTAGGATGCCAAGACCTCCCTTATCCTTTGGTCTACAAAAAATCCCAGGCAGCTAGGGATTGCTTAGGCACATTAGAATTCCCTCTCCACAAACACTGCCTGAAAATCCTATTCAACTGTTTGATAATACCAGGTGGGATATGAAAGCTGCAGAGGAAGTATATGGGCATTGAAGTAAGGATAGATGTGAGCAATTGCAACATGGATCCTTGCTTGAGCATGGCAGAGCTAACAGACAGTCTTCTTCAACACTATCCACTAGAGGCATGAAATCAATGATTCTAGGTCTTGTTGTACCAAGAGGCAAACCCAAATATGTGAAAGGTAACTGCTCCAGCTTAGATCCCAGGATGGAAGACAACCTCTGTGCCTCTCTGGGATCAACATTTAGTGGCACCATTGAAGACTTTCCAAAATTTACCTTTAGACCAGTAGACTGTTGAAAATATGGAGCATGTTCTTAAGAGCCACCAACTAGTCCTCTACTACAGAAAGGATAATTATTGTGTCATCTGCATACTGAATGATAGGAAAATTAGGGTCCTGAGATGGGATTGGAAGTGTTACAACTCCCTTAGTCAGCATGTCATTGACCACTGTTTGAAGTAGATCGGCAGCTATGACAAATAAAAGAGGGGATAGTGGATCCCCCTGCCCGACCCCACATTTACATTTGAACTATTTGCCAGGCACCCCATTAAGCAAAACAGATGATGATCCTGAGGAGAGAATCTCTTTAATCCAAGAAATCCATTTGGCATTAAAACCTTTGTGCTGAAGAACTTGCAAGATGAGATCATGCTCCACTGTGTCAAAAGCTTTGGCAAAATCCAATTTCAAAATTATAATTGGCCTTTTTGATTGATTGCATTGATGTATATATTCAAAAGCCCAAGCCAGGCAGTCCTGAATGGCTCTGCTCTTTAGAAACCCATATTGATTCTTATGGATGCATTGCAGAATGACCTTCTGAAGCCTATTTGCCAAAAGCTTAGTAAGGAACTTGAGGCATGTGTTAGTGAGAGAGATTGGTCTAAAATCCTCAGGTCCTTCAGGAGACAACATCTTTGCAATTAAGGTAATAAGGGATCCATTAATATTTTCCAAAGATAGCCTCCCATCATAAAATCCTTGAATGAGAGCCAAAAAATCCTTCTCAATGATGGGCCAACACTTCTTAACAAAAAGACCATTAAAACCATCCGGCCCTGGAGCTCGATCAGTCGGCAATTCTCTAAGGACAGTGTTGATTTCCTCAGCAGAAAACGGTTCAGACAGACTGCTCAGGCCATCAACAGGTTGAATAAGAGTGGGCAAATCAAATCCCATATTAATACCTTGGGCCTGGACCATTCTATTTTTAAAAGAGGACCGAAGGATTCCCGCCATTTGGGAGTGATCAGAAACTGGGTCAGCACCTGCAATAGAGAGGCTAGCAATCGTATTCCTGTGTAGACGTTCAGAAGCCATTGCATGAAAAAACTTAGAATTCTCCTCTCCCACCTTAATATAACGGATTGTACACCTCTGCTTCCAATAAATGTGGTGGATTCTAAGCAGATTCTCATGGTGTAATTTAACAATCTTCTGAAAGTTCAATTCAGGTGTGGTGAGAGGCCTCAACTCTTCCAGGTTATCAAAGAATAAGATTACCCGAGAACAATCCATTGTCAGTCGTTTAAGGAACGACAGGTTCTTGGTCCAAGCCTTGAGGGCAGAACACAAGCGCTTAAACTTGGTTGTCAGGACCGCAGAAGGAGACAAATCAGCAAACACTGGTTGGTTCTAAGAAAGCTTGACACAGTCCAAAAACCCTGGCATGTCCACCCAGTAATTCTCAAACCTGAAGACTCTGGATTTAGGTATATTGGTGTCAATTGAAACCACGCAGGGGACATGATCAGACGACGTTTTTGCCAGGGGTAGAACGATAGTGTTGGGATAGATAGAAATCTAGTCTGAGGTGGTAAAAAACCAATCAAGCTGTTCGAGCAATGGCTGCTCTTGCATATTGGACCAAGTTAAACTTATGCCATTTAATGGCAATTCTAGCAAACCCAAATGGCCAATGATCTCATTAAAGAGGAAAATGTCATTCACATCACCACCTGGTCTGCTTATTGTTATCATCACCACAAAACAGCAAAAATATTACTTTTGCTACTGTTACCTTTTTCTACCATTACCACTACTATCATATTACTTTACTACTAAACGCTTTGCTGCAGATATTAAGTTTCTGGGTGTGGTTGAATTGACAACTCAGCTGCTAATACTTGAGAATATTCTTTGGCTCCCCTTGTGTCGAATCAATAATTTTTTGTTGAATACTCTTCCCTCGAAAACTGTTGCGATCCCCTATACTTGTGGGTTATCAGCCTTGCCCCTACCTTTGCCCAGTCTTTTGTTGCCGGCAACTCTGCCTGGCACACTACTTAATGGAATGAAATGTTCCGAGCTAAAAAATCTTTTTCCACGAAACAATTCTATATCTGCAAGAAGAAAGACCAGATGATCTCGCGGCAACAGCCAGTGTATCACCAACCACTGTCGTCCTTTTGCGGCTCTCCTCCGTCGAAGACCTCGGTCGTTGGTGGCAGTGGCGGAGCTAAAAAAATGGGAAGGTCCGACTGAATTTGATGCGAAATCTAGGCTGCTCCGTTATAGCGTTGTGTATTCATGGGCTGGGGCCTATGTAAATTTCTATAATTTTGCTTGAAAATTAGGCAGGCCATGACCCATTCGGCCACAACGTAGATTCGTTGGTGGTGAGGAGGGTCGCTGGATCCATGCGTGTGGATATTTTTAGGCCTTCATAGTCTAGGTTTTTAGGCTGTCCGTCGTCTTGCTTCGGCGGTGGCGATGGCGGTGTTGAATAAAGATTTTTCAGATCCTTCCCCCATGAGCCGATCGGTCCTATGGTTGGGGATGGATTTGAGAACCAGTATGTGCAAGCAAGGATGGCGTGGCGACGGCATCCACGTGGTGGACCTGTGTCCTCGTGCTCCGCAGTCACGACGGTGTTTGCTGGAGTGAGCTTGGGAGGTAGTTCAGGAGCGGATGCAGATTGTGATCCGCATCAACAACATTAAGAAGATGATGGATGGTGTGTTGGGTTCATGATTCATGGATGGCGGGTATGGTTACCTCCGACGACGACTTAGTCGTGTGGGGGTGTCAGATCTGGAGTTCAATGACATGTCCGAAGTGTTGCCCCGGTCTAATTCATTCAATGGTAACGGTTTCGCCTTTGGTGAGCCACCTCAAAGGTCCGCAAAGATGCATATCAGCGATGGAGTCGCCTCGAGGTCGGTGAGAAGGTGACCGTCATTTTTTTCTTTGATGACTGCTATGGTGGCGCCAGAGGCAGGTGATGGTTGTTGGTGTGAAGCCCATAGGATTGTTCGGTCTTGATTGTAATTTTCTTTCTTAGTTGGTGTTTTTCTGTGTAAATACTAACATTCTGGTGTCTTTTTAGTCTTTGTCAGATTGGTTATATATGACTTGTACTATAATTCTTATAATATAAATGAGGCACGTATTACCATGAAGAAAAAAGTTATGAGCTGGTTTTGTAGGTTCAGTCCACACAAATCGCCGGGTGTTGTTTTCTCGTCGATGGACTAAATTTCATGCCGTGGGTCAGTGTGTGGGTGTTGCACTTTGCCATGGGCCCGTGTCGTCAAGCAATAACAAGGATGAAAAGTAAATGCGATAGAATCATAGAAGAACGCATCGAAAACAATTTTCTCCGGCATTGCTTCGCCGTGTCCTTTTTGCGTAGAAGGGGGGACTGTCGGGTGCTTTAATGTTTCCCTTTCAGAATGTTGATGATTGCTCGTTAACCTCTAAATATTCGAGCAAAACTGTTAGTAGGGTTCTTTCACCTTTATCTCTTTTCGAGAAAAAAACAGAGGCTTTTACAATTGTCACATGTAGTGTGTATGTTGTTTTGTTTGGGACCAACTACCAGTAAGTAATTTTGTGGTCTATAAGTCTCTTTTTTGGGGCTTCTGTTCATCTTCTTCCTCAGTCGTGTTCCTCCCGCATTGCCTCCCTAACCATCGGCATCCGCCACCTGCGGCCGGCGGCGCTTCCAGGACCGCCTCACCCTCTCCTCGACCTAACGTCACCTTCGTGTTGGTCGCCGCCTTGGCCATCTCTCTAAGCCTCCCAGGATGAACAACTCTGGCAACCCCCTCCCCCCTGTGCACCTGTCAAGTCTCGGAATCACTTCCACCGGCTATCGTCGGCTCCAATTCATCCATGAATCATCCTTGCGTTGTCCCCACCTTCGTCCTCGCGTTTCACAAAAACGAATTACATCTCAATTTTTTTACTTGACTTACATGTAGCCTGCACGGTTTGTATTATAGCCAAGAAGCATGGAGCTTTGGTGTCGGTCCAAGTGCATGATGCAAATGACTCAACAGTAGCCATCTGCCTCTAAATGGAAATCACGGAATGAACTTGAGAAATTAGGAATTCAACATAAAAAAATTGGCACCAATATAGAATTCATGTTCATCGAACGTTCATAATAAGAAACTTACACGGCTATGCCATCAAAATCCTACTCATTTATTTATGATTCCCACTCCCGGGCTCACTAACAAGAATGCTTCTCACGCATTGTTGCACTTGTCGATATTGTACTCTGCTTTAACGCAACAAATGGATGTTGGGACCCGCACAAACTGCTTTCACACATTGTTGCAACAACTTCATGTTACTAGCCGGTCTTCCTGTGTAGCGACCCGACCTCAAACGATCAAGCCTCTGTGCTTCAGTGTCATCCCTGGATCGGTAATGCTGACACACACAATACTCAAGGATTTATAACCGAGTAGCAATCACACACTTATTACATCGAATGTCTCCAAAGAGAACTTATTACAATAAATATGGCTTAAGGCCATCTAATACGATAACAGCGGAAGGCTTGGAAGATAAAGTGAGCCCATCAACTCCAACAGCATAGCTGAGCTGCACGACAACGACCTAACGAACCTTATTCCTCGTCTGAAAAGTCTACAACATAATACGTTGCAGCCCGAAAACGGGTCAGCACATGGAATATGCTGGCAAAGTAACACAGTAGAGCAAGAACAGAATAATGCTATCACTACATGCATATTTGGCTGGTGGAAAGCTCTATGGTTATAGTTTTCCTGAAAAGCCATTTTTTCCTACAACAAAGGAATAGATTATAATTTAACTATCATGGTAGTTGAAACATCATTGAGAAGGTTCCTCCAACTCAATCCCAATTAGAGTAGTTATCAACCCAACAGTATTAAGTTAAAAGTGATGAGATACTTAAGATACTCCAAGTACTAGATACTCATGATGTCCATAACCGGGGACACGGCTAACCATGATTAGATTGTACACTCTGCAGAGGTTTGCGCAATTTTCCCCACAAGACTCGATCGCCTTCGTTAAATTTCTCGCACTACATGATGTTTGAGAAACGGATGACCGAGACACAGTCTTTCAGAAACATTAACTCTCTACTCCGGGCAGACCATACCAAACCTACAACCCACTACCTGCTGATCCACCTCTTCAAGAGCTTCACGTAACTTACTCAACTATGCTAGAGGCTATAATAGCTTGTGGCTGCACACGGAAGTTTCTAGCATGAATCATCTCAGTTCCCTTTGAGCTTGGGTGGCGGTCCATAGGAAAATCACACAGAACCCCGGGATCTCCAAAAATATAGGCAACACTGGGTACTCCAGGTGCCTGAATCCACCCAGATGTGTATTCAAGTTGCCACCTTAAGTTAAACCATTATTTAACAATCTCACGTCTGTCATGGATTTCACACACCCAAACCACGTTTACGAGCATAGCATAGCAGTATAAGCAATTCGTATAAGTAACTCCCAAGGTTTGAATATAACAGGGCAATAGGTTCTACCTCATCAACTACTTCCCAACCCACAGGTTAATGACATCCTAACCATGCAATGTTTGAGGATTGGAACTAATGCATAAAAACTGGGTGATACAGGGATATGATCAAAGTGTTACTTGCCTTGCTGACGATCCGCGAAACCTAGGGACTCCAAATAACATGCTTCGCACTCCGGGAATTCTATCGCAAACAAAAAATAGCATACATAAGCAAATAAGCAAAGAAACACGGGAAAAACTCAAATAAGAAGATCTACCAGAAAGTTCAACTTAAGAACTCCGTTTAGCAAAAAGAATCAAATCAAACGGAGCAACGAAACTCAAACTGCGAAAGAAACAAGATTTGTTTACTAATCTGGACTAAGGTCAAATTTTACAGTAGCAACAGCTTGTTCAAGTTGGTCAAACAGAAAGAGGGTCTCGAGATGAAGATCTAGGCGCTTGAATCGCCTGATTCCGACAAACGAGCGAAAAGATAAACTAGAACGATGATAGGATCAGAAATCGCGAACAGAAATAATCGCAGAAAAATCCGATAAAAGAAAACTGACGATCAGGCTAACGAAGGGCGTTCGTTGTCTGTTACTAACGGGCGAATACCGTTCGTTAAAACGAACATACGGACGAACGTCCGCTAAAGAGAAGAACCGAGAAAAACCGGCGAACTGATCTATCCAAAAAAACTAAGGTTTCTAAAAAAACCGAACCGGGTTTTTTTAAGAAAAAACTGAATGGTTCTACCTCCGGCGAAGTCCGGCGTGACGGGCGGCTCCGGCGCGGTGGCGAGGTGCAGCAGCGGCGGTGGCGAGGCGCGGCGGCGGGGTGGGTGGTGGTGGCGGTGGCGGTGGCGGGGTATTTAAAGGAGGGGGGCAGCGGCTTGGGGGAGGGGCCAAGGCGGCAGCGAGGAGGAGGAGTCCCGGCCGGACTCCTCGTCCGAGGCGGCGGTAGCTCGATCTCCTTGGGGAGACGGCGCGCGGGGAGGCGGGCTGACGGCTGGGCTTCGGCCCAGCTGGCCACTGCGCGATTTTTTTTAAAACAATTCCTCCGAACAAAAAAATCCTAGATTATAAAATAAAAATCTAAAATGCCAAAACAAATTTTCACCGTCTAAATAAAATATTTAGAACGATATGGACATTTTCTTGGCCCTAAAATGCAACTTTGAAAAACTTGCAATTTTTCTAATGCAAATAAAATTGCAATAAAATCCAAATAAAAACAAATATTTGATTTTAATATTTTTCCTCCCATATTTCATTTATTTTGGAGAAGTCATATTATCTCCTCTCATATATTTTAATATGAAATATTGTTCGGAGAGAAAATAATTAAAACCAAAATCCTCATTCCAAAATTTGATAAAATCAAATTTGAAAACTGGGGAAATCCCCAACTCTCTCCGAGGGTCCTTGAGTTGCTTAGGATTTCGAGGATCGAGAGACAAAATGCATTAAAATATGATATGCAAGAATGATCTATGTATAACATTCCAAATTGAGAATTTGGGATGTTAGAAACCTACCCCCTTAAGATGAATTTCGCCCTCGAGATTCGGGTTGGCTAGAAAATAGGTGTGGGTGGTCTTTACGAAGATCATCCTCTCGTTTCCAGGTGGCTTCATCCTCGGTATGTGTAGTGACCCGACTCGGTAAGAGTCGAAGTCTCTGTGCTTACCGTGCTAGTCCCTGGATCGACTTACTAGCACACACAGTACTCGATGAAATAACAGAAATAACACACATCTCTTTATTACATTGATAGTCCAGGAGCAATACATTATTACAAAATAGGGCATAGAGCCAATAAGCAAATACTATGAAAGCAAAGAAGTAAATGGGTCCAACTCCACGAGCAAGGTTGAGTGTAGAACATCGACCTATCGCACCTTAATCCTCGTCGGATATATCTGCAACGTGATAAGTTACAGCCAAATGGGTCAGTACATTGAATGTACTGGCAAGTCACATCATAGTGTAATGAACCTACTTTTACATGCAATTTGGCTGGTGGAAAGCTCTAAGTTTAGTTTTTGCATAAAGCTAGTTTTTCCCTATTAGAAAGACTAGCAAAAGAGCCCGTGCATTGCAACGGGAGAGAAAACATAACACACGCTCTTAAGTCAACAACCATCGCTCAAGACGACAATAGGTCCATCTCCTTTATTTTTGCGAGGCATCATATTTGTGTTGCCGCTTATCCTCCTTCTCACCCTCGCAGGCGATGGCCTCGGTGTTCACCCAAAACAGCAAACAACGTGTGTTGAATATGGTTAATCCTAAGGCGTCTCTCTCTCCATCTCTCTCTCTCTCTCTCTCTCTCTCTCTCTGTGTGTCTCTCTCTCTCTCGCGCGCAATGAGAAATCTGTTGTTTTCCCCAGAGGTATGCAGGTGTAGTTATTGATGTTTTCTTTTCCCTATATGGTTATAGTGGGGTGTTTATTTGCAATCTGGATCACTGCCGGTATGAAAAAAACGGATCTTGCGCTATAAATTATAAGTTTGCTTCCATAACAATATTTTAAAAATATTTAACAGGTAAAATTAACATCATATTTAGATTTCACATATGCCCGTGCGTTGCAACGGAAGATAAAATAATATGCATTTAAAGCCAGTGAGAATTATATATGCAAGCAAAACCCTATGTGCACACGAATAAAAGAAACAATTAGCTTTTTGGTTTCGCAGCGTGTGGATGAATCAATCCGCTATTTTTTCCATTCATTGATCGATGGTGTTTAAGAGTTTTCTTATGTCATCTTACATCGGGGAAGACCCATGAGTTATTCAATCTACTTTTTCTTTCAATCCTTCCAATCAAGGGGACTTTAAGGTATGAAGTTTCTAAATATTCTAGGAAACATGAACAATATTTTAAATCTAGAATTTTTTTCTAAATAATGTTCACTTTTTAAAACGCAAACAAAATATTAAAGGAAACATCTTTTTCAATTCACAAATATTTTCTGAAAACACCATTTTTTTATAAAACATTAACATTATCTTAGTTTGTGAACATTTTTTAAAAAGGGAACATATGTTCAAAATTCATAAGATTTTTAGAAAATGTGTAGCTTTTATACAAAACATTATTTTTAATTATGAAAATTTCAGTAAAACAGAATATTTTTTGAATTTGGAGCATTTTTTAAATGCTATTTTATTTTTAGACATCTCAAACTATTTTGAAAAACAACAATTGTTTTTGAAAAATGGGAACCTTTTTGCAAGTTCCGAATATTTTTTGCTAAATAGCAAAAAATGGAATTCTTAACATTTTCAAAAAAACATATCTTAAGACTGAACTTTTTTTGAGAATTTTAATTTATGAAATAAATTCTAAAAGAAAAATAAACTTGGAAGGGAAAAAAGATATAAGAAAGGAGAATAAAAATAGAAGTAAAACACAGAAAAAAAGAAAACTGGGCCAGCCCATTATTGGTTGTCATGTGCGAAACTCCAACTAAAAACATGAAAACTATTTAAATTTGTGAACATTTTTAAAAACAGGAACATGTGTTGAAAATTCAAAAAATATATAAAATGTGCATCTTTTTTAAACGAACATTATTTTTATTGTGAAAATTTCACTAAAACAAGAATATTTTTTGAATTTGGAGCATTTTTTAAATGCTATTTGATTTTTAGACATCTTGAACAATTTTGAAAACCATATTTTTTGAAAAAATGGGAAACTCTTTGCAAGTTCGGAATATTTTTTGAAATAGCAACAACATTTTAGAATTTTGAACATTTTCCGAAAAAATAATTCTGAACGTTTTTTCAGGATTTTAAATTTAAGAAATAAATTATAAAATAAAAATAAATTGGAAGGGAAAAAGACATACTTAAATAAGAATAAAAATAGAAGTAAAACATAGAAAAAAGAAAAATTGGCCAGCCCAATATTGGTGCCCTTTTTGAAGCTCAACTATTTCTCGCCCTGTGCGGAAAATAGAATTTTCCCAAGTGTTTGGGCAGAAAAATACATGGGCTAGCTTTGCTGGGCCATAGCGTGCGGCTCACATACAAAATTCTTTTTCGACCAAACAAACATATATAAATTTAGTACCAGCTCAGATAGGAAAATAAAATTATTTTTAGCGGTGAACGGATGAAAAAATTGGCGAAACGCACCTTGCTTTATTAGTAGGTATAGAAGATGTTATTCTACTACTACACATTTGCATAGGATGAGTTGGCAAACCCAACTCCATCCATTCCCAAGTTTCATTTAAAACCCAACTTTTTAATTTAAAGGTGAGGAGATCTCCCGGCATTTCCACTACTAGATGCTCAAGTTGTCCGTAACCGGGGACACGGCTAATCGATTAGGTTGAAACTCTACAGAGGTTGCGCACTTTTACCCATAAGACTCGACCATATTGGCTTGTGGCTGCACACGTAAGCTTCTAGACATGGGAATACGATTGATCTCTTTGAGCCTGAGCGGACGGTCCACTAGTGGTGCACCACCATGGATTTCCCATGCGTGCCCCACTGTACTTCGCCACCATTCCCACAAGTTTCTGCCCAGGTAGTTCATTATTTAACTTAGGTCCTATTTACTACATTGTCACTCAAACTTTACAATGATCACTCGCCAATCCACGTCTACTTAGCATAGCAACATAAAGTAAAACGATGGTGACAAAGTTATATGGTTCAGACCTAGCTCAATGAACTACTGGGTGAAAAGCAAAGTCATGCGGCACCAATTTCCTACCATGCAGTCCTACCACAAAGAACTAAGTGCATAATAAAAACATAGGTAATGAAACATGATCAAGATGCAACTTGCCTTGGTACTGCTGGTTGAATTCTAAAGACTGATAATATTCTGCTTCGCACTCCAGGCAATCTATCGCAAAGAAGATAAACAAACATAAGCAAACATTCCATAGAAACAAAAGAACATGCACAGCAAAAATTCTCGAAAAAACCAAATGAACATACAACACACTAAGCTACTACAGAAATATTCTAAGTGCAAAACAACATAGGCCTATGGTTCAAAGAGCGATGTGAAATATAGTGCATACTATGCATACTAGTAAAAATATTAAAGGGCAGATTCTAGTGTGTGAAAATTATTGTGACAAAGGTCCACGTGATAGGGCTTTGCTATGGTGACATCATGCAAAAGGAATCAACTTAATCGGAGCTACGGTTTGGGAGATATGGCTATTTGAAGTTTGAATTCGAATCTGAATAAATTCAAATTTGAATCTGACAAAAGTTTGCAAAAACTATGCTACTGGATAGATCTAAACAATACGAAGAATTTGCCGTTGGTTTCATCGAGTTTGGATCTACGGTTAAAAAGTTATGGCTAATCTAAGATCAGGGACTAATCTGCTATTTACAGGGACTAAACAGAAAAAGAACTATCGCAAACAAGTCCCTGGCCACGTGACAGCTCCCGGCTGGCCGAGCAGCGTCCGCTGCGGAGGCTATACGGCGAACTGCCGCTGAATAAAAAAAACAACGGCCGTGGCTAATTAAAGAAAACCGACGCCCGGTTTAAATAAACCGCACGGTCTAAGGGAACCACGGTTAACCGCGTACCTCTTCGCGAAATTAAAAAAAGGACCTAATCTAATCTGTGTCAGGACCCCGATTCCAAGTCACATCGATCTAGCCGGTAACACCTCATATCACTTTGCGGCCTCACGCACGGTATTCCCACGGGTGTCGCCTTACCATGGCCTAGGACCGTTTGCGCCTTTTGGCTCACGTATATGATAGTGTCGCTAGCATCCATATGACAGAGAACCCGGGGCGACATGGCTAGTCGTGAACCCAAAGCGGCACTAACCTATGGGGACAGGCATACATGAATCACATCGAGCATGTCGGTCAGCAGCGTGTGAATCCGGGCTGTAGCACTGGGATAACAGGACTCCGGGACCTGGGCTGTAGCGGGCTAGGCAGGACTCCGGATGTCACCGCGTGACATTTCCCCGAAGGGACAGACACAGGAACGAAGTGAAACACATGTCGGCCAGTCAAGTGTCCTGAGCAGTAGTGCTGGGCTAGCAGGACTCCGGTGAACCGGGCTGTAGCGGACTACTATGGCTCATGGAAGCACTAGACTACATTTCCCCATAAGAGAGGCTGCCAAGGATAAAGAACTAGATTGTCGGATCCCACACATACCAAGCATTTCAATCATACACACAATATGCTCGATATGTGTAAATACAACATGGCATCACAATATAACTCTACAACTCAAGTATTTATTCCTTAGGCTCCGAGGAGCGAGATATTACAAACATGGGTCTCATGACCCAACAATCACAGCATAAATATCAAGCACATGCAGAAGCTTAACATGTCTGAGTACAGACATCTACAAATGGAAAAAGGCTAAGAAGCCTGACTATCTGCCAGATCCTACCGAGGGCACAAGATCGTAGCTGAGGTATCAAGCTAACGTCGAAGTCCATGCAGAACTACTAGCGAGACTGAAGTCTCTCTCTGCAAAACATAAAATAAGCAAAATTGAGTAAAAAGGTACTCAGCAAGACATACATCAGAACTAGCTACATATGCATCGGTATCAACAAGGGGGGGTGGTGGAGTTTAACTGCAGCAAGCAATCTTTGACTCAGTGGCTAACCTGAACTACGACTGCAAGCAACTCTTTTGAGGTGGCGCACACGAGTCCACATATTCACCATTCAATACACCACTATGGAACCGCTCCCGTCTCCCTACGAGAAGGCCATCCATAGCACTCACACTTATCTTGCGAGTTTTAGAGTATCCACTTTCACTTGTCTATGAACTATGCAAGGGGTCCAAGTTTCCATATCCGAGGAATCCGGCTATTCGAATAGATAATGATAACCCTGCAGGGGTGTACTTCTTCACACACGCTCCCACCACTTACCATCGTTTACACGACATGTACTCGGCAACCTTCAAGCGGAAGCCCAACGAGGGTGTCGGCCACGGCCTACCTAAACACTCAAGTCTCTAGTCCAGGTTTATCGCCTATCCAGGTTCCATCCGCAGGGAGTCCGGCCGAGGTTTCCACATACGGCCCCGAACGATGTGTACAGGGTTCTGAGACACCAAACGGGCGCCCGGCATGCCCGACCATGGTGTATCTACCGCATCATAGCCCACCCCTAGGGTCAGCGCTACGCACGACCGCCAACACATAACCTACAAACACCAGAAACTAGTTGCAACTCCTGGACAGAGTACTAGGGTGATTAAGAAGCCGAGAGGGTCAGTTAAGGATCCCAATGAGTGGTAGTAGCTATTCATGAATCACAGACACAGAGCTCAGTTCCTGAGGACGGCTGCAATGAGACAACCCACCATGTACTCCTACATGGCCTCTCACCGCTACCTTTACCAAATCGTGTTCACACACTTAGCTCACACACAGTAGGACATGTTCACAACTTTCCAATTCATCCCCGATGAATCAGACCTGACACAACTCTAAGAAATAGCAGGCATGACAAGCAAACATGAATGAGTAGGCACATCAGGGCTCAAACAACTCCTACTCATGCTAGTGGGTTTCATCTATTTACTGTGGCAATGACAGGTCATGCAAAGGAAAGGGGTTCAACTACCGCACCATGTAACAGTTGAATCATTGTTGTCCTAATGCAGTAAAAGAGAGCAGGTGCGAGAGAGTGGGTTTGTATCGGATTGAACAATGGGGTTCTGCTTGCCTGGCACTTCTGAAGATATTAAATCTCTTCATCGGTGTCATCGAACTCATCGTCAGAAGCACGTCTATCGAGAGGGGACGAATACCGGCAACAGAGGGGAAGAGCACAATCAATGCAATGCAACAATATGATGCATGATCATGACATGGCAATATGCTATGATTTGGGATAATGCAACAGAAAGTCATTTTAATTGAAGGGGAATTCAAAACTATATCAATTCCAACTCCAAACCTATTATGAAATTTGCCCTAATCATGTTTCATCCTAAATAGTCAGGTTAACTTTCTCAAACATACATTAAAATGGTACAGATGGATTCCTTGAATTTTTCTGATAATTTTTCATATATAATTTATTTCATTTGGAGTTACGGTTGATTTTCTATGATTTTTAGAAGTTTAGGCAATTTTCTGGAATTTCCTGAATTATTTTTAATCTAGAAATGACTTATTGCGTCAGCACTGCGTCATGCGTGCGTCAGCAAGTCAACAACAGCGGTCTAGGTCAAACCTGACCAGTGGGGTCCACTGGTCAGTGACACAATGTTGATCAGTGTCAATGACAGGTGGGGCCTGGTCAACGGTGACGTGGCCAGGTCAAACTGACCTGTGGGCCCGTGGGGTTAGTTTAGTTTAAACAGAAGCTAAGCAGTGTTAATTAGGCCATGGGGCCCAGTAGTCAGTGGCTCTGGGGCGGGTTAGCTGGCGGTGATTAGTGCTAATCACGCGGCCACGTCGGCTCGCCGGAGTCCCACCGGCGGCGACCAAATCTATGGCGGAAGCTCGCCGGGGCTGCGCTATAGGCGGCGTATGGACGCGTGAAGGCCACCAGAAGGTAGCCCGAGCACGCCCGCATCTAGCTAGCCGCACGGGAGGCTGCGTGGTCGCCAGAATCGACGACGGCGAGCGCATCCGCGGTGGCCGGAGTTTGGACGTGGAAGGGGTCGATGCTACGATGCACTAGAGGGGAAACCGAAGGGTGCTGCGGGCTCCTGGGAGTGCGGCGAACATGGTGACGTGCTCAGGCGCAAGCTGGGGTGGCCCTGGCCACGGCGGTGAGGAACTACGGTGGCGATAAGCTCTCGGGTCCGGTGGTTAGTGCGGCTATGGCACGCGAACGAGGAAGAAAGGAGAGGGGAAACGACAAGGTGCTCAAGGCGAGGCCGTCGGGGTGCTCAGGAGGCTCGGGGACGCGTCGAGGAGGGCACACGGTCACCGGCGATCTCGGCGTACCAAGGAAGAAGAAGGCGTCGGGGTCAGTGCTTGGGGGCGTCTGGCGTCGCGGGAGTCGTCGAGGAGGCGTAGACGATTGAGGCGGAGCTCACGGGCACGTCAGAGGGGCGAGGGGGTGGCTCTGGTGTCGACTACGGTGACCGGCGGCGAGGATGGCACTCGGCCATCGCGGGAGAGGGTGAGGGAGACGAGGGGGAGAGAGGGGAGGGCTGTAGGGGGGTGCTGGGCGTCTTCGTGGCGCTCGGATGGGGACGAGGAGGCAACAGGAGGTGGAAGCAGGAGGTGGCTGCGGGTGCGCGCGCCGGCGACACGCCTCTGCCTACTGTCAGAGGTGGGTGACGACTGGCACAAGCCAGGTGGGCTGGGCCAGCACAGGTGAGGCCCAGGTGGGTTTCTCTCTCTCTCTCTCTTTATTTTTCTTTTCTATTTTTCTGTAATCTTTGTGGCTTTTCTAAAAATACCTAGACCCTTTCAAAACTCACCAAACTGAACATGCCCACTATATAGAATATATCCAACATGGAACATTTCAGTTTAGGATTACTTGGGCATTTAAAATATTTACTAGCAATTAAATGCCCAAATTCAAATAACATATGATTTAATCCAGTGACCTTTGGATGACCTAGAAAGTTTTGCACCATTTTTGTCAGAGATTTTAGACCAAGACAAAGATGATGAACATTTTGAAGGGCATTTCAGGATCGTTGAAAAAATATTTTAGTAACCCTAGTTGGATTAAGTGGTGCTGGGGGTTTCTGCCATCCCCATTTCAACTTTCTGAGGAAAAGTAAACATGATGCATGGAGGTTATGCAAGGATAAGCAAGACTAAGCTAGGGCTGTGACAGCTCACCCCCACTAAACAAGAATCTCGTCCCGAGATTCAAGCATAGGGTAAGATGAAGGGGGGGGGGCGCAAACTTAACTCAATCTTCACGATCCAAGTTGCACTTCATAAGAATGTTGGTTCGATCACCATCTTTGTCTCGATGTCTTCCTCTAAGAACTCCCACCAACATGACAACGAGAGGGAAGGAAAACTCTAGAAGGATCGATCTTCTCGAAGATCAAACAACTCAGGATCAAGTCATGGAGTGAGACATAGGAACATCTCTCCAATTGAGACACAAAGTTCACATCAGGGTGATGGAAATCAGACGACGAGGATTTAAATTGGTAGGTAGTAATTCCACACTTGAGTAAGGTGGTGCAAGGTTTCAAGTTTGCGAGGAGATAATTGTCATGAACCCATAACAGGGCACCTTGGAGAAGGTGACTCGTTGAACTGTTCCCTTAAGTGGCAAAAAGAATTACTTTTGATCCATAAATCATTAAAACTCTTCATACCAGCTTAAGGCAATTTACAATTGATCGTTTGAGATAGCTCGAAGAGACGACATACTCGGACTAGGATGGATGATGTGGACTACCTTGTTGAAGACAACGCAAGGGATGATTTTGCTTACGCGTGCTCTCAAGAACTTGAGCATTTCCATATTTATCAAGGTTCTACCAACATCCGTGGCAAGGATCTTGGCAACACGACACACTACCATGATGACTAGTGATGGATGATGCGGATACAAAGGAAGATAACACCTTCTCAGATCTTTCCTTAGCGAGGCTAAGGAAACAGAATCTGGACGATCGACCGAGAGACATTTAGCACTCCGCTTCTAATGTTCTCCTTGAGGTGCCAGCGTAATCCATTTATAGATATGGTTTGATATCTAGAACATCAAGTAAAAGGTCGGACTTCTGAAGCTCAAGAATCCATAAGGAATAACTACGGAGGCAGATCCCGCGAGATCCTTATGGGGAGGTGACCAACTTCTTCAACCAGGATACTACAATAATAGGCCTTCCGGCTAGGTGTGTTGGCCATGACATCCACGTTACCAGTTACAGAGAGACCAACAATATAGTTCTTGGAGTACATTCCAACCATCATATCTGCCTGAGATTCAGATCTGGTTGGTGTTAGGACATTCCAGACCCATCCAGTCTAGAAGGAAAATGAGAGTTTGCAACACAATTTGACAAGATGACGTTGCGAGATTCTCGGGGAATGAACTGCGATAGCAAGCTCCAAAACATGAGCTGGTTCTGCTACAAACCTGTGAACACGCTATCCAAGACGAGCATGACCACGTAGGAGTCTTATAGTAAAACACTATCGAGTTCAGGTGGGGAACCATCATCAAGAATTTTGAAGTCTTACGCAGGTCCATGGATTAGATCCCAAGCATAGACTCCTTTTCCTTGAACAAGTCAACCAGTGGCTTGGTGTGCTAGGAACACATATGGAGTGGAGGTAATTAATCTACCAAACCATAGAATACTTTGCACGTATGCATGACTGATTTGAGATGATTCCAAGGGAAAACAAAACAATCTTTCTCAAACTCACGGCGGCAACTTGCACCAGGTGCACATGAATTCGAGGAAGTCACTTCTTCCATCCAAACATAAGCTTCATGAACGGAACACGAAGGCATTGCTTACAAAGTTTTCAACACTAGGTTGATGTTCAACATGAATCATGGGGGAGACAAAATGCTGCTGATGGGCTCAACAACAACTCATCGGAATTTCCATATCACTGGACTTCCACCATCATGTGAACACAATGGTAGTATTGGTCAGACCAAAAGATGTAATGGTGTATGCTCGAGGGATCAACCACGGGTAACACAACATTACGAACATCGTTGGTTCTGATTTGACTTGATGATAGCCCATACTCAAGTCAAAATTTTGACAAGGCAACAGATCCAACAACTGATCACGAGGACCAATTGGTGAAGATATCATCTTTCTTCAGTACACACACAAACACAAAGATATCCCTTCAGAAAGAACCAATTCGGCAAAGTCTTCTATCTTCCAACTCTCCAAGTTGTTTTTTAGCTTAACCAACTAGCTCAGGGGTATCCAACACAGATTCTTGGAGAAGGGGTGGTTTACAAGAACCAACTTGATCACGAACTCAACATAGCGGTCAGGTGACAACCTGGTAACACTTCCAAGAAGATATCCAGAAAATCACGAACCATCGATATGTTACTAAGCTCGAGAACAATCTTGCTTTTCAGAGAAAGACAATATGATCAGATAAGTGAGGAATGGAATAATCCTCACTCATTGATCGAGGAGTGCACCAGAGATAAGGACTAGGCAGCACGATCAGTCCTAGGATGGTGATTCAATAACCAACACGCTAAGAATGAGAATATTGTCCATTTACTACAAAGCAAAAAGTTGCTCGGAGTATTGATTTCACACATCACAATTCACTTGTCGACATTCCGGTTACAACAACACGGAACCGAGGAATGAATAATGATGGCGAGAAGTATCACTGTATCAAAAATTCATAAGAGATGGTGCAATTCCTATGATATTCTTGGCATGAATAGGGTAGAACTCCAAGGTAGAACAGAGCAAAAGCTGGATTGGCATTTTGATCTGCGGGATACAACTACTTTGACCCAATCCTAGATATGGATGAGGTACTGGAGTTTGTTTCTCCTAGTCATTCTGGAATAGAATGGATTGACGGACCACAAGAATAATAGGCATCGATGAACACAAATGCACACATACTCTTGGCTATCAACTGATAGAAGATGGTCGGAATACAACTGAAGAGGAACAACTCGAGGAACATATAATTTTCTGAGTTGTGGATTCATAGATTAGTATGTCGAGCAAAGCTCAACATTTCTTCCGGACAACCCATGCAGATAGGTAGGACTGGCAGATTCACAATGCAGAATGGAGAACTCATTAAGAGCACTCTGGTTGTGATCTTTTGATACAACAAACTTCTGCCATAAGTGGTTCATAGTATTTGGAAGAAGGAAATACCACGGACCTCGAGGACTATCGCAAAGGTTACTAATATCCTGAAGGAACTAGCAACACTATCAACATGAGGTAAGTAGGGTGAATCTCAGGTTCAAGAACCCATGAATAGAATACCTACCACTACATGGCATCACGGGATGCTTTTGAGAATAATGGCCAGAATCACACATTGGGGATACAAAACATGGCTAGATCATTAGGTGACTCCCTAAAACACCTAGGGTCATAGTAATAGCTCCAACATATATGTTGAGGCAACAGAGTACCTCAACTCACCGATTAGTGTGATTAATCTGACCCAATTGGACATCAGGAACAGGAGGAAGGGGTTTGCAAATGCATCAGACTACATAGAAACCTGGGATGACTCGGACAACATAATGGCTGTAAATGCTCAAAATGATTTGAGACATCCTGCAAAATGGTGGCATAACCACTCAACATCACAATATCAAAGTTCTGAGGCCAGCTATGACATATGGAAGTAGTAGGAACTGAACTAAGGCGTGAACTCAACAATCCTATAAGTCTACGGATTAGTAACACGTCATCCTGATAGATAGATGAGAAGGCCTAGTTCTTAATCCCCGTAGAAAGGAAGAGGATGACTCAGATCAGAGGGCATGAGGTATAAGGAGTAAAAAGAGCCTTACGTTCCCTTCCGCAATTAATTCCCTTACATAACTAAAGCATTTCTAGACTCAACTTCGACCAGTTGGCTTGGTAAACCTGCAGGCAGTCAGGCTCTGATATCAACATTGTCAGGACCCCGATTCCAAGTCACATCGATCTAGCCGGTACCACCTCATATCACTTTGTGGCCTCACGCACGGTATTCCCACGGGTGTCGCCTTACCATGGCCCGGGACCGTTTGCACCTTTTGGCTCACGTATATGATAGTGTCGCTAGCATCCATATGACAGAGAACCCGGGCCGACATGGCTAGTCGTGAACCCAAAGCGACACTAACCTATGGGGACAGGCATACATGAATCACATCGAGCATGTCGGTCAGCAGCGTGTGAATCCGGGCTGTAGCACTGGGCTAACAGGACTCCGGGAACCCGGGCTGTAGCAGGCTAGGCAGGACTCCGGATGTCACCGTGTGACATTTCCCCGAAGGGACAGACACAGGAACGAAGTGAAACACATGTCGGCCAGTCAAGTGTCCTGAGCAGTAGTGCTGGGCTAGCAGTACTCCGGTGAACCGGGCTGTAGCGGACTACTATGGCTCATGGAAGCACTAGACTACATTTCCCCATAAGAGAGGCTGCGAAGGATAAAGAACTAGATTGTCGGATCCCACACATACCAAGCATTTCAATCATACACACAATATGCTCGATATGTGTAAATACAACATGGCATTACAACATAACTCTACAACTCAAGTATTTATTCCTTAGGCTCCGAGGAGAGAGATCTTACAAACATGGGTCTCATGACCCAACAATCACAGCATACAAATCAAGCACATGCGGAAGCTTAACATGTCTGAGTACAGACATCTACAAATGGAAAAAGGCTAAGAAGCCTGAGTATCTACCAGATCCTGCCAAGGGCACAAGATCGTAGCTGAGGTATCAAGCTAACGTCGAAGTCCATGCGGAACTACTAGCGAGACTGAAGTTTCTCTCTGCAAAACATAAATTAAGCAAACGTGAGTACAAAGGTACTCAAGAAGATATACATCAGAACTAGCTACATATGCATCGGTATCAACAAGGGGGGGGGGTGGTGGAGTTTAACTGCAGCAAGCAATCTTTGACTCAGTGGCTAACCTGAACTATGACTGCAAGCAACTCTTTTGAGGTGGCGCACACGAGTCCACATATTCACCATTCAATACACCACTATGGAACCGCTCCCGTCTCCCTACGAGAAGGCCATCCATAGCACTCACACTTATCTTGCGAGTTTTAGAGTATCCACTTTCACTTGTCTATGAACTATGCAAGGGGTCCAAGTTTCCATATCCGAGGAATCCGGCTATTCGAATAGATAATGATAACCCTGCAGGGGTGTACTTCTTCACACACGCTCCCACCACTTACCGTCGTTTACACGACATGTACTCGGCAACCTTCAAGCGGAAGCCCAACGAGAGTGTCGGCCACGGCCTACCTAAACACTCAAGTCTCTAGTCCAGGTTTATCGCCTATCCAGGTTCCATCCACAGGGAGTCCGGCCGAGGTTTCCACATACGGCCCCGAACGATGTGTACAGGGTTCCGAGACACCAAACGGGCGCCCGGCATGCCCGGCCACGGTGTATCTGCCGCATCATAGCCCACCCCTAGGTTCAGCGCTACGCACAGCCGCCAACACATAACCTACAAACACCAGAAACTAGTTGCAACTCCTGGACAGAGTACTAGGGTGATTAAGAAGCCGAGAGGGTCAGTTAAGGATCCCAATGAGTGGTAGTAGCTATTCATGAATCACAGACACAGAGCTCAGTTCCTGAGGACGGCTGCAATGAGACAACCCACCATGTACTCCTACATGGCCTCTCACCGCTACCTTTACCAAATCATGTTCACACACTTAGCTCACACACAGTAGGACATGTTCACAACTTGCCAATTCATCCCCGATGAATCAGACCTGACACAACTCTAAGAAATAGCAGGCATGACAAGCAAACATGAATGAGTGGGCACATCAGGGCTCAAACAACTCCTACTCATGCTAGTGGGTTTCATCTATTTACTGTGGCAATGACAGGTCATGCAAAGGAAAGGGGTTCAACTACCGCACCATGTAACAGTTGAATCGTTGTTGTCCTAATGCAGTAAAAGAGAGTAGGTGCGAGAGAGTGGATTTGTATCGGAATGAACAAGGGGGTTTTGCTTGCCTGGCACTTCTGAAGATATTAAAGCTCTTCATCGGTGTCGTCGAACTCATCGTTGGAAGCACGTCTATGGAGAGGGGACGAATACCGGCAACAGAGGGGAAGAGCACAATCAATGCAATGCAACAATATGATGCATGATCATGACATGGCAATATGATGTGATTTGGGATAATGCAACTGAAATTCATCTTAATTGAAGGGGAATTCAAAACTATATCAATCCCAACTCCAAACCTATTATGAAATTTGCCCTAATCATGTTTCATCCTAAACAGTCAGGTTAACTTTCTCAAACATACATGAAAATGGTACAGATGGATTCCATGAATTTTTCTGATAATTTTTCATATATAATTTATTTCATTTGGAGTTATGGTTGATTTTCTATGATTTTTAGAAGTTTAGGCAATTTTCTGGAATTTCCTGAATTATTTTTAATCTAGAAATGACTTATTGCGTCAGCACTGCGTCATGCCTACGTCAGCAAGTCAACAGTAGTGGTCTAGGTCAAACCTGACCAGTGGGGTCCACCGGTCAGTGACACAATGCTGATCAGTGTCAATGACAGCTGGGGCCTGGTCAACGGTGACGTGGCCAGGTCAAACTGACCTGTGGGCCCGTGGGGTTAGTTTAGTTAAAACAAGAGCTAAGCAGTGTTAATTAGGCCGTGGGGCCTAGTAGTCAGTGGCTCTGAGGAGGGTTAGCTAGCGGTGATTAGTGCTAATCACGCGGCCACGTCGGCTCACCGGATTACCAACGGTGGCGACCAAATCTACGGCGGAAGCTCGCCGGGGCTGCGCTATAGGCGGCGTATGGACCCATGAAGGCCACCAGAAGGTAGCCCGAGCGCGCCCGCATCTAGCTAGCCGCACAGGAGGCCGCATGGTCGCCGGAATCGACGATGGTGAGCGCATGCGCGGTGGCCGGAGTTCGAACGTGGAAGGGGTCGATGCTACGGTGCACTAGAGGGGAAATCGAAGGGTGCTGCGGGCTCCTGGGAGTGCGGCGAACACGGTGATGCACTCAGGCGCAAGCTGGGGTGGCCCTAGCCACGGCAGTGAGGAACTACGGCGGCGATGAGATCTCGGGTCCGGTGGTTAGTGCGGCTACGGCACGCGAACGAGGAAGAGAGGAGAGGGGAAACGGCAAGGTGCTCACGGCGAGGCCGTCGGGGTGCTCAGCAGGCTCGGGGACATGTTGAGGAGGGCACACGGTCGCCGGTGATCTCGGCGGACCGAGGAAGAAGAAGGCGTCGGGGTTGGTGCTTGGAGGCGTCCGGCATCGCGGGAGTCATCGAGGAGGCGTAGACGATGGAGGCGGAGCTCACGGGCACGTCAGAGGGGCGAGGGGGTGGCTCTGGTGTCGACTACCGCGAACGGCGGCGAGGATGGCGCTCGGCCATCGCGAGAGAGGGTGAGGGAGACGAGGGGGAGAGAGGGGAGGGGTGTAGGGGGTGCCGGGCGTCTTCGTGGCGCTCGGATGGGGACGAGGAGGCAACAGGAGGTGGAAGCAGGAGGTGGCCACGGGTGCGCGCCGGCAACACGCGTCTGCCTACTGGCAGAGGTGGGTGACGACTGGCACAAGCCAGGTGGGCTGGGCCAGCACAGGTGAGGCCGAGGTGGGTTTCTCTCTCTCTCTCTCTCTTTATTTTTCTTTTCTATTTTTCTGTAATCTTTGTGGCTTTTCTAAAAATACCTAGACCCTTTCAAAACTCACCAAACTGAACATGCCCACTATATAGAATATATCCAACATGGAACATTTCAGTTTAGGATTACTTGGGCATTTAAAATATTTACTAGCAATTAAATGCCCAAATTAAAATAACATATGATTTAATCCAGTGACCTTTGGATGACCTAGAAAGTTTTGCACCATTTTTGTCAGAGGTTTTAGACCAAGACAAAGATGATGAACATTTTGAAGGGCATTTCAGGATCATTGAAAAAAATATTTTAGTAACCCTAGTTGGATTAAGTGGTGCTGGGGGTTTCTGCCATCCCCATCTAAATTTTCTGAGGAAAAGTAAACATGATGCATGGAGGTTATGCAAGGATAGGCAATACTAAGCTAGGGTTGTGACAATCTGGGCCGTGGATCTTCGATCTAACGAACGAGGGGAGGTGTGGCGGCTTACAGCGGCTGGCGACGTCGGCGACGAGCAGAGGACGGCGGCGCGGCGTCGGTGACGGAGGGGGCGGCGGCTGCGGTGGTCCTCGTCGACGGGGAAGAAGACGGGGAGGTGCGGCGTGGCTTGGGCATCCGGATGGTGGTGTAGGTGTGCGTCGGCGGTGCCCGAACGGGGCGGGGCGAAGACGGCGGCCTTGAGTGCTCCGGCGGCTCCGGCGTCGATGGTGCGGCGTCTCCGACGGAACCTAGGGGAGGAAAAGGTGTCAAACGGGTGCGCTTTGCCACGGGGAGCCATTTGACGAAGAAGGGGAAGGCCATGGTGGCTTACTGGCGACGGAAGGGACGACAGAGTGGAGCGGCTCCGGGGAGATGCAAACGGCGACAGCGGCGGCTATGGGCGGCGTCGGGAGAAGCGGGACGGCGAGGTCGACTGAGGGTAGCCCGGGGCATTTATAGGCGAGGGGAGGGCGTGCCGGTGCCGCAGATATGCGGTTGCGGGGAAAGCGGGAGGTTGGGGGAGATGAGGTGGAGCGGGGCCCACCTGTGAGTGGCGGCGGCGTTAGCGAGCGAGGGGGGCTGCGGGCGGTCGACCGGTGCGGGAGGTTTCGGGCGCGCGGGCGGCCTTGGGCCGAAATGGCCAGCTGGGCCGGTCGGGCGCTCTTGGGCCGAACCCAGTTTCAGTCTAGGCTGCGTGTGTGTGTGTGTGTGTGTGTGTGTGTGTGTGTTTTTTTAACTGGATACTAAAGTGCTCATAACTAATTCAAAAGAATTTCTAAAAACACCAAATAAATTTCTAAAATAACTACATAACATTTAGAGCCTAATGAACATTAACTTAAGCACATAACACTTTGAAAATAATTTTCCTATTGCAACTAATGCACTTTTTGCAAATAAAATAAATACCAATCAACTCCAAAACTTAAAGTAATATTCAAAATAAAATTTCCCACTCTTTTTATATTTTGAGGAAGTCATCTTATCCCCTCTCATTTGTTTTTCTCGAGTGGAAAACTATTATTTGAATATTTCAAAAACTCCAGAATGCAAAGAAATATGAGATACATTGAATGATTCTATTAACATCCAAATTTAATAAAATTGGGATGTTACAAACCTACCCCCCTTAAGATGAATCTCGTCCTCGAGATTCGGGTTGGCCAGCAAAAAGGTGCGGATGGTCCTGCCTAAGATCTTCCTCTCGTTCCCAAGTGGCTTCCTCTCAGTGTGGTGACTCCACCGAACCTTGCAGAACTTGATGATCTTGGTACGAGTGATTCTCTCTGCAGTCTCAAGAATCTTAATAGGCTTCTCCTCATAAGTCAGATCATTCTCCAACTAAATTGCCTCGAGTGGCACTGTATCTCTCAAAGGAATGCCCACCATCTCTGCATGACACTTCTTCAGCTGGGAAACATGAAACACATCATGAACTCCTGACAAAGCCTCTGGTAATTCCAACTAGTATGCAATCTCTCCTCTACGTTCTAGAACTTTGTATGGTCCCACAAATCGTGGTGCTAACTTTCCTTTGACTCCAAATCTTTTAATACCTCTAAGTGGAGACAATCGAAGATATGCTCTATCTCCCACTTTATAGATCACTTCCTTGCGTTTAGCATCGACATAACTTTTCTGCCTTGACTGGGCTATCTTAAGTCTGTCACGAATCAATTTGACCTTCTCCTCAGAATCCCTGATCAAATCAGGCCCAAACAACTTGCGATCTCCAACCCCATCCCACATCAAAGGTGTCCTGCATTACCTTCCATACAATGCCTCAAAAGGGGCCATCTGCAAACTGGCTTGGTAGCTGTTGTTGTATGAGAACTCTACGTAGGGTAAGTTATCATCCCAACTAGACCCATAGTCTAGCGCACACGCTCTCAACATGTCCTCTAGAATCTGATTGACCCTCTTTGTCTGCCCATCAGTCTGTGGGTGGAAGGCTGTACTGAACTCTAGCCTGGTACCCAAAGTTTCGTGTAACTGTTTCCAAAACTTTGAGGTAAACTGTGTTCCTCTATCTAATACGATGCTCCTTGGAACTCCATGCAGACATACGATCCTGGTCATATATATCTTTGCCAGCTTAGCACTTGTATAGGTGGCCTTCACTGGAATGAAGTGAGCAACCTTGGTCAAACGATCCACTATCACCCAAATGGAATCATAACCTGAACAGGTCCTGGGTAACCCCGTGATAAAGTCCATACCAAGTTTATCCCATTTCCAATCAGGTATCGGCAACGGCTGAAGTAATCCTGCTAGTTTTTGATGTTTTGCCTTTTCTCTCTGACATACATCACATACTTCCACATACTCGGCAATTTCTCGCTTCATACCGGCCCACCAAAAGCTTTCCTTCAAGTCCAAATACATCTTGGTATTGCCTGGGTGTATCGAATATGGTGAGTCGTGAGCCTCCTGAAGAATCAACTTCCTGATCTCCGGGTCATTGGGTACACAAATCCATTGCTCAAACCATATGGTTCCATGTTCATCCTCACGGAATCCTTCTGCTTTCCCTTTGCTCATCATTTCTTTGATCTCAGCAATACCTTGGTCCAACTTCTGGGCTTCTCTGATTCTTCCCAACAAGGTGGACTGAACCTCGAGTGCAGCAACATAACCTCTTGGAACTATTTCCAATTGAAGGTCTCTAAGCTCATCACATAACTCCTGAGGTAAACCTCCTGCTGTAAGGGTATTAACATAACTCTTACGGCTCAAAGCATCTGCCAAAACATTGGCTTTTCCTGGATGATAATGCAGACTCATGTCATAATCCTTTATAAGTTCCAACCATCTCCTTTGCCTGAGATTCAACTCCTTCTACGTGAAGATATACTTCAAACTCTTGTGATCCGTGTAAACATCACAACGATTCCCAATAAGATAGTGTCTCCATGTCTTGAGTGCATGCACTACAGCTGCCAACTCCAAATCATGTGTGGCATAGGTCAACTCATGAGGTCGAAGCTGTCGTGAAGCATAAGCTACAACCTTTCCCTCTTGCATAAGAACACCTCCAAGTCCCTGACGTGAAGCATCACAGTACACCTGAAAGTCCTTGTGTACGTCAGGCAGGATTATCACGGGGACTGTAACCAAACGCTTCTTCAACTCTTGAAAGCTGGCTTCACACTCTTCAGTCCAAACGAACTTGGTGTCCTTTTTCAACAACGCTGTCATGGGCCTGGCAATCTTGGAGAAATTTTCAATAAATCTCCGGCAATATCCTGCAAGTTCAAGGAAACTACGAATCTCGCCAACTGAGGTGCGCGCATTCCATTCCGTGACTGACTCTACCTTGGTAGGGTCCACTGCAATCCCTTCTCCTGACACTACATGTCCCAGAAATCCGACTTCCTTGAGCCAAAACTCACACTTGCTAAATTTGGCATAAAGTTGATGTTCTCTGAGCTTCTCCAAAACTAAGCGCAAATGTTCAGCATGTTCCTCCTCATTCTTGGAGTAAACTAATATGTCATCAATGAATACCACAACAAACTTATTCAAGAATTCCATGAATACTTTGTTCATCATGTTCATGAAATAGGCAGGGGCATTAGTCAAACCAAAGGACATGACTATATACTCATAAAGCCAATACCTTGTGGTAAAAGCTGTCTTGGGTATATCCTTCTCACGAATCTTCAACTGGTGATAACCCGATCGAAGATCGATCTTGGAGAAAACACTAGCTCCTTCTAGCTGGTCAAACAAGTCATTGATCATCGGTAGGGGATACTTGTTCTTGATGGTCACCTCATTCAAAGAGCGGTAATCCACACACATTCTCAAGGTTCCATCCTTCTTCTCCACTGAGAGTACTGGGGCTCCCAGGGTGATGAACTCGGGCGAATATACCCTTTCTCTAGCAACTCCTTAATCTGTTTCTTGACTTCCTCCAAATCATTAGCAGGCATTCGATACGGCCTCTTGGAGATATGCCCTGTGCCTGGCAGAAACTCAATCAAAAACTCAATCTCCGGATCTGGCGGCATACCCGGTAACTCATCCGGAAATACATCGGGATAATCCTTCACCACTGGTACTTCTTCCTGGACAACTCCCGTAAGAGAGTTCACCTGAGTCCTCTTAGGCTTAAGCCTGGATACGTACTTGATCCTCTTCTTCTCCGGGGTGGTGAGAAAAATCAATCTACTAGCACAATCAATGTTTCCCTCATACTTGGACATCCAATCCATCCCTAGGATTACATCCAACCCTTGCGATTCTAGTATAATCATATCTATGGGAAAAACATGTCCCCCTATGTTCAAAGGCAATTGGAAACATCCCTGACTAGCCATAGACTCGGCTCCTGGGGAACTCACTAGAATGGGTGCCTTAAGAGCTATGGTAGGCAACTTATGTTTATCCACAAATCCCCTTGATATGAATGAATGTGATGCACCAGTGTCAAAAAGAATGAGTGCTGGAAATGAATTAACCAAGAACTTACCAATCACTGCGTCAGACTGCTCATAAACCTCTTCCACCTTGACATGATTCACATGTCCCTTAGTGAAAGGATTGGGTTTCTTGCCTCCAGAATTCCCATTGCCATTTCCATTTCCATTCTGCACCTCAGGGCACTCATTGGAGTAGTGACATGTCTTCTTGCACCTGAAGCAGGTGATGTGACTCATGTCCTTCTTCATCGGTGTGGAAGAATTGAAATGCTGCTGATTGACATTTCCTCCATTACCTGCCCTGCTTGTGACCATGGTGGTTGTGTCCATTCCCTCCATGATGAACGTGGCCCCCATGGTTATGGTGATTCCCTCCAAACTTGCTAGTGCCTGATCCAGAACTCCCTGAGTACGGGCTGTAGCGGGGTTTCTATTGAACTCCCGAGTTATAATTCCCGTGACCGTACTTCCTCTTACGATTCTCCATCTGCTGGTGCTTGCCTTCAAGAATGGTAGCCTTATCAAACAGCTCCTGATAGTCCGCAAATGTTGCCACAGTCAAATGAACTCCCAACTCATCATTCAGTCCCTCCAGAAACTTCTCCTGCTTGGCTGCATCGGTGGCCACGTCCTCTGGGGTGTAACGGGCCAACTTACTGAACTCATTAACATACTGAGATACCATGCATCCTCCCTGGCGCAAGCTGCGGAACTCCTTCTTCTTCATACTCATGGCTCGAGCTGAAACATGAGCCGTGCGGAACGCCCGCTGGAACTGAGCCCAAGTCACATTCTCCATGGGGTATGTGGTGGTGTAGTTCTCCCACCAAGCAGCTGCCGGTCCATCCAGCTGGTGGGCAGCAAACTTCATCTTCTCCGCATCATTGCATCCTGTCGTGGCCAGCTCCCTTCTTATCTTGCAGAGCCAGTCATCTGCGACGATCGGCTCCGTGCTGAGAACACGGGTGGGTTCAGCCTTAGAAAACAGGTAAGACTGTCAACCGGGGGTGGCGGCGGTGGGTTGTTGTTGTTGTTGTTGTTGTTGTTGTTGTTGTTCTGGTTCTGGTTCTGAATGAGCATCTGCATAAGAGCATTCTGTTGCTGGATCAATTGCGTAAGCTCCGGCGGAAAGTTGAATCCGGGGTCACGTCTTGGAGGCATCTGATGGGTTTCAGAGTGGATGAGGAGTTAGAATAGAACAAGGTCTAGCGAGTAAAATCACACTACCCATATGCACATGAAAGCAATAAAACTTCAAATCACTCCAATTCAATTTCAAACAAAGAGGTTCACATGACTAATCAAACGTAAGGTAAGCCATGTCACAAGATTTGACAAGGTCTTACAAATGAAATAAAACTAATCGGATAATGAAATCGAATTTCTAAACTCTCATGGTGGTATAAAATCTAAATCTCATCAGATGAGGACCGGTCAACCATGTCGACATCGGGTGTCCTTGCATCGCTCTCCGTGTCGTCATCTCCGAGCTCATCATTTTGGTCCCTCTCCTGGCTGACATAGGCACCATACGAGTGATCCTCCTCGATGTTTTCTCCCTCATCCAGCTTCTCCTCGGCCTCCTCGAGCTCAACCTTCAGGTCGTCTATCTTCTCCTGCAGTGCGTCCAGCTCTCCCTCGTGCTCGATGCGAGCATCCTGGAGCTCCTCCTTTAGCTCGACCTTGCGGGTCATGAGGTTCTTGATGACGACCATGTTGTCGGACAGCTCCAGCTCCATCATATGAATATGCTCCTCCATGTCCTGGATATGGGATGCTATCGTCTCGTCCTCCAGGGTACGCACCACATCTCCATCTGCGTCACGGTGTCCGTACATCACGAAGGAGGTCCTCTTGAGGTCTTCGTCATACACCTCCCGAATGCCTCCGAGAGCAATGTGAGCAGCGATACCCCTGCCCAAGCCCCATGTTACGGTATCCACATGGAAATCAATGGGCTTGGTGCGGTTTCCGAGGATACGTCCGAGGATATGAGCATCGATCCTCCAACGTGTCTCCTCGGGCAGGGTGGCTGTGAAGGTTCCAATGAATGTGGGAAGCCCAATCTTCAGATGCTTCGTGATCTTCACCAGCTGCCTTCTAAAGGGCATGGTCTCATCGGGCTGCTCGAACTCAACAAGGGCGGACGACATCTACATTTTGAAAAAGAGAAGAAATTAGTATTGAAGTAGAGAAGGTACGAGACCAAAGGATATGTGTGGAAAATGAAAACTATAGTTTTTATCCTATGGCTTTTCTCCATTTCTAGGGGTCACGTCCTACAGTTAACGTGTGCTCTGATACCATCTTGTAGCGACCTGACTCGGTAAGAGTCGAAGTCTCTATGCTTACCGTGCTAGTCCCTGGATCGACTTGCTAGCACACACAATACTCGATGAAATAATAGAAATAACACACATCTCTTTATTACATCGATAGTCCAGGAGCAATACATTTATTACAAAATAGGGCATAGAGCCAATAAGCAAATACTACAGAAGCAAAGAAGTAAATGAGTCCAACTCCACGAGCAATGTTGAGTGTAGAACATTGACCTATCGCACCTTAATCCTCGTCGGATATATCTGCAACGTGATAAGTTGCAGCCAAATGGGTCAGTACATTGAATGTACTGGCAAGTCACATCATAGTGTAATGAACCTACTTTTACATGCAATTTGGCTGGTGGAAAGCTCTAAGTTTAGTTTTTGCATAAAGCTAGTTTTTCCCTATTAGAAAGATGTTATTCTACTACTACACATTTGCATAGGATGAGTTGGCAAACCCAACTCCATCCGTTCCCAAGTTTCGTTTAAAACCCAACTGTTTAATTTAAAGGTGAGGAGATCTCCCGGCATTTCCACTACTAGATGCTCAAGTTATCCGTAACCGGGGACACGGCTAATCGATTAGGTTGAAACTCTGCAGAGGTTGCGCACTTTTACCCACAAGACTCGACCACCTCCATGATCGGAAGATCAAGACATAGCCTTTCAAAAATGTTCCCCCTTAACCCACGGATAGGCCGGTACACCTACATCATTCTACATTTGCTAGCCCATCCTGGAAGGGGTCACACTAACTACTGAACTAAGCCAGAGCCCATATTGGCTTGTGGCTGCACACGTAAGCTTCTAGACATGGGAATACGATTGATCTCTTTGAGCCTGAGCGGACGGTCCACTAGTGGTGCACCATCATGGATTTCCCATGCGTGCCCCACTGTACTTCGCCACCATTCCCACAAGTTTCCGCCCAGGTAGTTCATTAATTAACTTAGGTCCTATTTACTACATTGTCACTCAAACTTTACAATGATCACTCACCAATCCACGTGTACTTAGCATAGCAACATAAAGTAAAACGATGGTGACAAAGTTATATGGTTCAGACCTAGCTCAATGAACTACTGGGTGAAAAGCAAAGTCATGCGGCACCAGTTTCCTACCATGCAGTCCTACCGCAAAGAACTAAGTGCATAATAAAAACATAGGTAATGAAACATGATCAAGATGCAACTTGCCTTGGTACTGCTGGTTGAATTCTAAAGACTGATAATATTCTGCTTCGTGCTCCGGGCAATCTATCGCAAAGAAGATAAACAAACATAAGCAAACATTCCAGAGAACCAAAAGAACATGCACAGCAAAAAGTCTCGGAAAAACCAAATGAACATACAACACACTAAGCTACTACAGAAATATTCTAAGTGCAAAACAACATAGGCCCATGGTTCAAAGAGCGATGTGAAATATAGTGCATACTATGCATACTAGTAAAAATATTAAAGGGTAGATCCTAGTGTGTGAAAATTATTGTGACAAAGGTCCAGGTGATAGGGCTTTGCTACGGTGACAGCATGCAAAAGGAATCAACTTAATCGGAGCTACGGTTTGGGAGATATGGCTATTTGAAGTTCGAATTCGAATCTGAATAAGTTCAAATTTGAATCTGACAAAAGTTTGCAAAAACTATGCTACTGGATAGAGCTAAACAATACAAAGAATTTGCCGCTGGTTTCATCGAGTTTGGATCTACGGTTAAAAAGTTATGGCTAATCTAAGATGAGGGACTAATCTGCTATTTATTGGGACTAAACAGAAAAAGAACTATCGCAAACAAGTCCCTGGCCACCTGGCAGCTCCTGTCTGGCCGAGCAGCGTCCGCTGCAGAGGCTATACGGTGAACGGCCGCTAAATAAAAAAACAACGGCGGTGGCTAATTAAAGAAAACCGACGCTCAGATTAAATAAACCGGACGGTCTAAGGGAACCGCGGTTAACCGCGTACCTCTTTTCAAAATAAAAAAACGGACCTCATCTAATCTGGGTCGTGGATCTTCGATCTAACGAACCAGGGGAGGTGCGGCGGCTTACAGCGGCTGGCGACATCGGCGACGAGCAGAGGACGGAGGCGCGGCGTCGGTGATGGAGGGGGCGACGGCTGCGGTGGTCCTCGTCGACGGGGAAGAAGACGGGAAGGTGCGGCACGGCTTGGGCGTCTGGATGATGGCGTCGGGGTGCGTCGGCGGCGTCCGAATGGGGCGGGGCAAAGACGGCGGCCTTCGGTGCTCTGGCGGCTCCAGCGTCGATGGTGCGGCGTCTCCGACGGAACCTAGGGGAGGAAAAGGTGTCAAACGGGTGCGCTTTGCCGCGGGGAGCCATTTGACGAAGAAGGGGAAGGCCATGGTGGCTTACTGGCGATGGAAGGGACGACGGAGCGGCACGGCTCCGGCGAGATGCAAACGGCGACAGCGGCGGCTATGGGCGGCGTGGGGAGAAGCGGGACGGCGAGGTCGACTGAGGGTAGCCCGGGGCATATATAGGCGAGGGGAGGGCGTGCGGGTGCCGCGGATATGCATTATCCGCGAGGGCCTCGCCTGACGGTTGCGGGAGCGTGTCGGCGAGCTCACCCGAGCAGGGAAAGCGGGAGGTTGGGGGAGATGAGGTCGAGCGGGGCCCACCGGTCAGTGGCGGCGGCGTTAGCGAGCGAGGGGGGCTGTGGGCGGTCGACCGGTGCGGGAGGTTTCGGGCGCGCGGGCGGCCTTGGGCCGAAATGGCCAGCTGGGCCGGTCGGGCGCTCCTGGGCCAAACCCAGTTTCGGTCCAGGCTGCGTGCGTGTGTTTTTTTTAACTGGAGACTAAAGTTCTCATAACTAATTCAAAAGAATTTCTAAAAACACCAAATAAATTTCTAAAATAACTACATAATATTTAGAGCCTAATGAACATTAACTTAAGTGCAGAACACTTTGAAAATAATTTTCCTATTGCAACTAATGCACTTTTTGCAAATAAAATAAATACCAATCATCTCCAAAACTTAAAGTAATATTGAAAATAAAATTTCCCACTCTTTTTATATTTTGAGGAAGTCATCTTATCCCCTCTCATTTGTTTTTCTTGAGTGGAAAACTATTATTTGAATATTTCCAAAACTCCAAAATGCAAAGAAATATGAGATACATTGAATGATTCTATTAACATCCAAATTTAATAAAATTGGGATGTTACAGTATGGTGGCTCCACTGAAGTTTGCAAAACTTGATAACCTTGTTGCGGGTGACTCGACTGGCAAACTCCAAAATCTTGACTGGCTTCTCCTCATAAGTCAAATCGTTGTCCAACTGAATCACCTCCAAGGGTACGGTATCTCTTAGCGGTATATCGGCCATCTCAGCATGGCACTTCTTCAACTGGGAAACGTGAAACACATCGTGAACTCCTGATAGTCCTTCAGGTAACTCCAACTTGTAGGCAACTTCTCCCATCCGTTCCAAAACACAATACGGTCCTACAAATCTTGGGGCTAACTTTCCCCTGACTCCAAAACATTTCACTCCTCACAAAGGTGATACTCACAGATATGCTCTATCTCCAATTTCATAGGTTACCTCCTTGCGCTTCGAATCTGCATAACTCTTCTGTCTGGACTGAGCTATCTTCAGTCTATCTCGAATCAGGTTAACTTTCTCCTCAGACTCTTTGATCAAGTCTGGTCCAAACAACTGTTGGTTTCCAACTTCATCCCACATCAACGGTGTTCTACACCTTCATCCATACATGGCTTCGAACGGTGCCATCTTCAAACTGGCTTGGTAGCTATTGTTGTATGAGAACTCTGCGTAAGGCAAATTGTCATCCCAGTTAGGTCCATAATCTAGTGCGCAGGCTCTCAACATATCCTCCAGAATCTGGTTGACTCTCTTGGTCTGTCCATCGGTTTGCTGGTGAAATGTTGTACTGAACTCCAATCTCATTCCCAAAGTCTGGTGCAGCTGATGCCAAAACTTTGAGGTAAACCGTGTTCCTCTATCTGATACTATGGTCCTCGGAACTCCATGCAGACATACGATCCTGGTCATATATATCTTGGCCAACTTTGCACTAGTATAAGTTGTTTTCACTGGGATAAAGTGTGCCACTTTGGTCAAGCGGTCAACTACTACCCAAATAGAATCATAACCTGATTTGGTCCTGGGCAATCCGGTGATAAAATCCATGCCAAGTTTATCCCACTTCCATTCAGGTATCGGCATAGGCTGTAACAATCTTGCTGGCTTTTGATGCTTAGCCTTCACTCTCTGACATACATCACATACGGCTACATACTCGGCAATATCCTTCTTCATACCAGTCCACCAGAAACGTTCCTTCAAATCCAAATACATCTTGGTGTTTCCGGGGTGTATCGAGTATGGTGCGTCATGAGCCTCCTGAAGTATTAACTTCCTGATCTCTGTGTTATTGGGCACATAAACACGGTCCTCGAACCATAAGGTGTCGTGCCCATCCTCACGAAAACCTTTGGCATTTCCTTCGCTCATTCTCTCTTTTATCTCGGCAACCTCTTTGTCATCCTTCTGAGCTTCTCGAATCTTTCCTAACAATGTAGACTGTACATCCATTGTTGCAACAAAACCTCTAGGAACAATCTCCAATCGAAGTTCCCCGAGATCCTCTGCTAACTCCTTCGGCAATCCCGTGCTCTCTAGGGTATTAGCATAACTCTTCCGTCTCAAAGCGTCTTCTACGACATTGGCCTTTCCTGGATGATAGTGAAGCTTGATGTCGTAATCCTTTATAAGCTCCAACCATCTCCTCTGCCTAAGGTTCAGTTCCTTCTGTGTGAAAATGTACTTCAAACTCTTATGATCCGTGTAAACATCACAATAGTTTCCAATAAGGTAATGCCTCCAGGTATTCAACGCATGCACTACGGCTGCTAGCTCCAAATCATGCGTGGCGTAATTCAACTCGTGTGGTTTTAGTTGTCATGAGGCATACGAAATAACTCTTCCGTCCTGCATAAGCACACTTCCAGGTCCTAGGCAAGAGGTGTCGCAATACACTTGGAAATCCTTATGTATATCTGGCAGTGTCAGCACTGGGGCTCTAGTCAAACTTGCCTCGCAATCTTCCGTCCATTTAAACTTGGTATCCTTCTTTAATAATTCCGTCATTGGCTTTGCGATCTTGGAAAAATTCTCAATGAATCTCCGGTAGTATCCTGCGAGTCCAAGAAAACTACGGATCTCGCTAACTGAAGTGGGTGCCAACCATTCAGTGACTGACTGAATCTTGGTGGGGTCTACTGCTATACCTTCTCCTGATATAACATGTCCAAGGAATCCGACTTCCTTCAACCAAAACTCGCATTTGCTGAACTTGGCATACAACTGATGTTCCCTGAGTTTCTCGAGAACTAATCGCAAATGCTCTTCGTGCTCCTCCTCATTCTTCGAATATACCATTATATTATCAATGAACACCACAACAAACTTATCCAAATATTCCATGAATACTTTGTTCATCATACTCATGAAGTAGGCAGGGGCGTTAGTCAGTCCAAACGACATGACCGTATATTCGTATAACCCGTACCGTGTGGTGAATGTTGTCTTTGGTATATCTTTCTCTCGTATCTTCAACTGATGGTATCCTGATCGCAGATCGGTCTTCGAAAACACCTTAGCTCCTTGCAGCTGGTCAAACAGATCATTGATCATCGGCAATGGGTACTTGTTCTTGATCGTCACTTCATTCAAGGCCCGATAATCAACAACCATTCTTAGGAACTTATCCTTCTTCTCAACCAAAAGCACTGGGGCTCCCCATGGTGATGAACTCCGTCGAATGTAACCTTTCTCCAATAACACCTTGATCTATTTCTTAATCTCCTCCAGATTATTCGCGGGCATCCGATAAGGTCTCTTGGATATTGGCCCTATGCCTGGCAATAGTGTTGGGGAACGTAGTAATTTAAAAACCTATGCACATGCAAGATCATGGTGATGCATAGTAACGAGAGGGGAGAGTGTTGTCCACGTACCCTCGTAGACCGAAAGTGGAAGCGTTAGCACAATGCAGTTGATGTAGTCGTACGTCTTCACGATCCGACCGATCAAGTACCGAACGCACGGCACCTCCGAGTTCTGCACACGTTCAACTCGATGATGTCCCTCGAACTTCGATCCAGCCGAGTGTTGAGGGAGAGTTTCGTTAGCACGATGGCGTGGTGACGATGATGATGTTCTATCGATGCAGGGCTTCGCCTAAGCACCGCTACGATATGATCAAGGTGGATTATGGTGGAGGGGGGCACCGCACACGGCTAAGAGATCAAGAGATCAATTGTTGTGACTTTGGGGTGCCCCCGCCCCCCGTATATAAATGAGTGGAGGAGGGGGAGGGTCGGCCCTCTCTATGGCGCACCCTAGGGGAGTCCTACTCCCACCGGGAGTTGGATTCCCCCTTTCCTAGTAGAACTAGGAGCCCTTCCAAGTAGTAGGAGTAGGAGGGAAGGAAAGGGAAGGAAAAGGAGAAGGAAGGAAGGGGCGCCCCCTCCCTAGTCCAATTCGGACCAGCCCATGGGGAGGGGTGCGGCCATCCTTTGAGGCCTTTCTCTCCTTTCCCGTATGGCCCATTAAGGCCCAATATGAATACCCGTAACTCCTCGGTACTCCCGAAAATACCCGAATCACTCAGAACCTTTCCGATGTCCGAATATAGTCGTCCAATATATCGATCTTTACGTCTCGACCATTTCAAGACTCCTCGTCATGTCCCCGATCTCAGCCGGGACTCCGAACTCCTTTGGTACATCAAAACACATAAACTCATAATATAACCGTCATCGAACTTTAAGCGTGCGGACCCTACGGGTTCGAGAACTATGTAGACATGACCGAGACACGTCTCCGGTCAATAAACAATAGCGGAACCTAGATGCTCATATTGGCTCCTACATATTCTACGAAGATCTTTATCGGTCAAATCGCATAACAACATACGTTGTTCCCTTTGTCATCGGTATGTTACTTGCCCGAGATTCGATTGTCGGTATCTCAATACCTAGTTCAATCTCATTACCGGTAAGTCTCTTTACTCGTTCCGTAATACATCATCCCGTAAATAACTCATTAGTTGCCATGCTTGCAAGGCTTAAGTGATGTGCATTACCGAGAGGGCCCAGAGATACCTCTCCGACAATCGGAGTGACAAATCCTAATCTCGAAATATGCCAACCCAACAAGTACCTTCGGAGACACCTGTAGAGCACCTTTATAATCACCCAGTTACGTTTTGACGTTTGGTAGCACACAAAGTGTTCCTCCGATAAACGGGAGTTGCATAATCTCATAGTCATAGGAACATGTATAAGTCATGAAGAAAGCAATAGCAACAAACTAAACGATCAAGTGCTATGCTAACAGAATGGGTCGAGTCAATCACATCATTTTCTAATGATGTGACCCCGTTAATCAAATGACAACTCATGTCTATGGCTAGGAAACTTAACCATCTTTGATTCAACGAGCTAGTCAAGTAGAGGCATACTAGTGACATACTGTTTGTCTATGTATTCACACATGTATTATGTTTCCGGTTAATACAATTCTAGCATGAATAACAAACATTTATCATGATATAAGGAAATAAATAATAACTTTATTATTGCCTCTAGCATATTTCCTTCAGTCTCCCACTTGCACCAGAGTCAATAATCTAGTTCACATCGCCATGTGATTTAACATCAATAGTTCACATCACCATGTGATTAACACCCATAGTTCACATCGTCATGTGACCAACACCCAAAGGGTTTACCAGAGTCAATAATCTAGTTCACATCGCTATGTGATTAATACCCAAAGAGTACTAAGGTGTGATCATGTTTTGCTTGTGAGGGAAGTTTAGTCAACGGGTCTGCCACATTCAGATCCGTATGTATTTTGCAAATTTCTAAGTCAACAATGCTCTGCACGGAGCTACTCTAGCTAATTGCTCCCACTTTCAATATGTATCCAGATTGAGACTTTGAGTCATCTGGATCAGTGTCAAAACTTGCATCGACGTAACCATTTACGACGAACCTTTTGTCACCTCCATAATCAAGAAACATATCCTTATTCCACTAAGGATAATTTTGACCAATGTCCAGTGATCTACTCCTAGATCACTATTGTACCCCTTGCCAAAATCAGTGTAGGGTATACAATAGATCTGGTACACAACATAGAATATTTTATAGAACCTATGGCCAAGGCATAGGGAATGACTTTCATTCTCTTTATATCTTCTACGGTGGTCGGGCTTTGTGTCTTACTCAGTTTCACACCTTGTAACACAGGCCAGAACTCTTTCTTTGACATGTTCCATTTTGACCTACTTCAAAATCTTGTCAAGATATGTACTCATTGAGAAACTTATCAAGCGTCTTATCTATCTCTATAGATCTTGATGCTCAATATGTAAGCAGCTTCACTGAGGTCTTTCTCTGAAAAACTCCTTTCAAACACTCGTTTATGCTTTGCAGAATAATTCTACATTATCTCCGATCAACAATATATCATTCACATATACTTATCAGAAATGTTGTAGTGCTCCCACTCACTTTCTTGTAAATACAGGCTTCACCGCAAGTCTGTATAAACCTATATGCTTTGATCAACTTATTAAAGCGTATATTCGAACTCCGAGATGCTTGCACCACTCCATAGATGGATCGCTGGAGCTTGCATATTTTGTTAGCACCTTTAGGATTGACAAAACTTTCTTGTTGCATCATATACAACTCTTCTTTAATAAGTCCATTAAGGAATGCAGTTTTGTTTATCCATTTGCCAGATTTCATAAAATGCGGCAATTGCTAACAAGATTCGGACAGACTTAAGCATAGATACGAGTGAGAAACTCTCATCGTAGTCAACACCTTGAACTTGTCGAAAACCTTTTTGCGACAATTCTAGCTTTGTAGATAGTAACACAACTATCAACGTCCATCTTCCTCTTGAAGATCCATTTAATCTCAATGTCTCCCGATCATCGGGTAAGTCAACCAAAGTCCATACTTTGTTCTCATACATGGATCCCATCTCAGATTTCATGGCCTCAAGCCATTTTGCGGAATCTGGGCTCACCATCGCTTCTTCATAGTTCGTAGGTTCATCATGATCTAGTAGCATGACTTCCAGAACAGGATTACCGTACCATTCTGGTTCGGATCTTACTCTGGTTGATCTACGAGGTTCAGTAGTAACTTGATCTGAAGTTCCATGATCATCATCATTAATGTGATGCCCCGAGACCATTGCGCCAGGTGTCCTCCAGTTCTTCGCTGTCGTTGCCATGTCATTTGCTTTCGTGTTGCATCTTACCATGTCATCATGTGCACTGCATCATCATGTTTTCAAATCTTGCATCCGTCCGGGTTCCCCTAGTTCCGTCCGTTGTCCGTTCTGAGCCCAGACACACTTGCACGCGCCCGCGGCACGTCCGAAATATTATTTTATAAGTGGCCGGAAAATGTTTGCGGATTGGGTTGAAAGTTGGCGTGTGGTCTTATTATAGTGTAGATAGACCGTGTGTCAAGTTCCATCGCATTCGTAGTTCGTTTGATAGCCCAACCGTTAAACTATAGCGGCATTATAGCCGGGCACACGTCGAACGTTTTCGGTCTCCGAAAATAGTCGCCCGGTCTCTCTCTCTTCTCTTCTCTCAGCCTGAGGCCTTCTACACAGTCCACTACCTACCGCTAGGCCCAACCTAACCTCTCTCATCAGCACGCGGCCCTCCTCGCGCGCGCGTCCGAAAAGTTGTCCCGGACCCGACCCGAGCAGTCGTCATCGTTGTGTCCAGATCATCCCCAAACATCTACAAAACATCTCCATTTTGTTAATTGGACTTCCTAACATAGTTATTCGCGACCGTCCGATTACGATCGAAGGGACCGGATAGCCCCTAATTTAACCAACCTGCTATTTATACACAGATGAAACCCTAGAAACTAGGGATCTGTCCCATCCATCCCGTGTCCGCCGCCACCACTCTCTCCCTTGGTTTCAGCGCCAAACCAATCCCCAATCGGCAGCGTCGATCCAAATCCACCCGCACGCAACCAGCTACTACCTCCTAACGATCTGCCTCCTCCCGCAGAGGCACTCACCTCGACCCCGAGCGGATCAAGCCAGCCGTCCCCGCCGACGATGGGCAGCACCGGACCAGCAGGACTGTGGCCTTCCTCTCCCTCCTCCCCTCTGTTTTTCCTCGTGCTTCCCCGGCTCTCTCTCATGATCTCCCTCTCTCTCTGTATTTCATCAGCTGCAGGTCGCCGCCGCCTTGGTCAACCCTCACTGGAGCTCCGTCGACGCCCCGTTGGCCGGATCCGGCCCGGAAACAGGCGGATCCATCCATCCCCGTCGAACCCTGGCGTTCCGTGCATGCCTCCGCCCGCTGCCATCTTCTTCCTGAAGCGTCATCCCCGGCCTCCTCGTCAGACCGGCTTCCCCGTCAAGTCCCTCGCGCTCGAGCTCGACTCCGAGTGCTCCTGAGCTGCTCTTCCTCCCGCTGGCATCCTCCGCGTAGTCCAAGTCCCCGCGCCGTCATGGCCCTACAGCCCCGTGCCCAGTCCCCATCGCGCCGCGCCTGTCCAGCCTCTGCTTCGTGCAGAGGAGGACGATGCCTTATTCAACGCTCATTGACTGCGCCGTGCCTGGGCTGCCTCCCTTCCAGCCTCTCCAAGGCCCAAGGCCCAGTCCCTCTGTTGCACCATGTGTTGAGGCCCAGCCGATGGCCAGATCCGGCCCAGTGCATCACCAGCCCATCACCTCCGATGGCTCAAGGCCCAGGGTGAGCAGCCACTGGCCTTTTCCCTTTGTTCGTTGGACCAGCCTTCAGATTCGGCCCAAGACGTGTTTTTTTTCTGCAGAATGTTTTAGCTAATTTTCCAGAGAATGCAGATTTACAGAAAAGCCCTTGCACTTCATGCATTTCATTACTCACAAACGGTGCATCATATGTAAAAACTTAATATATGAAAGTTGCTTAGAAAATTGTCTAGTTTCATAATATACCACTTTCATCTATGTTTAAAATGTTAAACTGTTGTTTGCATTAATTTGCTTAAATAACTTGTTAAAATGATTTATTTCATAACTTATTAACCGTAGCTCCATTTAAAATAAACTTGATATGTGAATGGGGTGGAAAAATGCCTAGTTTAACATGGTGGCATTGCTTTGCATGTTTAACAACTCTAAAATATGCTTTAGGGCAGAACAGTACCAAACCTTAAAATATGCACATGAGGATTTTCTGGACTTGTTGTTTGTTGTTCCGGCCTCATTTTAACTTGTCTAGATAGGTAGTTTTCATTTGCTTCACCCTCTTGCCATGTTTATCAACATTTAATATTGTTGGGTACATAAACGAGATCGAACTAAATAACTTGAATGTGGTGTTCCGTCAATATGCAACTCGTTGCATATTGAGTTCGACTTAATTTGTAGGATTGTTTGTGCACTTTGCCATGCCATGCTTCATTAATCCGGACATGCATCATACTTGGTTGTGCATCATGCCTTGTTCATGTGTTGGTTGTTTACTATGTTGTTTGCTCCTTTCCAGTGTTGCTTCTTCGGGTTGGTTCCGATAACGTCGTGTTTGTGAGGAACCGTTCGACTACGCCCGTTTGTCTCCTTCATGGACTCGTTCTTCTTCCTTGCGGGGTCTCGGGCAAGATGACAATACCCTCAAAATCACTTCTATCTTTGCTTGCTAGTTGCTCGCTCTTTTGCTAAGCCTATGCCGCGATACCTACCATTTGCTTATCATGCCTCCCATATTGTTAAGCCAAGCCTCTAACCCACCTTGTCCTAGCAAACCGTTGTTTGGCTATGTTACCGCTTTGCTCAGCCCCTCTTATAGCGTTGCTAGTTGCAGGTGAAGATTGGAGTTTGTTCCTTGTTGGAACATGGATATTTTGTTGGGATATCACAATATCTCTTATTTAATTAATGCATCTATATACTTGGTAAAGGGTGGAAGGCTCGGCCTTATGCCTGGTGTTTTGTTCCACTCTTGCCGCCCTAGTTTCCGTCATACCGGTGTTATGTTCCTTGATTTTGCGTTCCTTACACGGTTGGGTTATAATGGGAACCCCTTGACAATTTGCTTTGAATAAAAGTCCTCCAGCAAGGCCCAACCTTGGTTTTACCATTTGCACTAACAACCTACCACCTTCCCTTGGGTTCTGCAGACTCAAGGGTGATCTTTATTTTAACCCCCCCCCCCGGGCCAGTGCTTCCCTAAGTGTTGGTCCGAACTGAGTAGACTGCGGGGCCACCTCGGGGAAACTTGAGGGTTGGTTTTACTCGTAGGATGTCTCATCCGGTGTTGCCCTGAGAACGAGATATGTGCAGCTCCTATCGAGATTGTCGGCACATCGGCTGGCTTTGCTGGTCTTGTTTTACCATTGCCGAAATGTCTTGTAACCGAGATTCCGAGCCTGATCGGGTCTTCCTGGGAGAAGGAATATCCTTCGTTGACCGTGAGAGCTTGTGATGGGCTAAGTTGGGACACCCCTGCAGGGATTTGAACTTTCAAAAGTCGTGCCCACGGTTATGGGCAGATGGGAATTTGTTAATGTCCGGTTGTAGAAAACCTGAAGTTTATCTTAATTAAAATACACCAACCGCGTGTGTAACCGTGATGGTCTCTTCTCGGCGGAGTCCAGGGAGTGAACACGGTGTTGGAGTAATGCTTGACGTAGGTTGTTCTCGGATCTCTTCTTGATCATAGTTGCTCGACCGTGCCTTTGCCTTCTCTTCTCGCTCTCATTTGCGTATGTTAGCCACCAAATATGCTAGTCGCTTGCTGCAGCTCCACCTCATACCTTTTCCCTACCTATAAGCTTAAATAGTCTTGATTGCGAGGGTGTGAGATTGCTGAGTCCCCGTGACTCATAGTTACTTCCAAAACCAGCTTGCAGGTGCCGATGATACTGTGAAGGTGACGCAACCAAGCTCAAGGAGGAGCCCGATGAAGATCTTGTCCTTTATGTTGTTTCGTTCTAGTTGATCAGTAGTGGAGCCCAGTAGGGACAATCGGGGATCTGTGTAGCATTTGGGGTAGTCTTCTTTTATTTTGGGTTCCGTAGTCGGACCTTGTGTGTTTCTGGATGATGTAATGTTATATTCATGTAATTGTGTGAAGTGGCGATTGTAGGCCAACTATGTATCTCTTTCCCTTATGTATTACATGGGTTGTGTGAAGATTACCTCACTTGCGACATTGCTTTCAATGCGGTTATGCCTCTAAGTCGTGCTTCGACACGTGGGAGATATAGCCGCATCGAGGGCATTACAAGTTGGTAATCAGAGCCTTCCCCAACTTAGGAGCCCCCCTGCTTGATCGAATCGCTGGTGTTGTTGAGTCTATAAAAATGTTTTGAGTCTTTTAGGATTATATATATCGGAGAGTAGGATTCTTTTTACTCCTCAGTCCCTTTGTCGCTCTGGTAAGGCATCCTGACGTAGAGTTTTGACTCTTCTCTTCTCAAATTTCACTAAAAAAATATAGGATCACGCGGGTATCTTGGAATCATTCCGATGGTTTTGCGACGAGAACATTGTTCTTGCTGCCTCCTGACATTCAGGGGTTGTGGCAGTGTCCCGGGGAGTTGAGCTCCGAGGTGTTGTCGTCACAATTTTATCATTGCAGTTCTGGAATACCTGAGTTTCGCCGACATCGAAGATCTCTTTTATGCAGTTGTTGGTGAGATAACCTCGACGCCACCCAGTACTGGGGCGGGAGTTCGGGAGTATTGCCATAACTTGTATAATGAATGCTTTTCGAAGGTTGAGGTAAATGATTTCTGAAGGTTTCTTGGTTATGTGTTGAAGGATGGATACAGCTGGATGTAGGATTTGCTAGTTTTGGGTGAGATATTATGCTTCCCCTGTATTCCCAACACCTGATTGCATAACCGGAAAATTTCGGGAGTTTATAAGTGGGAATTCAAGTAGCTCTTAGGATAACTTTCCAACAGATGTATGATATGAAATTGGGGTTTGACGTCTAGTGGTCCGCCTATCCACGGTTGGTTTTACAGTGGTCTCGTTGTGTCTTAAAGAGTCCTCGGCTATGCCGACTCGGGGACGCTTCGTATGTCATGTGCACTGCCTTGTACATGATGGTGTTGTACGATCGAGCCCGTGTAGGCCCTACCACGAAAACTTCGGACGAAATCTCTATCATATGTTTGTTCTGGCTTATTCTGCAGGCCAATCCTTTGTTTTTGTTTTGAGTTGTGGTATTCGAGTTGCTTCGCAGTCAAATGTTGATTCCATACCTTTCCTAAGCGGTGTTCTCATACTCCTATGAGAATCAATCCTTCTTGATCTTCGAGTTTGCCATCTCAATTTCTTTTCAATTGGTGTGCTTCTCTTCTAGTGGATCCAATCTTTTTCAACATCCGCAAAATCTACTCAAGTCTTTCCAACGGTATTTGCTTCTTTCGTCTCCAAGTTGCTTTTGTTTTCCCACCCACCCACCCTTTTTCTTTGAGGACTCAGATTTCTTAATCATGTATCCTTTTATTAATGGGAAGCCTCTCCATTCCTTTCTGTCAATGTTCTTATTCGGTGATTCTCATGAAGATGCTAAGGAAGCTTCAAGTTCGTCATTCTTTGTTCTCTTTTTTCTCCGGTGGATTTAAGTCAAGCTTTGTTGATCATATCCTTTCCTCGTTTCAATGCTTTCTCATGCCGGTGCAATTCTTAATCATTCACCTCTCGCTATTCATTTGTTCCGGAGTGCTGAAGATATCTCAGAAGATGCTAGTGTTTATTCTCATTCATTCTAGATCTTTCGAGGATGTTATTGTCAGATTTCGGGTTCCGGCAGACCCTTAAGGTTCGAACACTGGGGTGCGCATGGAGATTACGCCTTCTACCTCCCCATCTCGCAAAGATCTAAACTACTAAAAGAACTGCACAAGGGACGCAAGATTTATACTGGTTCGGGCCACCGCTGTGGTGTAATACCCTACTCCAGTGTGTGGTTGGTGGATTGCCTCCTGGGGCTGATGATGATGAACAATACAAGGAAGAACAGCCTCGCGAGGGTCTGTTCTTGGCTGGGGAGATGAACTGCTAGGAGGAGTTCAGTCACCCTTCTCTCTCTCTCTCTCACTCTGGTTTCGATCCCCTCCCTCTTTTTCCGCCCCCTTGCTCTGTAGGCGGCTGGTCCTATTTATAGAGGCCCTGGTCCTCTTCCCAAATATCGAGCGGGAATGGAGCCAACAAAGGCGGGCTAATTTGAAGGGGGACAACAAGCATCAACTATCCTGACAAAAGCAGTCTTCGCCTGCGCAAAGCTCTGGTGATGACGCCGTCCTGGGCTCCATGGTGACCTCCATCTCGTAGTCCTCCTGGTCTTGGTCTCGTTGCACCGAAATGACAACCTTTGCCTGATGCCTCGGTACTCCGCGGCTGCGCTTTCCCCCTTTGCACCAAAGAGGAAAGAAGGACGCTGCACGCGCTGGCGCCCGCCTGGCACCCTGAGTCGTCATGGCTTGCATCACGGGCACCTCGCGAGGTACCCCGCCTTGATCTCTCTGCCTCCTCGCGAGCCAGCCTGACGAGGCCGTGCCTGAGGAAGCTCCGTGTCGTCTACCTCGCGAGGCTTGGCCCCTCGCGAGGGTCTTGAGTCTTGTGTTGATGAAGATGGGCCATGCTGGGCGTCCTTTGAGCCACGCCACAGGCAGGCAAGTCTGGGGACCCCCGTTCCCAAAACACCGACAGTAGCCCCCGGGCCCAAGGTGCGCCTGGACTTGGCCGTGCCGAGTGGCGAAAGGGCAAGGGCGAAGCGCCGCGGGCCCTAATAGCCTGCGGCCTTGGGCGCCGCGTGGCGGTTGATGGGATGTGGGCGTCTCCACTTCCCCATGATGCCTCGGTGATCGCGCGAGTTGGACAAGTCCGTGCATGCAGATCGTGTCATGATTACCTGTGATCGTGGAGGCCGGTGGTTGGCCTTCGCCGGCTATAAGTACGGAGCTGTGTGTGCCCTTCTAGTCCATTACTCCTTGCTTCTCCTTCTTCTTCATGGCCCCGTCGAAGAGTTTCTCGGCCGCTGAGAAGGGAAAGGCTTGCCGGGTTGAGCCCGCCTCTGCCCCACCCAAGCGTGGCAGAGGGCGCCCTCGCAAGCATCCTGTGGTCACCGCGGTGGCTCCCCGCGGCCGTGGTGGTGATCTTCAGCATGACGACGGGCGGGTTGCTGCAGCCGGGGGGTGCGCCCTGGCTGCACGTCCCCCCAGGCCACGCGTTCATGCCATTGAAGCGCTGCCGGAGTTCGTCGTCTGGTCGGCGGAGCCGGCCAGCACCCGGCTCCCGCTTCCTCGCTTCCTCCTGGGAGAGCTCCCGGCCGGCGCCCCGGGCGGCCTCTGGCTCTAGGCCGACGGCTGCTACAGCCGGGCCTCATGGGTCTCCCTGGAGGTCTCCACGGCCGGGAGTCTGTCCCTGGCCCGCGGTTGGCAGATGTTTGCCCGTGCGCGTGGCCTGGGCCGCCGGTGCACCCTACACTTCAAGTTCGACGGCGACGCCACCCTCTATGTGAGGGTGTTTGGGGAAGATGGTCGCCACGCGGGGTGCTGCCCCCGAGGGTGACAACCGCGGCTGGGAACCCAGCTCCGGTGATGATGGAGGGAGCAGCGCTCGCGTGGCGGGCGGCGCTCGGAGTTCCTCAAGCTTCTCTGGTTCTTCTTCAGACGGCGACTCCTCCAGCGGCGGCCGCGATTAGCTCCCACGCCGCCGCGCCCTGGTGAGGTGCGAGAGGGAGTCCGCCTGAGCTCCGGAGGCAGCTCGTGCCTTCCTCGCGGGCCAGTGTGAGGCGAGCCGCGCCGGATTCGTTCTTCCTTTCCCCTTTTCCCTGTGTAACAAAGACAATAGTGCGGAGCCCCACGGGGGCGTGTTTGGGTTGTTGATGTTAATCATCGTTTGCTTTCATTACTGTTCCTTCCGGCTATGTGCCTGAGCGTGGATAGTTCCCGACCCCGGCCGTGGGGGGGGGGGGGGCGACCGACCCAGGCCCTTTGTCTGTGTCGCGATGCCCGTGGGGCACGGACTGGAGGGGTGCTCCTGTAAGGGGCCCGGGTCGCGAACTCTTTGAACGACTAGGATAGGAACGCTCGTGAGGGCGCTTAGCTGCCCCCCTCGCGAGGCCTTGCGCAAGAGAAATCGAGGCAAGAGAGCGAAAATCCGAAGAACCGCAAGCCAAAGACGGCAACAACTTCAATAAAACTTCAAATGAGAAGGAACAAGCCAACTGCGGAAAGCAAATGAAAAGCCGCGTCCGGTACCTATTCTAGTCTTCGACGTCTTCTCACCAGTGCGGAGCTAAGTGCTACCACTGGGCGTGGGAGGGAGCCCCAGGGCCTGAGGCCGGCGCTCCTGAGACTCCGGGGCATGTACAGCCCCAACTCATTATTATGTGAGAGTGTCACGGGCGGCGAGCTTCACAGGCATTGGCCTTCTTCACATGCTCCGGGCCTTTTCCAAAACGCGATAGCTTCACAGGCACTCGCCTTGCTTCACAGGCTCCGGGCCTTTTCCAAAACGCGATAGCTTCACAGGCACTCACCTTGCTTCACAGGCTTCGGGCCTTTTCCAAAACGCGATAGCTTCACAGGCACGCGCCTTGCTTCACAGGCTCCGGGCCTTTTCCAAAACGTGATAGCTTCACAGGCACTCGCCTTGCTTCACAGGCTCCGGGCCTTTTCCAAAACGCGATAGCATCACAGGCACTCACCTTGCTTCACAGGCTCCAGGCCTTTTCCAAAACGCGATAGCCTCACAGGCACGCGCCTTGCTTCACAGGCTCCGGGCCTTTTCAGGGGTAGAACCTCCAGAGGTGCTAGATGTTCCATGCATTCTGGACCGGCACTCCCTCCTGAGTCTCCAAGCGCGCGGAGCCGGGCCTGGAAACATGAACAACCTTGAATGGGCCCTCCCACATGGGAGAGAGCTTGTGCAGTCCCTCCCTGGAGAGGACCCGCCTGAGCACGAGGTCTCCTACCTCAAGAGTCCTGGGTGGATGTTGCGACAGTGATATCGCCGCAGCGCTTGCTGATACCTCGCCGCTCGCAGCGCGGCCTCCCGGCGATGTTCCTCCCCCAACACGAGGTCCATCCCCCTCATGGCGTCCTGCCGTGCCTCGTTGAACGCCAGGACCCGCGCGGAGCGACGTCTGACCTCGTGAGGGAGGACCGCTTCCGCTCCGTAGACCAGGAAGAATGGGGTCTCTCCAGTCGGTTTGGTCGCGGTGGTGCGGATGGACCACAGCACGGACTGAAGCTCGTCGTACCAACCTCTGCCACAGGCCTCCAGCTTCTTCTTGAACGTCCTGGTCTTGAGGCCCCTCAGGACCTCCGCGTTGGCTCGCTCGGCCTGGCCGTTGCTTCGGGGGTGCGCACTGAGGCGTAGCATATCTGTGTTCCAAGGTTACCACAGTATGTTTTGAAGAGGTTACTGGTGAACTGCGAACCGTTGTCTGTGATGATGTGATTCGGCACCCCGAACCGGCTTACGATGCCCTTGATGAACTTGACCGCGGAGCCCGTAGGGATGGCGCGGACAGCCTCCACTTCAGCCCACTTGGTGAATTTGTCCACGGCAATGTAGAGGTAGCGATAGCCCCCTAGCGCCTGAGGAAACGGGCCCAAGATGTCCAGCCCCCAGACTGCGAATGGCCATGAAAGGGGGATAGTCTGCAAGCCTCCTGCTGGCTGATGGATCTGCTTGGCGTGGAACTGGCAGGCTTCACAAGCTTTCACTAGTTCCACGGCGTCATTGAGCGCGGTGGGCCAATAAAACCCACTGCGGAACACCTTGCCGACGAGGGTCCGCGATGATGAATGATGTCCGCAGTCTCTGCCGTGTATATCTTCCAGTAGCTCCTTCCCTTGCTCCCTGGAGATGCAGCGCAGCGATACATCATTTGGTCGCTTCCGATAGAGCTCTCCGTCTCTGATGCAGTATGCCGTGGCCTGGCATGCCACTCGCTCCGCCTCCTCCTCCTTCTCCAGCAAGGTCCCTTGCGTCAAGTAGCTCCGGAGCTCCGTGATCCAACATCCCTCCTGAGGTTCCATCGCCAGGAGCAGGCGCGCTCCTGAGGCTGGGCCACAGGTCAGAGCTCCCGAGGCAGGTGGCTGGGGGAGCTCCTCCAAGGGCTGAGCCGTGTTTGACAGTGACGGCAGAGCTGAGGGCTTGAAGAGCCGCTCCTCGAAAACGCCAGGCTCCTGGGGTAACCGCCTGGACGCGCGTTTGGCGATATCGTCGGCCTCCTGATTGGTGCCACGGGGCACATGCTACAACTCCAACCCCCAGAATTGCTTCTCCATCCTGCGGACTTCCGCAAGGTAGGCTTCCATGTGCTCATCCTTCGGCTCGTACACCTTGTTGGAGAAGTTGACAAGGAGCTGCGAATCGCCCTTGATGGTGAGGCGTTTCACTCTCAGGGCGGCCGCGGCCTTCAAGCCGGCTATTCAACCTTTGTACTCCGCTATGTTGTTGGAGACCTTTTCGCCTTGCTGGAAACAGAGTTGCACGGCGTAGTAGAGCTTGTCCTGTGTGGGTGATATAAGCACCGCCCCAGCTCCAGCGCCATGCCTGGAGAATGCCCCGTCGAAGTACATGACCCAGCCTTCTGGTGCCTCGCTTCCCGGGGATAGTGACCGATCCTCATCAGCCTTGAGTCCTGGCGCCTCCATCCACTCTGCCACAAAATCTGCCAAAGCTGCTCCCTTGATGACTCTGGTCGTGCTGAATTCGAGCTGAAACGCTTGCAGCTCTATGTTCCACTCAGCGACCCTTCCAGCTGAATTAGGGCTCCTGAGCACTCTCTCCAGGGGGTACGACGAGACGACCTTGATGGGGTGACCCTGAAAATAGTGTCGCAGCTTGCGCGAAGCCACCAGTAGCGCGAGGAGGAGTTTCTGAGGCATAGGGTACCGTGCCCTTGCATCCAGCAGCACCATGCTGACGAAGTACACTGGGTGCTCAACGAGGCGGGGTGCATCGGTGCTGGTGGCTCCTTCCGGAGACTGTGGCGCCTCTCGAGGTAATGAGGCCTCCTGAGACTGGCTGTTTGGAAGAGGGGCTTCTTCCGCCTCTGGTGCATCCCTCTGTGGCGGCTGATCCTCCTTAGCTGCGGTGGTGGTTTCTGTAGGCCTTCCTTGTTCCTGTTCTGCCTTGTCCTGGGATGCTACCATGGTTTTGACTCGGCGCTCCTCTCTGACTGCGACCAAGGCTGCGCTGGCGGAGTAAGGAGTGGCGGCGAGGTAAAGCACCAGGGGCTCCTGAGGGCGCGGTGCCACCATGACCAGTGGGCTGGTCAGGTATCTCTTGAGATCCTGGAATGCCTTGTCGACCTCTTTAGTCCACTCGAAGGGCCCCTTTTTCTTCATTAGCTGGAAGAAGGGCAGGGCTCGCTCTCCTAACTTGGAGATGAAGCGCCCTAGCACGGTCACGCGTCCCGTGAGCTTCTGCATTTCTGTGAGGGTCTTTGGCGGGCTCATGTCTTCCACCGCCTTGACCTTCTCTGGGTTAGCCTCGATGCCCCGGTGGGACACGAGGAAACCCAAGAGCTTGCCCGAGGGGACTCCGAACACACACTTCTCTGGGTTGAGCCGTAGGTTCACTACGTTGAGGCTCGCGAAGGTTTCCTCCAGATCCTGTATCAAGGTCCCGGCCTCCCGAGACTTTACCACGATGTCATCGACGTAAGATTCAACATTCTTCCCGAGCTGCGGGCCCAAGGTGATGTGCATCAGCCGCTGGAAGGTCGCCCCTGCGTTACGCAGCCCGAATGGCATGCACGTGTAGCAGTATACCCCACACGGGGTCAGGAAGGCCGTCTTCTCGACGTCTTCTACCGCCATCTTGATCTGGTGATACCTAGAGAAGGCATCCAGGAAGCACAGCAGGTCGCATTCCGCAGTGGAATCGACGATCTGGTCGATGCGGGGGAGCGGGAACGGATCTTGCGGGCATGCTTTGTTGAGGTTGGTGAAGTTGAGACACATACGCTCCTTCCCTCCCTTCTTTGGCACAACGACAGGGTTGGCCAACCAATCTGGGTATCGGACCTCGTGGATGACCCCAGCGGCCTCTAATTTGCGGGTCTCCTGGATGATGAAGGCCTGCTTTTCTGTGGACTGCCGCCTGGCCTTCTGCTTCACAAGGCGCACGTTGGAGCACATGTTGAGGTCTAGCTCCCAAGCGAACACCTTCTTGTTTGCGTGCAGGAACCTGACCAGGGCCTCCTCCTGCTCGGGTTTGAGGTGGGCGCCTATGGTAAAAGTGGAGTTGGTGGACCCGTCCTCATCGACGGGTATCTGCTTGGTTTCCGCCTTGTCTTGGGACAACTGCTTCTTCTTGGTGGGCGCAGCCCCCTTGGCCTCGGGGGTCTCCAAGTCGGCATGCTGTGCTGACGCCGCCGTCTTGAAGGTGAGTTTGAGCGCCCGCAGCGCATCCCTGGTGTCCCCGTGCACAGTGAGGATACCGTTGCTCCCGGGCATCTTCATGAGGTTGTACACCGGGTGCGTCGCAGCCATAAATTGGGCCAGCGCTGGGTAGCCAAGGATGGCGTTGTAGGGGAGGCCGATGGGGGCGATGTCGAAGTCGACCAGCTCCGTGCGGAAGTTGTCGTAGGTGCCGAAGGTCACTGGGAGCCGGATCTGCCCCAAGGAACAGGATGGCTTGCCCCCAACGCCTGAGAAGGGTCGCTGGGTTGCAGCCGTTCCATAGGTATGCGGAGGAGGTTGAAGGCCTCGACCGAGAGCACGCTGAGGCCCACGCCGCCATCAACGAGGGTCCTGGTGACGGCCACCTGGCAGATGGTGGGGGTGCACAACATGGGGAGTGCGCCCGAGCTGGCCGAGTTGGAGGGGTGGTCCTCCGAACTAAAGGTCAGGCCGATCTCGGGCGCCGTCGGATCCGGGGGAGCCCCCTGCCGCGTGGAAGCGGCACTGACCCGGCGGATGAACGGCTTGACGTGATGACTTGTGGGCGGCGCCTGTGAGCCGCCCAGGAGGGCCGCGACGACTGGGGGTGTTGGTGTAGCGCGATGGGACGGCGCAGGAGAGCCCCCTGCGGCGCGGACGAGCTCGGCGACGCGGTCGAGCCACTCTTCATAGACGTTGTCGACGGGGCGGTAGCGCAGGAGCTCGTTTGCCGCGAGGAGCGCAGCTCGAGCCTCCAAGGGTGCGCGGGGCGCGCGGGACGAAGAACCAAACGGTGCGAGCGATGGAGTAGCGGTGTGGCCACCTTGCCGCACGGACAGATGCTGGGACGGCGCTTGCTGCTCGCCCCCCACCGGGCCGGTGGCGGCGTTGACGGCGGGCGACGGGGAACGACGAGGACGGCCGCCGACGGGCGCCGTCTGGGCGACGCGAGAAGCGATGGCGGCCCGGCGCTCGGCGCGGGCCCGACGGGCGTCGGACATGGATGCGACGGTCGGAAGAGAACGGGGCGGTGGACGACGAATTCCGGCGCACCCCTACCTGGCGCGCCAAATGTCGGTTTTCGGGTTCTGGCACACCCTTAAGGTTCGAACACTAGGGTGCGCGCGGAGATTACGCCTTCTACCTCCCCGTCTTGCAAAGATCTAAACTACTAAAAGAACTGCACAAGGGACGCAAGATTTATACTGGTTCGGGCCACCGTTGTGGTGTAATACCCTACTCCAGTGTGTGGTTGTTGGATTGCCTCCTGGGGCTGATGATGATGAACAATACAAGGAAGAACAGCCTCGCGAGGGTCTATTCTTGGCCGGGGCGATGAACTGCTAGGAGGAGTTCAGTCACCCTTCTCTCTCTCTCACTCTGGTTTCGATCCCCTCTCTCTTTTTCCGCCCCCTTGCTCTGTAGGCGGCTGGTCCTATTTATAGAGGCCCTGGTCCTCTTCCCAAATATCGAGCGGGAAGGGAGCCAACAATGGCGGGCTAATTTGAAGGGGGACAGCAAGCATCAACTATCCTGACAAAAGCAGTCTTCGCCTGCGCAGAGCTCTGGTGATGACGCCGTCCTGGGCTCCATGGTGACCTCCGTCTTGTAGTCCTCCTGGTCTTGGTCTCGTTGCACCGAAATGGCAACCTTTACCTGATGCCTCGATACTCCGCGGCTGCGCTTGCCCCCTTTGCACCAAAGAGGAAAGAAGGACGCTGCGCGCTGGCGCCCGCCTGGCGCCCTGAGTCGTCATGGCTTGCGTCACGGGCACCTCGCGAGGTACCCCGCCTTGATCTCTCCGCCTCCTCGCGAGCCAGCCTGACGAGGCCGTGCTTGAGGAAGCTCCGTGTCGTCCGCCTCGCGAGGCTTGGCCCCTCGCGAGGGTCTTGAGTCTTGTGTTAATGAAGATGGGCCATGCTGGGCATCCCTTTAGCCACGCCGCAGGCTGCAGGCAGGCAAGTCTGGGGACCCCCGTTCCCAGAACGCCGACAGTTATCTCATTCAAGCCTTTTAAATCAACCGGTGCAATCTCTCTTCAAATCATTTCAACGGTGTTTCTTTTCTTGAATTTCTTCAACCTCGCAAGGTACTTTGGTTTCACTCATTTGTCAAAGAAGCAACTTAGTTTTACCGCTTATCGTCCTCTTCCGTTTTCCCTCCGGTGCCATTCTAGATCTCGGGATGAGATCCTCTCGTAGTGGTGGAGTATTGTGACGACCCGAGACCATTGCGCCAGGTGTCCTCCAGTTATTCGCTGTCGTTGCCATGTCATTTGCTTTCGTGTTGCATCATACCATGTCATCATGTGCATTGCATGATCATGTGTTCAAAACTTGCATCCGTCCGGGTTCCCCTAGTTCCGTCTATTGTCCGTTCTGAGCCCAGACACACTTGCACGCGCCCGCGGCACGTCCGAAATATTATTTTATAAGTGGCCAAAAAATGTTCTCGGATTGGGTTGAAAGTTGGCGTGTGGTCTTATTATAGTGTAGAATGACCGCCTGTCAAGTTTCATCGCATTCAGAGTTCGTTTGATAGCCCAACCGTTAAACTATACCGGCATTATAGCCGGGCACACGTCGGATGTTTTCGATCTCCGGAAACAGTCGCCGGGTCTCTCTCTCTTCTCTTCTCTCAGCCTCAGGCCTTCTGCACAGTCCACTACCTACCACCAGGCCCAACCTAACATCCCTCGCCAGCCTGCGGCCCTCCTCGCACCCGCGTCCGAAAAGTTGTCCCGGACCCGACCCGAGCAATCGTCACCGATGTGTCCGGATCATCACCAAACATCTACAAAATGTCTCCGTTTTGTTAATTGGACTTCCTAACATGGTTATTTGCGACCGTCCGATTACGATCAAAGGAACTGGATAGCCCCTAATTTAACCCACCTGCTATTTATACACAGATGAAACCCTAGAAACTAGGGATCTGTCCCATCCATCCCGTGTCCGCCGCCACCACTCTCTCCCTTGGTTTCAGCTCCAAACAATCCCCAATCGGCAACCTCGATCCAAATCCACCCGCACGCAACCAGCTACTACCTCCTCCCAATCTGCCTCCTCCCGCAGAGGCACTCACCTCGACCCCGAGCGGATCAAGCCAGCCGTCCCCGCCGGCTATGGGCAGCACCGGACCAGCAGGACTGTGGCCTTCCTCTCCCTCCTCCCCTCTGTTTTTCCTCGTGCTTCCCCGGCTCTTTCTCACGATCTCCCTCTCTCTGTATTACATCAGCTGCAGGTCGCCACCGCCTTGGTCAACCCTCGCCGGAGCTCCGTCGACGCCCCGTTGGCCGGATCCGACCCAGAAACAGGCGGATCCATCCATCCCCATCGAACCCTGGCGTTCCCTGCACGCCTCCGCCCACTGCCATCTTCTTCCCTAAGTGTCGTCCCCGGCCTCCTCGTCAGACCGGCTTCCCCGTCAAGTCCCTCGCGCTCGAGCTCGACTCCAAGCGCTCCTGAGCTGCTCTTCCTCCTGCTGGCATCCTCCGCTTCGTCCAAGTCCCCGCGCTGTCATGGCCCTGTAGCCCCGTGCCCAATCCCCATCACGCCGCGCCTGTCCAGCCTCTGCTTCGTGCAGAGGAGGACGATGCCTCGTTCAACGCTCGTTGACCGCGCCGCGCCTGGGCTGCCTCCCTTCCAGCCTCTCCAAGGCCCAAGGCCCAGTCCCTCTGCTGCACCGTGCGCTGAGGCCCAGCCGATGGCCAGATCCGGCCCAGTGCATCCCCAGCCCATCTCCTCTGATGGCCCAAGGCCCAGGGTGAGAAGCCCCTGGCCTTTTCCCTTTGTTTGTTGGGCCAGCCTTTAGATTTGGCCCTAGATGTGTTTTTTTTCACAGAATGTTTTAGCTAATTTTCCAGAGAACGCAACTTTACAGAAAAGCCCTTGCACTTCATGCATTTCATTACTCACAAACGGTGCATCATATGTAAAAACTTAATATATGAAAGTTGCTTAGAATTTTGTCTAGTTTCATAATATACCACTTTCATCTGTGTTTAAAATGTTAAACTGCTATTTGCATTAATTTGCTTAAATAACTTGTTAAAATGATTTATTTCATAACTTATTAACCGTAGCTCCATTTTATATAAACTTGATATCTAAATGGGGTGGAAAATGCCTAGTTTAACATGGTGGCATTGCTTTGCATGTTTAACAACTCTAAAATATGCTTTAGGGCAGAACAGTACCAAACCTTAAAATATGCACAATGAGGATTTTTTGGACTTGTTGTTTGTTGTTCCGGCCTCATTTAAACTTGCTGAGATAGGTAGTTTTCATTTGCTTCACCCTCTTGCCATGTTTATCAACATTTAATATTGTTGGGTACATAAACGAGATCGAACTAAATAACTTGAATGTGGTGTTTCGTCAATATGCAACTCGTTGCATATTGAGCTCCACTCAATTTGTAGGATTGTTTGTGCACTTTCCCATGGCATGCTTCATTAATCTGGACATGCATCATACTTGGTTGTGCATCATGCCTTGTTCATGTGTTGGTTGTTTACTATGTTGTTTGCTCCTTTCCGGTGTTGCTTCTTCGGGTTGGTTCCGATAACGGAGTGTTTGTGAGGAACCGTTCGACTACGCCCGTTTGTCTCCTTCATGGACTCATTCTTCTTCCTTGCGGGATCTCAGGCAAGATGACCATACCCTCGAAATCACTTCTATCTTTGCTTGCTAGTTGCTCGCTCTTTTGCTATGCCTATGCCGCGATACCTACCATTTGCTTATCATGCCTTGTCGGTGTCAAAACCGGCGGATCTCGGGTAGGGGGTCCCGAACTGTGCGTCTAGGCCGGATGGTAACAGGAGGCAGGGAACATGAGGTTTTACCCAGGTTCGGGCCCTCTTGATGGAGGTAAAACCCTACGTCCTGCTTGATTAATATTGATGATATGGGTAGTATAAGAGTAGATCTACCACGAGATCGGAGAGGCTAAACCCTAGAAGCTAGCCTATGGTATGATTGTCTATTGTCCTACGGACTAAACCCTCCGGTTTATATAGACACCGGAGGGGGCTAGGGTTACACAAGGTCGGTTACAAAGGAGGAGATATCAATATCCGTACTGCCTAGCTTGCCTTCCACGCCAAGTAGTGTCCCATCTGGACACGAGACGAAGTCTTCAATCTTGTACCTTCATAGTCCAATAGTCCGGCTGTCCGGAGACCACCTAATCCAGGACTCCCTCAGTAGCCCCTGAACCAGGCTTCAACGACGATGGGTCGGGCGCGCAGATTGTCTTCGGCATTGCAAGGCGGGTTCCTCTCCAAATTCCGTGTACCTGTTGAAATAGTGGCCGGCCTCTTGTGAATGTTGCGCTCGTTGGCTTCCATGCCCAATAATTGCCACTTTCCACGTGTCGAGCGAATGTGAAGAGGCAGGGTGTTTTTACATTTACCCCCTAGCTGTGTGAATGAGCTGCCTATTAAAAGGACGAGGATTCATATCCAAATCACACCATCCTCCCTTGGCGATCCTTCAACGGGGCGCATTCGGCAGAGATCCATTCCATCATGGCCGGTCCACGCAGCTCCTCCTCTTGCTCCCCTAGCCCCAAGCCTGGAGATTGGGAGAGATGTTCCGTCCCGCACAGCAAATTAGTGATGCTTCAGACCAAGGGATTTCTTCCCCCAGTAAGTCCAAGCGGAACTACTAGTGAGACTGAAGTCTCTCTGCAAAAACATAAAATAGGCAAACGTGAGTACAAATGAACCCAGCAAGACTTACATCAGATCTATCTACATATGCCTCATTTTCAACAAAGGGGATGGTGGGGTTTAACTGCAGCAAGCCAGCTTTGACTCGGTGGCTATCCTGAACTACGACTGCAAGTAACTCTTTTGAGGTGGCGCACATGAGTCCACATATTCACCATATCAATACACCACTATGGATCCGCTCCCGTCTCCCTACGAGAACGCCATCCATAGCACTCACGCTTATCTTGCGCATTTTAAAGTATCCACTTTCACTTGTCTATGAACTGATATAAGCAACCCAGAAGTCCTTTTCCGCGGACACGGCTATTCGAATAGATCATATTAACCCTGCAGGGGTGTACTTCTTCACACACGCTCTCACCACTTACCGCCGTTTACACGACATGTACTCGGCAACCTTCAAGCGGAAGCCCAACGTGGGTGTCGGCCACGGCCTGCCTAAACACTCAAGTCTCTAGTCCAGGTTTATCGCCTATTCGGGTTCCATCCATGAGGAGATCCGGCCGGAGTTTCGCTCACAGCCCCAAACGATGTGAACAGGGTTCCCGAGACACCAAACGGGCGCCCGGTACACCGTGCCACGTGCCTACCGCATCACAGCCCACCCCTACGATCAGCGCTGCGCACGGTCTCCAGCATACTACAAACACCAGAAACTACTTGCAACTCCTGGACAGAGGACAAGGGTGATCAAGAAGCCGAGAGGGTCCATTGGTTTCGGGCCCAATGCGTGGTAGTAGCTGAATCATGGATCACAAACACAAAACTCAGTTCCTGAGGACGGCTGCAATGAGACAACCCACCATGTACTCCTACATGGCCTCTCACCGCTACCTTTACCAAATCGTGTTCACACACTTAGCTCACACACAGTAGGACATGTTCACACGCCTCTGATTCATCCCCGATGAATCAGACCTGACACAACTCTAAGCAGTAGCAGGCATGACAAACAAGCAAGAATGAGTAGGCACAACAGGGCTCAAACAACTCCTACTCATGCTAGTGGGTTTCATCTATTTACTGTGGAATGACAGGTCATGCAGAGGATAAAAGGGGTTCAGCTACCGCAGCAAGTAACAGTTGAATCGATGTTGTCCTAATGCAGTAAAAGAGAGCAGGAGCGAGAGAGTGGGATTTTCTCGGAATGAACAAGGGGGTTTTGCTTGCCTGGCACTTCTGAAGATAACATTGAGTCTTCATCAGTGTCAACGATCACGTCATCGGTATCACGTCTATCGAGAGGGGACAAATACCGGCAACATAGAAGGAAACACAATCAATGCAATGCACAATATGATGCATGATCATGACATGGCAAAATGAATGTGTTTTGAGCTAATGCAACTAGCAACAGATTAAATGAAGTTGGTTTGAATACAAGATTCAAATTTAAACTCCATATGTGATTATTCAAATGCCATTTAATTGATTTGTGCTAAACAGCAGCTATAAGTTGTTCTAACATGCACGAAAATGGTACAGATGGATTCCTTGAATTTTTCTGATAATTTTTCATATATAAATTATTTAATTTGGAGTTACGGTTAATTTTCTATGATTTTTAGAAGTTTTAGGCATTTTCTGGAATTTTCTGAATATTTTAAATCCAGAAAATACTTATTGCGTCAGCCCCACGTCACAGTGACGTCAGCAGGGTCAACTGGCCGCCCCAGGTCAAACCTGACCAGTGGGGTCCACTGGTCAGTGACCCAGTCAACTAACCAGGTTAGTTAGCCCTAACTAACTTAGTTAGCCGGGCGGGGCCCGCATGTCAGTGGCCTATCTAATTAGCTAGGTTAATTAACGCTAACTAATCTAACCCTAATCAACCAGGCGCCTAGGCCCACACGTCAGGGGGTCAAACCCCGGGTCAAACCCGCCGGAGTTGACCCGCGGCTTGTCGCCGGCGACGCCAGCAACGGCGGAGGGCGTCGGAAACGCTGCTCCGGCCACGGTTTGATGCGCGGGTGGGTGCTACGAGTAGCTGGCGATGTGGCGCATCCAACGGTGGTGGTGTTTGGTGCTGGGGTGGCCGGAGTTAACGGCGGCGAGCTCTTTTGCGGCCTCCGGAGTTCGGCTATCGACGGGAACTATGCCATAGAGCACGGGAGGAGCAGCAGTTGGGTGATTTGAGCTCCTTCGGATGCGCTGAGCGCGTTGGCGGGCTCATAAGCAAGCGGTGACGGCTGTGGCCGCGACGGCGCCATGGCCGGCGGCGAGGGATTCTCGGGCAAGGTGGTGGGGCTAGCTAGAGAGGGAGGTGGGGCACAGGGAGAGGGGGAATCGGGTTGAGGGCTCACCGCGGAGCTGCAGGGAGGGTTAGTGGGCTCGGGGGCGCGCCGGAGTGGCCGAATCGACGGAGAAGATCCTCGGCGGCCGGCGAGGGGGAAACGTCGGGGGCAGCGTTCCGGGGCTCTTCTGGTCGCGTGAGACGACGAGGAGGACGAGGGAGGACCGGCGGAGCTCTGGGAGGCGTCGGGGAGACGAGACGGTGGCTGTGGCCGCGCGAGCGCTGGTCGGCGGCGACGGCCTCCATTCCGTCGCGTGAGGGAGAGAGAGCAGAGGAGAGGGAGGAGCGAGGGAGAGCTACGGGAGAGTGAGAGAGGTCGTGGGGAACGAGGGGGGGTGCGTGGCTCCCTCGGGTGCCTCCAGCGGCGAGCAGGTAAGCAGGAGGTGGCCGGAGCTCTTCGGGCGCGCGCCACGCCTCGCCTCTGCCTACTGGCAGAGGAAGAAGAGGACAAGGGGGAAGGAGGTGGGCTGGGCCAGCGGGAGGAGCTGGGCCGGCTATAGGTAAGTGGCCCAGGTGCGGTTCTTTCTCTCTCTTTCTGTTTTAATTCTGTTTTTCTATTTTTTTTAAATTTGTTTTGGCATTGTTTTGAATTTAAACAAATTCCAACAATGCCAAAAACTCCTCTGAATATTTTTTTATTTGCTAGATGGACTTTTCCAACAGCACATAAAGCATTTCAGAGTTATTTGAAAATATATCCCATATATTATGAATATAATTCCAAATTCAAATACAATAATGATTTAAATTCAGTGCTCAAAATATTCCTCAAATGTTCATTATTTCTGGTTTGGTGCAAAACCCTTGCCAAAATATAACCAACATTATTTAAGGCCATTTTGGAACATTGAATGCATTTTCCCAGGGTTCTTTGCCCCTCTTTTATTTAAGTTCTTGAGGCTTCCAAAATTCCTCAGTTCAAGTTTCAAAAATTTAAACATGATGCAAGCAAGATGCAACACTAGACAGCACCAGAAGCTAGGGATGTGACAACTCACCCCCACCAAACAAGAATCTCGTCTCGAGATTCAAGCGTAGGGTAGGATAAAGGGGAAACGCAAACTAGTACAATCTTCACGATCCAGGGTGCACTTCAGTTGAACGTTGATTCATTCACCATCATTGTCTTGATGTCTTGTTCTGAGAACTCCAGCTAGTCATGACAACAAGAGGAAAGGAAAGACCCTAAAAGAATCGTTCTTCTCGAAGGTCGAACAACTCAGGATTAACTCACGGAATGGGACATAGCAACATCTCTCGAGCTGAGAGACGAAGCATACCTCTGGAGGGATGGAGCGGAGCAGGTGACGAGGTTCACTAGGTAGACAACAATTCCAGACTTAAGAATGTGGCGATCGGTTGTCCACGTAGCGAGGAGTTGAGTTGCCAAGATACCATAACGATACACCTTAGGGAAGGTGACTCGTAGAGATATCCCCTTAAGTGGCAAAAAGAATTACCTTTGATATAGAGATCATTTAGACTCTCTATATCAACCTAAGGCAAATCACAACAATCGATTGGCGGGGGTCGGTAGAATGGCATACTCGGACTTGGATGATGTGGATTACCTTGTTGAAGACAACGTAATGGATGAATTTGCTTATCACCGGAAATGGAAGAGACCCATGGTAGAGTGACACATTGGCGGTGCAAGCTGGGAACAAAATGCAAATGCTGGGAATGATTCTGGTAACTGGGGAAGAACCCAACAATAGAGAGTGAATTCACTGTTTGAATAGGTCATAGCATTGCCGAGGAAACTGAGAGCAAACCCAGTTAGTGCCGATGATAACACGTAGCGCTTGTGCGTGCTCTCAAGAACTTGAGCATTTCCATATTCATCAGGGTTTTACCAATATCCGTGTCAAGGATCCTGGCAACACAACTTGCTACCACGATGAATGATGATGGATGATGCAGATGCAAAGGAAGATAACACTTCTCAGATTTCATCTTAGCGAGGCCAAGGAAATAAAATCTGGATGATCAACCGAGAGACATTTAGCACTCCGCTTCTAATGTTCTCCTTGATGTGCTAGTGTAACCCATTCATAGATATGGTTTGATATCTAGAACATCAAGTAAAAGGTCGGACTTCGGAACACAGAAATCCATAGGGCAACTAGGGAGTAAATCCTACGAAATCCCTATGGGGAGGTGGCCAACTTCTTCAATCAAGATACTACAATAATAGGTCTTTCGGCTGGGTGGTGCTGGCCATGACATCCACTTTACCGGTTATCGCGCGACCAATATTATAATTCTTGGGAAATATTCCAACCATCATATCTGCCTGAGATTCAGATCTGGTTGGTGTCAGGATATTCCAGACTCATCGAGTCTAGAAAGAAAAATGAAAGTTTGCAACACAATTCGACGAGATGACATTGCGAGATTCTCGGGAACTGAACTACGATAGCAAGCTCCAAAACATGAGCTGGTTCTGCTACAAACATGTGAACACGTTGTCCCAGACAAGCATGCCCACATGGTAGTCTTACAATAAAACACTACCGAGTTCAGGAGGGGGAACCATCAACGAGGGTATCGAAGTCCTTACATAAGTCCGGATTAGCTCTTATGAAGGAACTCCTTCTCCTTGAACAAATCAACTAGTGGCTTGGTGTGCTAGGGATACATATAGATTGAAGGTTGCAAGTCTTCAAACCACAACATTCTTCGCACGTGTGCATGACTGATTTGGAATGATTCCAAAGAAAGCAACATTGACTTTCTTGAATCCACGGCGGCAACTTGCATCAGATGCACATGAATTAAAGGAAGTCACTACCTTCATCCAAACATATGCTTCATGAGCTAGCATGAACAAATGCTTTCAAAAATTTCCAACACTAGCTTAATGCTCAACAAAATCATGGAGGAGATAAGGATGTTGTCAATGGGCTCAACAACTATTCATCTTGATTTCCTTTTAAAAGGAATTCCATAGTTAAGTGAACACAGTGATAGCATTGGTCAGACCAAAGATGTAATGGTGTATGCTCGAGGGATCAACCACGAATAAGACAACATTACGAGCATCGTTGGTACTGATTTGATTTGACGATAGCCCACACTCAAATCAAAGGATTGATAAGACAATAGGTCCAGCAACTGATCACAAGGACCAATCGATGAAGATATCATCTTTCTTCAACACACACTACACAAGAATATCCCTTTGGAACGAACTAAGTCAGACAAGCTTTTATCTTCCAACTCTCCAAGTTGTTGTCTAGCTTAACCAACTAGCTCAGGGATATCTAACACCGATTCTTGGAGAGAAGGTGGTTCATAAGAAACCAACTTGATCACGAGCTCAACATAACGGTCAGGTGACGACCTGGTAATACTTCCGAGAAGATCCTCGGAAAATCACGAACCACCGGTATGTTACTAAGCTCGAGAACAATCTTACTTTTCAGGGCAAGACGATATGATCAAATAAGCAAGGATTGGCACTATCCTAACTCACTGATCGGAGAGTGCACCAGAAATAAGGACTAGGTAGCACAATCAACCTTAGGGTGACGATTCAATAATCAACACGCTAAGAATGAGGTTATCGTCCATTTAACTACCAAGCAATGGAGTTGCTAGCAGTATTGATTTCACACGCCATGATTCATTTGTCGGCATTCCGGTTACAATAACACGGAAACCAAGAAATTATCAATGATGATCAGAAGTATTACTGCGTCAAGAATTCATAAGATGGTGTGCAATTCCCATGATATTCCTGATATAAAGATGGTAATACTTCAAGGTAGAACAGACCAGAAGCTGGATTGGCATTTTGATCTGCGGAATACAATTGCTTTGACCCAATCCTAGATATGGATGAGATTCTGGAGTTTGTTTCTCTTATTCATTCTGAAATAGAATGGCTTGGCGGACCACAAGGGTAATAGGCATCGAGGAACGAATGCACGCATACTCTTGACTATCAATTGATAGGCGAGGGTCGGAAACAACTAAGATGGGACAACTCAAAAGAACATATGATTTTCTGAGTTGTGGATGCATGGATTAGCATGTCGAACGAAGTTCAACATATTTCTTCCGGATAACCCATGCAGAAAGGTAGAACTGGCAGAGCCACAATATATAATGGAGAACTCATCAAGAATAATCCTGTTGTGATATTTCAGTTCAACGAGGAACTTCTGCCATAAGTAGTTCATGGTATTTGGAAGAAGAAGATACCACGGACTTCAAGGACTATCGCAAAGGTTACTAATATCCTAAAGGCACTAGCAATTACTATCAACATGAAGTAGGTAGAGTGAATCTCGGTTTCAAGAACCCAGGAACAGAATACCTATTACTAAGTAGCATCACGGGATGCTTTCGAGAATGATGGCCAGAATCATCACACTGGGAACACAAATCATGGCTAAATTACTAGATGATCCCCTAAGACACCTAGGGTCATAATAATATCTCCAACATATATGTCAAGGTAACGGAGTACCTCAACTCACTGATTAGTGTGGTTAATCTGGCCCATGGGAACATTGAAACGGGAAGAAAGGATTTGCAAATGCATCAGACTACTTAGAAACCTGGGATGACTCGGACAGCATAACGGCTGTAAATGCTCAGAAAAGATTTGAGACATTCACAAAAATGGTGGCATAACCACTCAGAAGCACAATATCAAGGTTTCGAGATCAACAATTAACATACGGAAGTAGTAGGAACTGAACTAAGACTTAAATCCAACAATCTTATAAGTCCACTGATTAGTAACACGTGATCCTAATAGAAAGAAGAGATAGCCTAGTTCTTAATCCCCGTAGAAGAGAAGATGATGACTCAGATCAGAAGGCCATGAGGTATAAGGAGTAAAAAGAGCCTTACGTTCCATCCCACAATCAATTCCCTTACATATAACTAAGAATTTCTAGATTCAACTTCGACCAGTTTGGCTTGGTAATCCTACAGGCAGTCAAGCTCTGATACCAACGCTGTCAGGACCCCGACTCGATGTCACATCGATCTAGCCTGTAGCACCTCATATCACTTTGCGGCCTCACGCATGGTATCCCCACGGGTGTCGCCTTACCTTTGCCCGGGACCGTTTGCGCCTTTTGGCTCACGTATATGATAGTGTCGCTAGCATCCATATGATAAGGAGTCCGGGCTGACATGACTAGTCATAAACCCAAAGTGGCACAGACTTACAGGGACAGGCATCCATGACCCAGCATCGAACGTGTCGGTCATCAGCGAGTGAATCCAGGCTGTAGCACTGGGCTAGCAGGACTCCAGTGAACCGGGCTGTAGCGGGCTAACAGGACTCCGGTATTCATTGCGTGACATTTCCCCGAAGGGACAGACACAGGAACGAAGGAGGACACATGCCGGCCAGCCTAAGTGTTCCGGAGCAGTAGCAAGCTACCATGGCTCAGTGGAAACACTAGGAGTCATTTCCCGGTAAGAGAGGCTACTAAAGATAAACAACTAGATGGTCAGATCCCACACATACCAAGCATTTCAATAGCATACACACAATATGCTCGATATGTGCAAATACAACATGGCATCACAACATGACTCTACGACTCAAAAATTTATTCAATAGGCTCCGAGGAGCGAGATATTACAAACATGGGTCTCATGACCCAACATTCAGAGCATACAAATCAAAGCACAAGCGGAAGCTATCATGTCTGAGTACAGACATCTATAAATGAAAAAGGCTGAGAAGCCTGACTATCGATCAGATCCTGCCGAGGGCACAAGATCGTAGCTGAGGTATCAAGCTAAACATCAAAGTCCAAGCGGAACTACTAGTGAGACTGAAGTCTCTCTGCAAAAACATAAAATAGGCAAACGTGAGTACAAATGAACCCAGCAAGACTTACATCAGATCTATCTACATATGCCTCATTTTCAACAAAGGGGATGGTGGGGTTTAACTGCAGCAAGCCAGCTTTGACTCGGTGGCTATCCTGAACTACGACTGCAAGTAACTCTTTTGAGGTGGCGCACATGAGTCCACATATTCACCATATCAATACACCACTATGGATCCGCTCCCGTCTCCCTACGAGAACGCCATCCATAGCACTCACGCTTATCTTGCGCATTTTAAAGTATCCACTTTCACTTGTCTATGAACTGATATAAGCAACCCAGAAGTCCTTTTCCGCGGACACGGCTATTCGAATAGATCATATTAACCCTGCAGGGGTGTACTTCTTCACACACGCTCTCACCACTTACCGCCGTTTACACGACATGTACTCGGCAACCTTCAAGCGGAAGCCCAACGTGGGTGTCGGCCACGGCCTGCCTAAACACTCAAGTCTCTAGTCCAGGTTTATCGCCTATTCGGGTTCCATCCATGAGGAGATCCGGCCGGAGTTTCGCTCACAGCCCCAAACGATGTGAACAGGGTTCCCGAGACACCAAACGGGCGCCCGGTACACCGTGCCACGTGCCTACCGCATCACAGCCCACCCCTACGATCAGCGCTGCGCACGGTCTCCAGCATACTACAAACACCAGAAACTACTTGCAACTCCTGGACAGAGGACAAGGGTGATCAAGAAGCCGAGAGGGTCCATTGGTTTCGGGCCCAATGCGTGGTAGTAGCTGAATCATGGATCACAAACACAAAACTCAGTTCCTGAGGACGGCTGCAATGAGACAACCCACCATGTACTCCTACATGGCCTCTCACCGCTACCTTTACCAAATCGTGTTCACACACTTAGCTCACACACAGTAGGACATGTTCACACGCCTCTGATTCATCCCCGATGAATCAGACCTGACACAACTCTAAGCAGTAGCAGGCATGACAAACAAGCAAGAATGAGTAGGCACAACAGGGCTCAAACAACTCCTACTCATGCTAGTGGGTTTCATCTATTTACTGTGGAATGACAGGTCATGCAGAGGATAAAAGGGGTTCAGCTACCGCAGCAAGTAACAGTTGAATCGATGTTGTCCTAATGCAGTAAAAGAGAGCAGGAGCGAGAGAGTGGGATTTTCTCGGAATGAACAAGGGGGTTTTGCTTGCCTGGCACTTCTGAAGATAACATTGAGTCTTCATCAGTGTCAACGATCACGTCATCGGTATCACGTCTATCGAGAGGGGACAAATACAGGCAACATAGAAGGAAACACAATCAATGCAATGCACAATATGATGCATGATCATGACATGGCAAAATGAATGTGTTTTGAGCTAATGCAACTAGCAACAGATTAAATGAAGTTGGTTTGAATACAAGATTCAAATTTAAACTCCATATGTGATTATTCAAATGCCATTTAATTGATTTGTGCTAAACAGCAGCTATAAGTTGTTCTAACATGCATGAAAATGGTACAGATGGATTCCTTGAATTTTTCTGATAATTTTTCATATATAAATTATTTAATTTGGAGTTACGGTTAATTTTCTATGATTTTTAGAAGTTTTAGGCATTTTCTGGAATTTTCTGAATATTTTAAATCCAGAAAATACTTATTGCGTCAGCCCCACGTCATAGTGATGTCAGCAGGGTCAACTGGCCGCCCCAGGTCAAACCTGACCAGTGGGGTCCACTGGTCAGTGACCCAGTCACCTAACCAGGTTAGTTAGCCCTAACTAACTTAGTTAGCCGGGCGGGGCCCGCATGTCAGTGGCCTATCTAATTAGCTAGGTTAATTAACGCTAACTAATCTAACCCTAATCAACCAGGCGCCTGGGCCCACACGTCAGGGGGTCAAACCCTGGGTCAAACCCGCCGGAGTTGACCCGCGGCTTGTCGCCGGCGACGCCAGCAACGGCGGAGGGCGTCGGAAACGCTGCTCCGGCCACGGTTTGATGCGCGGGTGGGTGCTACGAGTAGCTGGCGATGTGGCGCATCAAACGGTGGCGGTGTTTGGTGCTGGGGTGGCCGGAGTTAACGGCGGCGAGCTCTTTTGCGGCCGCCGGAGTTCGGCTATCGACGGGAACTATGCCACAGAGCACGGGAGGAGGAGCAGTTGGGTGATTTGAGCTCCTTCGGATGCGCTGAGCGCGTTGGCGGGCTCATAAGCAAGCGGTGACGGCTGTGGCCGCGACGGCGCCATGGCCGGCGGCGAGGGATTCTCGGGCAAGGTGGTGGGGCTAGCTAGAGAGGGAGGTGGGGCACGGGGAGAGGGGGAATCGGGTCGAGGGCTCACCGCGGAGCTGCAGGGAGGGTTAGTGGGCTCGGGGGCGCGCCGGAGTGGCCGAATCGACGGAGAAGATCCTCGGCGGCCGGCGAGGGGGAAACGTCGGGGGCGGCGTTCCGGGGCTCTTCTGGTCGCGTGAGACGACGAGGAGGACGAGGGAGGACCGGCGGAGCTCTGGGAGGCGTCGGGGAGACGAGACGGTGGCTGTGGCCGCGCGAGCGCTGGTCGGCGGCGACGGCCTCCATTCGGTCGCGTGAGGGAGAGAGAGCAGAGGAGAGGGAGGAGCGAGGGAGAGCTACGGGAGAGTGAGAGAGGTCGTGGGGAACGAGGGGGGGTGCGTGGCTCCCTCGGGTGCCTCCAGCGGCGAGCAGGTAAGCAGGAGGTGGCCGGAGCTCTTCGGGCGCGCGCCACGCCTCGCCTCTGCCTACTGGCAGAGGAAGAAGAGGACAAGGGGGAAGGAGGTGGGCTGGGCCAGCGGGAGGAGCTGGGCCGGCTACAGGTAAGTGGCCCAGGTACGGTTCTTTCTCTCTCTTTCTGTTTTAATTCTGTTTTTCTATTTTTTTAAAATTTGTTTTGGCATTGTTTTGAATTTAAACAAATTCAAACAATGCCAAAAACTCCTCTGAATATTTTTTTATTTGCTAGATGGACTTTTCCAACAGCACATAAAGCATTTCAGAGTTATTTGAAAATATATCGCATATATTATGAATATAATTCCAAATTCAAATACAATAATGATTTAAATTCAGTGCTCAAAATATTCCTCAAATGTTCATTATTTTTGGTTTGGCGCAAAACCCTTGCCAAAATATAACCAACATTATTTAAGGCCATTTTGGAACATTGAATGCATTTTCCCAGGGTTCTTTGCCCCTCTTTTATTTAAGTTCTTGAGGCTTCCAAAATTCCTCAGTTCAAGTTTCAAAAATTTAAACATGATGCAAGCAAGATGCAACACTAGACAGCACCAGAAGCTAGGGATGTGACACAACTGTCCCAGGAGATGGAAGAGTGCAAAGCCCAACTTCAGGCCGCACTGGCCGCAGCGGGGGAGCCCAAAGAGACCCCCTCTGGTAATATATCCTTCGAATGATAAGTATCATATAAAGTGCGCCGTTTATGCAAATCTGACGATAACATTGCAGATGACGCTGGAGTAAATCCGGATAAGCAACAGCTCCTACGCCAGCTGAAGGTTGGTGAGAGCGTGCTTACGAGGGTGAGGCAGGAGAAGAATGATATCCTAGATGCCAACACCAAGCTGGGCGTGGAACTGAAGGATGTTTGTGCCCAACTGTCGAACTCCGTTAAGGAGAATCGGCGGCTTCGACGCGGCATATTTAGTAAGTGCTTGAACGAACTTTGAAAAAGAGTTCGGCGAGGAAGTTGGCTGACAGAGTTATGTCTGTATGTATGCTAACAGGTCGTCCTATAGAGGAAATGCCCGGTTCTACGGGTGATCTTCTTCTCGAGCTCTCACAACTGCATGAACGAGTCCGGCAGGTGATGCAAGGCGTCGCCCAGGCCTTGTGGCCATCCGTCTCCATGCCCGAAGGCCTTGGAGGGCTTGCAGAGAAGCTGAAGGGAGCGCGGCGGCGCTTCCGATTATGGAAGATATCGGCATGCCGTCAGGGCGCCAGGGAAGCCTGGGCCATGGTGAAGACGCGTTACACGAAGACTGAACCGAACCACATGGCCGAGGTCGGACCTGTGGGGCCCGATGGGAAGGAGATCCCTGTGAGCTTAGTGTACGGCCAAGTAGAATTGGCCGCAAAGTATTCCCAACAGGACTGTAGACTAGAAAGCCTATTGGATGGTATTAAAGAGGAATTCAACCAGTCAAATTGACTATGTAATCTAAAGTGACATGTATAATGCCTTCTAGCCGGATTGTAGATCATTTGTCACTGCGGACCTTTTCGCTTCAACCTCCGGGCCCGATAGTCCGGAGTGAATCCGAATACCCGCTCAGTTATATAAGAACTGGGGTATGCGTGGAGACCAGGCATAGGGGTCATTAGTGCTTTATCAGACAAGTGCCCAACTAGTTATGTTATATTACATGGGTAGTAAGAAACATCTTCCAGGGAGAATAGTTTCGTTAAGGGTTCCTTTCCCTGGGTAAGCATGCCCTAAAGTGCATGTCCGGCATGCGATAAGAAACACAGAAAAAACATCTGGGGCAGATATGGATAATAAATAAAAGTCATCTTTTGTTCACCGACCGAATATTGCCTTAAGAACGCTAGCTTTCGGCTTCACCCAGTCTGAGGTACACATCCGGCTGACCCGGCAGTAACAATCGCAGAGGTGCTCCCCTTATGCCCTAGCCGAATTAACGGGAACGTAGGGCATAAATACAAGAGCCAGGCAACCCAGCTTGGCCAAAACTTAAGTCATATCGATGCATATAATGGTGAAAAAAGGTACATGCAGAAGTGTAACACATGTGTTGGGCGAGAGGCCCAGGTAAATAATTTAAGCTTCTGTGAAAGAAGCCCCCAGGTATGGATAGTGCGGCTAGCGCATCTGTAATGTACAAGTGAGGCGCAAGGTGACCCTGGAAGGCCTAGTGAAATGATAAGAGAAAGAAAGAAAGGGAAACAAGACAGATGATGCATATGCAGAAAATGGACAAAGGGAGGTGACTAAGATAGAGTCCGGTGCTAGGCGTAGAATCTTCAGAGCCTGGTCGCATTCCATGGGTTCGGCTCGAGTCGACTAGTCGATGCATCCCGCAGTCGGTACGCTCCACTGGTCAGAACTTGGTCAATAATGAAGGGACCTTCCCATTTGGGCTCGAGCTTGTTCTTTTTCTTATCCGGCAGGCATAGAACTAGTTCGCCAACGTTATATGTTTTGGCCCGTACTTCTCTGCTTTGGTATCTGCAAGCCTGTTGCTGGTAAAATGCGGAACGGGCTTTGGCTACATCGTGCTCTTCCTCCAAGGTGTCTAGACTGTCCTGCCGATCGAGCTCGGCTTCTCTTTCTTCGTACATGCGCACTCGAGGTGAGTCATGAATTATGTCACAGGGCAAGACTGCCTCTGTGCCGTACACCATAAAAAACGGTGTATATCCAGTACTACGATTCGGCGTGGTCCGCAGCCCCTAGAGTATGGAGTCGAGCTCCTCTACCTAGTGTGTGTCAGACTCCATTAAGGAACGCACTAATCTAGGTTTAATGCCGCTCATTATAAGACCGTTTGCTCGTTTGACTTGACCGTTGGTTTGTGGGTAATAGACTGAAGCATAATCGAGCTTGATGCCCATTTTGCTGCACCAGAGTTTTACCTCGTTGGCCATGAAGTTCGTGCCGTTATCAGTGATGATGATGTGGGGGACGCCGTAATGGTGTACAACCAAGGATATGAAATCTATCACCGGTCCGGATTCGGCTGTTTTAACCGGTTTAGCCTCTATACATTTGGTGAATTTATCCACCATGACCAATAAGTATTTTTTTCTTGTGGGTTCCCCCTTTAAGGGGTCCAACCATGTCAAGCCCCCAGACCACGAAGGGCCATGTAATGGGGATTGTTTGGAGGGCGGCGGGTGGCATGTGGCTTTGATTTGCAAAGAGCTGGCAACCAGCAAACGTTGGACCAAGTCCTGTGCATCTGCCCGGGCCGTTGGCCAATAGAATCATGTACGGAAGGCCTTGCTTACAAGAGCCCGAGCTGCGGCGTGATGACCGCCGAGTCCGGCGTGAATTTCTGCCAAAAGATTCCGCCCTTCCTCTTCGGAGATGCACCTTTGAAGGACTCCGGTAGTGCTTTTCTTGTACAATTCTCCCTCATGGACCCTGTAGGCCTTGGATCGCCGCACTATGCAGCGTGCCTCACTTTGGTCCTCCGGAAGTTCCTGTCTAGTTAGGTAGGCCAGGAATGGTTCTGTCCATGGGGCAATAATGGCCATTATTTCGTGGGCTGAAGGTGTTATTTCGGTGGCGGAGTCTCCGATTGTGTCAGAGAGTTCGGTATCGGGTATTTTGGCCGGGTCTGGACTGTTGTTACCGGTGTCCCCTTCCCATGCTATAGATGGCTTGAAGAGCCTTTCCAGAAATATGTTGGGAGGGACCGCGCCGCGTTTTGCGCTGATGCGGGCAATGATATCCGCCGCCTGATTGTTTTCCCGAGCCACATGGTGAAATTCGAGTCCCTCGAACCAAGCTGACATTTTGAGGACGGCATTTTGATAGGCCGCCATTTTCGGATCCTTGGCGTCAAAATCTCCGTTTATTTGGGATATTGCGAGGTTTGAATCCCCACGCACCTCCAGACGTTGAATGCCCATGGAGACTGCAATCCGAAGACCATGCAACAGAGCTTCGTATTCGGTTGCATTGTTGGAATATGTATACAATATTTGTAGTATGTATCGAACGGTATCTCTGGTTGGGGACGTCAAGACGACGCCAGCCCGTAGACCGGCCAGCATTTTAGAACCGTCGAAGTGCATGATCCAATTGGAGTATGCGCCATACTCTTTAGGGAGTTCGGCCTCCGTCCATTCGGCGACGAAGTCGGCCAGTACTTGCGATTTAATGGCTCGGCGAGGTTTGTATGTTATGTCGAATGGGAGGAGCTCAATGGCCCATTTGGCAATCTGGCCCGTAGCGTCGCGGTTGTTGATAATATCATTAAGTGGCACTTCCGAGGCTACTGTAATCGAACTCTCTTGAAAGTAGTGTCGCAGTTTCCATGATGCCATGAATACCACATATGCTATTTTTTGGTAATGCGGGTACCGTGATTTGCATGGAGTGAGGACAGTGGATACATAGTATACCGGCTTTTGAAGAGGGTATTTTTGTCCGTCCGCTTCCCGTTTGACAACGAGCACCGCGCTTACAACTTGATGAGTTGTCGCAATATACAACATCATTGGTTCGCCGATGTTTGGTGTGGCCAGGATTGGGTTGGTTGCCAGAATGGCCTTTATTTCTTCCAATACGGCTGTAGCCGCGTCCGTCCACTCGAAGTGTTCGGTGCGCCGAAGGAGGCGATAAAGGGGTAAAGCCTTTTCTCCCAAGCGGGAGATAAAGCGGCTTAGAGCCGCCACGCATCCAGTTAGCTTCTGGATTTGTTTGAGGTCTGTTGGGGTAGCCAACTGTGACAACACTCGGATTTTGGCCGGATTAGCTTCAATACCTCTACTGGAGACAATGAATCCCAGGAGCTTTCCGGCTGGTACGCCGAAAACGCATTTTTCCAGATTGAGCTTGATGTCATATGTTCGGAGGTTCTCGAATGTGAGCCTCAAGTCGTCTATCAAAGAGTCGACGTGTTTGGTTTTGACAACCACATCGTCTACGTATGCCTCTACTGTTTTGCCGATTTGTTTCTCCAGACATGTCTGAATCATGCGTTGATATGTTGCGCCGACGTTTTTGAGCCCAAAAGGCATTGTGTTAAAACAAAAGGGACCGTATGGTGTGATGAATGCTGTTGCGGCTTGGTCGGACTCTGCCATCTTGATTTGGTGGTAACCGGAGTATGCGTCGAGGAAACACAATGACTCGTGTCCTGCAGTAGCATCAATGATTTGATCGATACGTGGGAGGGGGAAGGGATCCTTTGGGCAAGCTTTATTGAGGTCTTTGAAGTCGACACAAAGGCGCCAGGATTTGTCCTTCTTTGGTACCGTCACCAGGTTTGCTAGCCAGTCCGGGTGTTTTATTTCTTTGATAAATCCGGCCTCCAATAACTTGGCTAGTTCCTCTCCCATGGCATGTCTCTTAGGTTCAGAGAAACACCGAAGAGCATGCTTGACCGGCTTGAATCCCTTTAGGATATTGAGGCTATGCTCGGCCAGCCTGCATGGGATTCCTGGCATGTCTGAGGGATGCCAGGCGAATATGTCCCAGTTCTCGCGCAGGAACTCCTGTAGTGCGGCATCCACAGCGGGGCTTAGCTGTGCCCCGATGGAGGCTGTTTTTGTAGGGTCCATTGGGTGGACTTGGAATTTGACTATTTCATCCGCTAGTTTAAAAGAGGTGGACTTCGATCTCTTGTCGAGTATCACATCGTCCCTATCCACTGTGGAGCGTAGCGTAGTTAATTCCTCAGCCGAGAGGGCTTCGGATAATGCCGCGATGGCCAATGCGGCTGTTTTGTTTTCGGCACGGAGTGCTGCGTCCGGATCGCTGGCGAGAGTGATGATTCCGTTGGGCCCAGGCATTTTGAGCTTCATGTACCCGTAATGTGGTACGGCTTGGAAGATTGTGAATGCCTCCCGTCCTAAAAGAGCGTGATAACCACTGCTGAATGGGGCCACTTGGAATGTAATTTCTACGGACCTGTAATTATCCGGCGTGCCGAATACCACATCTAGTGTGATTTTCCCAGCACAGCATGCTTCCCGACTGGGGATGATTCCTCTAAAGGTTGTGCTACTTTGCTCAATGCGGCTCCAGTCTATTTCCATCCTTTGAAGAGTTTCCTCATAAATGAGGTTTAATCCGCTGCCGCCGTCCATGAGTACCTTAGTGAGTCGAAAGTCGTCCACGATTGGACTGAGGACCAGTGCGGCTGGTGCTCGGGCTGTTCGGAATTTGGGTTCATCACTGGCATTGAAGGTAATAGCCGAGTCACTCCATGGATTTGTTGCTGCTACGTGGCAGATTTCGACCGTGCAGCGGAGTGTTCGCTTGCGCCTATTATTTGACACAAAGGTCTCAAACACTGTTAACATCGTATTGTTGTCCACGGGATGGTGCTCTGTGGTATTTGGGAGAAGTAGATCCTCACCACTTTTGGCCACCTACCGGAGTATCCAGCATGCTCTAAGGCTGTGTGTTGGTATTGTATCAGTTGTACTATGAATTTTGCAGGGTCCATTGAGCCATCCCTCCAGTACGGTTCTTTGCCTCGTAGAGGGTTTTTTCTTTTTGGTAGTTAACCCGGGTGTATTGTGATAATGCACCCTTTTATTTTGGACTGGGTTTGTATTCATGGCCGGATTATCCCAAAAGTTTACTTCGGTTTTCCAGGCACTTTCCATCGCACAATATTTTCATACTACGGACGCCAAGTCAGTGAGGCGTGTTATCTCACGGTGACTTATGGCGTTAAGGATTCCCTTGTCCATGCAATTATTGCCGAAAAATAGGATTGCGTCTTCCTCGCAACAGTTCTTAACCTTGTTCATCGCAAGGAGGAATCTGGCCCAATAGTGATGTACTGTTTCCTGGGGCTCTTGCCTGATGTGGGAAAGATCGCTTATATTTGGGTGGGTGGGTGGAATTGGATCTGAACCCTCACCTGATCTGGGATCCAGGGGCCAAGGAATTTCCAATTTTGAAAGTTCCGGTTCCGGGGTGTGACCGATAATCCTGGCCCGCTGCCTGACTCTAAGTTCAGGGATTGGGTGTTGTCCTCCCTCGAACGGGCATCCGGCTCGGAGAGCTTAGGAATCCGGACATATTTGGTCCTCAGGATAGACGAAAGGTCGCCGCATTGTTCCTCCACCACTGCAATATGATGTGTGACCTGGGGAGAGTTGATCTCTCTCAGATCGGGTTTAGGCCCAATCTGATCGTAGTCTGTAGCGACTCCCAGGGCGGCGATGCGATCCAAGAGCTCGTTTAGGGAAGAAAGCTCCATTGGATCTAACTGCTCGGCGAGTTTCGAGTTGACGTGAAGATTGCTTTTGATGACCCGAGAAGTCATCATCGGCGCAGCGGCCGAATAGGCGGTCATAAGAAAACCACCTAGCCGGAGAGTTTGGCCGACAGCCAAAGCTTCCTTAGCAATAGTGTCGTCTTTAAAGACAAGATGAGGCATCCTTCCTGATGACGACGACACAGCGGAACTCTCAATGAAAGCACCAATGTCGATGTCAAAACTGGCGGATCTCGGGTAGGGGGTCCCGAATTGTGCGTCTAGGCCGGATGGTAACAGGAGGCAGGGAACACGATGTTTTACCCAGGTTCGGGCCCTCTTGATGGAGGTAAAACCCTACGTCCTACTTGATTAATATTGATGATATGGGTAGTTCAAGAGTAGATCTACCACGAGATCGGAGAGGCTAAACCCTAGAAGCTAGCCTATGGTATGATTGTCTGTTGTCCTACAAACTAAACCCTCCAGTTTATATAGACACCGGAGGGGGCTAGGGTTACACAAGGTCGGTTACAAAGGAGGAGATATCCATATCCGTACTGCCTAGCTTGCCTTCCACGCCAAGTAGAGTCCCATCCGGACACGAGACGAAGTCTTCAATCTTGTATCCTCATAGTCCAATAGTCCAGCCAAAGGATATAGCCTGGCTGTTCGGAGACCCCCTAATCTAGGACTCCCTCATGCCTCCCATATTGTTAAGCCAAGCCTCTAACCCACCTTGTCCTAGAAAACTGTTGTTTGGCTATGTTACCGCTTTGCTCAGCCCCTCTTATAGCGTTGCTAGTTGCAGGTGAAGATTGGAGTTTGTTCCTTGTTGGAACATGGATATTTTGTTGGGATATCACAATATCTCTTATTTAATTAATGCATCTATATACTTGGTAAAGGGTGGAAGGCTCGGCCTTATGCCTGGTGAGGGAGTCCTGGATTAGGGGGTGTCCGGATAGCCGGACTATACCTTCGGCCGGACTCCTGGACTATGAAGATACAAGATTGAAGACTTCATCCCGTGTCCGGAAGGGACTTTCCTTGGCGTGGAAGGCAAGCTTGGCGATACGGATATGTAGGTCTCCTACCATTGTAACCGACTTTGTGTAACCCTAACCCTCTCCGGTGTCTATATAAACCAGAGGGTTTTAGTCCGTAGGACAACCCACAGAAAACAATCATACCATAGGCTAGCTTCTAGGGTTTAGCCTCTTCGATCTCGTGGTAGATCTACTCTTGTACTACCCATATCATCAATATTAATCAAGCAGGACGTAGGGTTTTACCTCCATCAAGAGGGCCCGAACCTGGGTAAAACTTCGTGTCCCTTGCCTCCTATTACCATCCAGCCTAGACGCACAGTTCGGGACCCCCTACCCGAGATCCGCCGGTTTTGACACCGACATTGGTGCTTTCATTGAGAGTTCCTCTGTGTCGTCGCCGTTAGGCTTGATGGCTTCGACGATCATCAACAACGATGCAGTCCAGGGTGAGACTTTCCTCCCCGGACAGATCTTCGTCTTCGGCGGCTTCACACTACGGGCCAATTCACTTGGCCATCTGGAGCAGATCAAAAGCTATGCCCCTGGCCGTCAGGTCAAATTTGGAATTTTAAACTACACGGCTGACATCCGTGGGGACTTGATCTTCGACGGACTCGATCCACTGCCGAGCGCGCCGCACTGTCACGACGAGCATGATCTAGCTCTGCCGCCGAACAGTGCCCTGGAGGCCGCATCCGCATCGGCTTTGACCCTTAATTCGGAGCCAACTGCGTCGATCGAGGATGGGTGGTTGGACGCCGCCTTGGGAGCTGCGATCCCTACGGCGATCGAGCCGGACACCAGCCCCGCACTCCACGAGAATCGTAACTCCAAGGAGTCGGACTCCTCTCCGGACTCCGAACCCTCCGCGCCCCTGCCAATCGAATCCGATTGGGCGCCGATCATGGAGTTTACTGCCGCGGACATCTTTCAGCACTCGCCTTTCAGCGATATTCTGAAGACACTAAAGTCTCTCTCTTTATCAGGAGAGCCCAGGCCAGACTACGGTCGGCAAGTTTGGGATACGGACGATGAAGAAATTCAAAGCCCACCCACCACCCCCTTTGTAGCCATTGTCGACGATTTAACCGACATGCTTGACTTCGACTCCGAAGACATCGACGGTATGGACGTCGATGAAGGAGACGATGAAGAACCAGCGCCTATTGGGCCCTGGAAAGCCACCTCATCATATGACGTATACATGGTGGACGCACCAAAAGATGACGATGAGGAGCGGAAGGACGCACCGAAGGCTTGTTCCCTCGAGAAGCAGTCAAAGCGGCGACGCAAGCGCTGCCCCATATCCCGCCTCGACAGAAATAACGATCACACAGACCCAGCGCTGGAGCAGGGCGAACCGCTGCCGGACAACGGCAATCCGGATAATCAAACAGAACAAACAAATTCTATCAAAGATAATGGTCCGGACGATATAACGCTGGACAGGCACCCGGAGCAACAGAATGCCCGTAAAAGGCTTGTTGCCACCGCGAGGAGTCTTAAAAAGCAGAAGGAAAGGCTCAAGGCTGTGCAAGACACACTCCAAATCAGATGGAGTAAAATACTCAACACAACAGCGAGGTACGGTGACAATCGCCCCTCCAAGAGCTACCCAAAGCGGAAGCTGCTACCTGAATTCGATGAGGAGGCCTCGGACCCCCCACTACCAAGCATCAAAGCAGCCACCTGGCCGGATAGACGGCCCTTCTGCCAACACAGAGCGGCGTACAACACCACTCACAATACAACACGCGACCCATGCAAGGGCTCGCACCCAAAGGACGGTGCAACAAGATCCATCTATGGACCATGCAAGCACGCCCCAGCATACAATGCAACACAACAAACATCCGAACAATGCGGTACACCCAGCTACAGGGGTGCCGCACACCCCCTATGTTTCACCGATGAGGTGCTGGACCATGAATTTCCAAAGGGATTCAAACCCGTAAACATAGAGACATACGACGGAACAACAAACCCTGGGGGTCTGGATTGAGGACTACATCCTTCATATCCATATGGCTCGAGGAGATGATCTCCACGCCATCAAGTACTTACCCCTGAAGCTCAAAGGGCCAGCTCATCACTGGCTTAAAAGCCTCCCCGAAAGCTCGATTGGAAGTTGGGAAGAGCTTGAAGACGCCTTTCGGGCAAATTTTCAAGGGACTTATGTCCGACCTCCGGATGCGGACGATTTGAGTCATATAACTCAACAGCCCGGAGAGTTAGCCCAAAAGCTTTGGAACAGGTTTCTTACTAAAAAGAACCAGATTTTCGACTGTCCGGACGCCGAAGCCTTGGCAGCTTTTAAGCATAGCGTCCGTGACGAATGGCTCGCCAGATACCTCGGCCAAAATAAGCCGAGAACGATGGCCGCATTAACAAGCCTCATGACCCGCTTTTGCGCGGGTGAGGACAGCTGGTTAGCCAGATGCAGCACCAGCGACCCCAGTACATCCGAAGTTAGAGATGGAAACGGGAAATCACTGTGCAACAGCAATAACAAACGCCGGAATAAAGAAGACAGCACGAAGGGCACGGCAGTAAACGTCGGATTCAAAAGCTCTCGGCCAGGTCAGCAAAAGCCGCCCTCTAAAGGCACCAGGGATGAACTGTCCAGCCTCAACAAAATTCTGGACCAAGTATGTCAGATCCATAGTACCCCTGGTAAACCTGCTAATCATACCCATAAAGAATGTTGGGTCTTCAAGCAGTCCGGCAAGCTCAACGCCGTACACAAGGGGGAGGATACACCAAGTGCAGACAAGGACGAGCCTCCCAAGCAAGACATTGGGGAAGAAAAGAAATTTCCACCAGAAGTCAAAACAGTAAACGTGTTACACGTGATCAAGGGAAAAAACAATGCGGCACTCCCAGGAAAATATACCCAAGTGCCTGTCACCGCAAAGTCCTGCCACTGGTCGTCTCAACCGATCACTTTCGACCATCGCGATTACTCAGCAAGTATCCGACGCGCAGGAGGGGCTGCCCTGGTATTAGATCCAGTAATTGGCGGATATCACTTCACACGAGTCTTGATGGACGGTGGCAGCAATCTAAACCTAATATATCAGGATACAATCCGCGGGATGGGGTTAGACCCAACAAAAATTCGCCATAGCAATACTACCTTTAAAGGAGTAACGCCAGGCCCAAGGGCTCGTTGTACGGGCACCCTCCTACTACAAGTTATATTCAGCTCCCCCGATAACTTCCGTCGCGAGCATTTAACCTTCCACATCGCTCCGTTCCAAAGTGGCTATCCAGCACTGCTCGGACGCAAAGCTTTCACTCGCTTTAATGCAATACCACACTATGCCTCCCTCACGCTCAAGATGCCCGGTCCACGTGGCATCATTTCAGTGAACGGAAATATCAAGCGATCTCTGCGCGCCGAAGAGAGTGCGGCTGCCAGCCTAAGGGCGCCCGGACCAGTGAAAGCATCCAATAGGTCGTCATGACCTCAGACACAACTAATCAAGTCAGGCGCCGCTATTTATACCAAATAAGTGGTCACACCCCTATTTGTCAATACAAGGGGCTCAACGCGCGCAGACAAGTGGCAATTTTTCTCATCTTGAATTATACATGGTTTCTTTAAAAACTATCTTTTTGCACGACAACTTTTTCACCTAAATTCCTCTCTTTTACAGACGATCATCGTGCCACACCCGTCCAGGATACGGCACAATGGAGACACAGGTGCAGACGCGCAGCAGGGACCCGCTCCAAGGATTCTTTTTAGATTAAGACCCTGCGTAAACCTTTTTTACTGTCTCTTGTTGATACATATCCACCGTTGAGAAGGATGCTGACGTCTTGGCATGTGGCCACGCCAGAACAATGCACGTACCTGGACACAAGGGGCTTCTTACAAAGGCCATTATTCAGGCCCGATTTATACCACAAAGACCGAATACCTTAGGGAGTGTTCGGCGTCGCGAGTTTGGCCTTATATGCATCAGCTCCGAATCATTGTCTTTGGTCAAATGTTGGGTTTGCCCGGCTCCTGTGTTTTGGTGCCTTACGTTCCTCTTTACCGGATAAGGTAGCACCAGTAGAACTACTACGATTGTGCCCTGGTTCATCCGGACGAGCACCTCAGTAGAGAAAGCCGAAAACTGACTGTCATGATATAGCGTGGGAATGGTCAACCACTCGATGACCTGTTCGAATGTTAGAATTCCCCCTCCTTAACGAAGGGCCGTTTTCCGGCCAGGCATGTACGCACCCCGGGATCGGGAGAGTGCGGAGCCACCAGGGGCTATCTAGTAGCCCCACTATCAAACTCCTATGGCTAAGTGAAAGTGCTAAAGCATTATAGTTCGGTTGCCTCGCTCGCTCCGCTATCACCTCCTTAATAGGACCAAGTGGTTGGGTTAAGTGTGAACGCGTGTTTTTTGCGAGCACCTCCGCATTATATGCGTGGGGGTTGAAGCCGACGACTGCAATCTTTCAAGTTATACACATGTATACATAAACGGCCGCCCAGGAGGCATCATATTACTTTCAGGCAAAAGTATAAAAATAACCTTATAAAAAATTTATAAAAGCATTTCGCTTACAATGAGATTACATATCACTCAAACATAATATTTTTTTAGCACTGGGTCTCTATCAAACGAGCACCCTCAAGAACTTCTTCAAAGTAGTGCTCAGCAGCCATTCGGCCTATGGCCGAATCCCGCGCTGCAACAGTGGTAGCATCCATCTCCGCCCAGTATGCTTTAACACGGGCAAAGGCCATCTGTGAGCCCTTATGCACGCCGACCTCTTCATCGCATCAATGCGCGGCACCACATCAAGGAGCTGCTGCACCAAGATGAAATAGCTGTTCGGTTTTGGCCTTTCCGGCCATAGCTGATCCACAATAGACCTCATGGCGAATTCGGACAACCTATTCAGTTCGGCCCATTCGGCTAATTGGTCAGTCAATGAAAGCGGATGCTCGGGAGAATGGAATTGTGTCCAAAACAGCTGGTCCACTTCACGGTCCGTCTGACCCTGGAAGTACTTGGCCGCATCGGCAGCGCTCACCGCCAAATCCATATACACATCCTCCGAACTCCACAGCCGATCCAGAGAGGCATACCCTGGATCTCCGAACTTCCTCCACAACATAAAGGATTTCCCAGCTACAATATCCCCGGCTTCCCGCAGCTCCTCCTTCTTCGCCCTCATAGCAGAGCGGATGTCTTTTCTCGTCGCAGCAGCCTTCTCAAGGTCCGATGCCTTCGCTAGGTTTTCCTTTTCAAGAATCCGGCAGCGGTCGGCGGTGGCCTTTAATTCTATGGCCATCTTGGTCATCTTATCTCGGCTCTCGCCATGCACGGCCTTCTTGGTTTTCAAGTCTTCGGCCGCCTTCAAAGCAGCCACATTACCAAACCTCGCTTGTTCCTTGGCTCGGGCAAGTTCTGCCCGCAAGGCTTCAACAGTGGCAGCTCCATCTGCAGTCACAACATATTAAAGATACTGGCATCATGCTGCTCTTACTATGTGGTGTTTACCAGATAACGACACTTACCCTGTGCCTCGTCAAGCCTTTTGTTAACAAGCTCGATGTCGGCGTCTGCCGCATCCAACTGCCGTTTTAAATCGGCAAACTTGCTAGTCCGGCTAGCCACCGGAGCTTCCATCACCTGCACATAGAGGCGGTATGGCTATTACCTGGGAATATGATCCTCTGTTCGTCGTCGTTTCCGACGACAACCAGAGTCTCAGGGGCTACTATCTACACATGGCACACCTAGCATGTGCAGGACTATCATACATTATTTTACGTACCTCAAAGCCTGTCAGTAGACTCATAAAAGCTTCATGCAATCCGCTTTTGGCGGACGAGATTCTCTCCATCACCATATTCATCAGCACACGGTGTTCATCTGAGATGGCCGCTTGCCCCACCAACTCCCTCAGAACATCCAATCGCACACCAAACGGTGTCGGACTCTTTTTCCGCTCTCTTCGGGAGCTGGACACGGGGAGCTTCGGGGGTCAATGGGATTACCTTCTGGCCTCACCAGACTCGAAGAGGCCCTCCGCGATGACACTTCGGGGTCGCCCGCTTCCGGAGCGGAGGAGTCCAGAGGAGGTGTTTCACTCTCCATCATCTCTGGAAGAAGATCCCCCGAAGACGAGCTCATTTGAGAGGGGCTAAGGCCCGAACTGCAAAGATATATGCGGTGGTTATTTTCTCAGAAGGAAAAGATGGCATACCTGTACTATTACAGTATTTGGGGTCACTTACGACTCACTGGAGAATTGATCCCCCGCGGACTTTGTGCGGCAAAAGCACCCCCCAAGGTAGGACCCTCTGTGGGAAACTTCTTCTCTCGTTTGGAAGCTTCGGCATCCGAATACCCGGGCACAGTCCTTTTCCTCCTCCGGTCATCTTCCTTCATGGAGACGCTCGCTCCCTCGATTAGAACGGGCAGCGTTGGGGGCCCACGTCCGCCCGTGTTATCCTTCCCAGTATCTTCCTTCAAGGGCTCCGGGCAAGGTGCGACCTGGAGCATCTTTTCCAATACCGGATTGTCCAAACCCTCAGGGAGGAGGGCCGAACACCGAATCAGCTTCGCCTTTGTTAGTCAGTCCTGGTCAAATAGAGAACTCTCAGAAATAACTTTGTAACAAATGAGAGATAGTATGTTCGGCTGGAAGACTCCTTACCTGCTCGGCGGCGCAGTTACTGCTCAGGCCCACGTCCTCGGCGATTTCCGGATACTCTACCTGAGGTCCGAAGAATGACTTGTACATCTCCTTGTGCGTCAGGCCGAGGAAATTTTGGATGACACGTGGTCCGTCGGGATTGAACTCCCACAAGCGAAGGGGCCGGCATTTGCAAGGCTGGACTTGATGAACCAGCGTAACTTGTATTACCGCAACCAAACTAAAATCTCCATTGAAGAGATCTCGAATGCGGCTTTGCAGTATAGGCACGTCCTTGGCTGGACCCCAGCTCAGACCTTTGCTGATCCATGACATCAGTTGTGGTGGAGGGCCCAAGCGGAAAACAGGGGCGGCCGCCCACTTGGCACTTCTAGGAGCCGTGATGTAGAACCACTCCTGTTGCCACAATTCAGACACCTCTGGAATGGAACCTTTGGGCCATGGAGCTCCCGTCATCTTGCATATTGAGGCACCTCCACACGCTGCATGTTGCCCCTCGAGCATCTTCGGTTTTACTTCAAAGGTCTTGAGCCACAAGCCAAAGTGAGGGGTAACCCGGAGGAAGGCCTCACACACGACAATAAATGTTGTGATATGAAGAAAGGAGTCCGTAGCTAGATCATGGAAGTCTAGCCCGTAATAAAACATCAAGCCCCTGACGAAAGGATCCAGAGCAAGGCCTAGACCTCGGAGGAAGTGGGAGACAAACACGACGCTTTCATTGGGTTTGGGGGAGGGGATGGCCTGCCCTCGGGCAGGCAGCCGATGCACAACCTCGGCGGTCAGATATCTGGCCTCCCTCAACTTTTTGATGTCTTCTTCCGCGACGGAGGAAGGCACCCATCGGCCTTAAAGGCTAGATCCGGACATGATTAAAGGTTTGGAGCACCTGACCTGAACTTTGGGTGTTTGAGCTTGAGGTGGGGGAAGGATTCGATTGAGCACGGGAGGGAAAAAAGTGTCACACCCTAGTTACTTCAAGCATTAGAGTGTGCATCATGTTTAAATTCCTTTTAAATTTGAAATGGGGATGATAGAACCCCCAGCACCCCCCTGGAACAACTAGGGTTTACTAAAAACTTTTCCAATGAACCTAAAATGCCCTTCTAAAAAGCCCACCCTTTTTGTTTTGGGTTAAAACCTTTGACAAAAATGGTGCACTTTTTTCTAGGACATTAAAGGTCATTGGATTAATCCTTATGGTATTTGCATTTGGGCATTTAAATGCTATAAAATATTTTAAATGCTCAAATATTCATAAACTAAAATGTTTGATGTTGGATATATTCTAAGCAGTGGCCATGATTAATTTTATGATTTATGATAAAGCCCTGGTATTTTTAATAAAGCCCAACAGTTGCAGAAAAATAGAAAAAGAAAACAAATCAGAAAAGAAAGGAGAGAGAGAGAACTTACCAGGCGCAGCCCACCAGCCCACATGGCTCGGCCCAGCCGACTGGCGCTTACCAGTCGTCCCCCTCCCCTCGCCAGGACGATGAGGAGCGCGTGGCCGGCGCCCGCGGCCACACGCCAGCCACCTCCTGCTTCCGCCGACACCTGGAGGCGTCTAGGAGTGCCACGCCGACCCCCACGTCCCACTCTCTTTCTTCCCCCTCTCCCCGTGGCCTCTCTCCCTCTCTGGCTCTCTCCCCATTCCCCCTACCGAGCGCAGCCGTCGCCGCTGACCAGCTTCACCGCAGCCACCACCGTCCATTCGCTGCCCCGACATGCCAGGAAGCTCCGCCGTCGTCGACTACATCAAGTAGGCCGAGCCCCGTGCACTCGCTCGCCCCGGAGACGCTGCACCGAGCTCGTTCTCAACTCCGGCCACCGGAGATCCCCAGCGCCGCCCCGCTCGCTCCAGCCCTTCCCCGAGCCCGTCGATCGCTCCCCTGCAACCGCTTGAGCTCCACCACCGTTTCCTCCTCTCCCCGCGCTCGTCCGCGTCCTCCAACCCCCTCTGCCATCGAGGCCGAGAGCTCAGCTCCGCCGGCCATGTCGCCGCTGTGGCCACAGGCACGTAAGCTCGAATCCGAGCATGCCTTCGTCTTCCACGCGCTCCCAGGAGCCTAACACAGCACTCCCCGCGCTTCGCCGTGCCCCGTAGCGTCGGGTTCATCCACGCCCGAACTCCGGCGACCGCCAAGGTCGTCGCCGGCGTCGTTCCAAGCCTCCCCGAACTCCACTTTCTCCACCAAACGACGCGGCTCGCTCCCCGCGTCACGTAGCTGCTCTCCGCCGTCGATTTGGTCGCCGGAGACGCAAACCCGAGCCCCTCCGCGCGTTTGTCGTCGCCGGCGTCAAGCCGCCGGCGAGTTTGACTCAGTTTGACCCCTGTGCGGGCCCAGGTAGACCCCCCTGAGTCTATGACAGGTGGGGCCGGTCTGCTAATTAGTTTAGGATTAGTTTTATCTAAATTTAATTAGTTCAGTCACTGACATGTGGGCCCAGGCCCCACTGACAACTAATTAGTGTTAATCTAATTCTGTTAACTAGTTGTGACACTAACAGAGAGGGCCCACCAGTCAGGTTTGACCTGGCCGACCCAGTTAACCGCTGACGTCACACCTATGTCATGCTGACGCATTTCAATTACTGGAATTATTCTTATATAGGAAATTCCAGAAAATATCCAAAACTTCTAAAAATCATAGAAAATCAACCATAGCTCCAAATGCAAAGATTTATATATGAAAAATGATCAGAAAAATTCAATCTATCCATCTGTAATGGTTTCATGCATGACAAAATAAGTTAACTTTGCTGTTTAAGAAGAATAAGGTAATGCACTAATAAGGCCATGTTTAATGAGCTAATATTTGAATCTTTGATTCAAATGAGTTCATCCCCTTCTGTTTTAGCTTGCATTAGGCCAAGACACTTTCATCTTGCCATGTCATAGCATGCATCATATTGTTGCATATTTCCATGTGTTGATTATGTTCGGTGTGTCTTTCGTGGTAGGTTCTACCTCCGAGGATAACCCCGAGTATCCGTCTGAAGGGCAGTACCCTACTACCTCTACAACAGGCAAGCAACCCATTGATCATTCTGATACAAACCCGTGTTCTCGCTTCTGCTCTTGTTTACTGCATTAAGACAACGCGATTCAAACTGTTGTGTGCTACGGTAGTTGAACCCTTATCCTCTACATGACATGTCATTGCCACAGTAACTAGATGAAACCCACTAGCATGTGTAGGAGTTGATTGAGCCATGTATATGATTCCTACCTTGCTATGTTTGCTATGCTTAGAGTTGTGTCAGTTCTGGTTCATCTGGGTGATGGGCTAGAGTGATATGATGATGTCGGTGATGTGAGGGATGTGTTGAACATGTTTCGATAAAGGTATCGATGAGAGGCCATGTAGGAGTACATGGTGGGTTGTTTCATTGAGGCCGTCCATAAGAACTGAGATCTGTATGCGTGATTTAAGATTCAGCTACTACCACACATTGGGCCCTGAAATATGACCCCGCTCAACTTACTGACCCCTCTCGCCCTCTGTCCAGGAGTTGCAACTAGTTTCTGGTGTTTGTAGGTTATGTGTTGGCGGCCGTGCGTAGCGCTGACCCTGGGGGTGGGCTATGATGCGGTAGATACACTGTGGCCGGGTATGCCGGGCGCCCATTTGGCGTCTCGGAACCCTGTACACATTGTTTGGGGCCGTTGAGGACACCCCGGCCGGATTTCCTTGCGGATGGAACCTGAATAGGCGATAAACCTGGACTAGAGACTTGCGCGGTTAGTCAGGTTGTGGTCTACACCCACGTCGGCTTTTGCTTGAAGTCTGCCGAGCACATGTCGTGTGCAGACGCTAAGTGGTGAAAACATGTGTGACAAAGTACACCCCTGCAGGGTATAAAACTATTCGAATAGCCGCGTCCGCGGTAAAGGACTACTTGGTTGCCTATATAGTTCATAGACAAGTTAATGGTTACTACTAAAAGACTCAAGATAAGTGTGAGTACCGAGGATGGCCCTCTCGTAGGATGACGAGAGAGGATCCCCGGTGGAGTATTGTGTTGGTGAGTAGTGGACTCGTGTGCGAAAACTATTTTACTAGTGGAGTTCCGTAGGATAGCTTAGCCAAGAGTCAAAGCTGGCTTGCTGCAATAACCCCACCACCTTCTTGAGAATGAGCATGTATAGTAGATTCTGTTGTAAGACTTGCTGAGTACCTTTGTACTCATGTTTGCTTAATTACTGTTTTCAGACGACAACACCGCCCCCTCCGATGGGTTCTACATAGACCTTGACGTTGACGAGTGACTAGCCACCCAGGTGGTGATCCTGGCCATGGAGGGCCCTATGTAGATAGACAGGCTTCGAGAAGCCTTCTTTCTTTCTAGTGTCTGTACTCAGACTAGTTGCTTCCGCTTGTGCTTGTATGATTGTATGACTTGAGTGTCGGGTCATGTGACCCCTATCTGTATGAACATGTTATGTATGGCTCTCTGGAGCCTTTAAATAAAGTACTTGAGTTGTAGAGTTTTGTTGTGATGCCATGTTGTATGTACTCATATCAGGCATATTGTGTGTATGATTGAAATGCTCGGTATGAGTGGGATCCGACAATCTAGTTGTTTATCCTTGGCAGCCTTTCTTATGGGGAAATGTAGTCTAGTGTTCCTCGAGCCATAGTAGTCCGCTACAGCCCAGTTCACCGGAGTCCTGCTAGCCCAGCACTACTGCTCAGGACACTTGACTGGCCGGCATGTGTTTCACTTCGTTCCTATGTCTGTCCCTTCGGGGAAATGTCACGCGGTGATATCTGGAGTCCTGCCTAGCCTGCTACAGCCCGGGTTCCCTGAAGTCCTGTTAGCCCAGTGCTACAGCCCGGAATCACTCGCTGATGACCGACATGCTCGATGTGATTCATGTATGCCTGTCTCCATAGGTCTGTGCCGTTTTGGGTTCACGACTAGCCATGTCGGCCCGGGTTCTCTGTCATATGGATGCTAGCAACACTATCATATATGTGAGCCAAAAGGCGCAAACGGTCCCGGGCTATGGTAAGGCGACACCCATGGGATACCGTGCGTGAGGCCGCAAAGTGATATGATGTGTTACCGGCTAGATCGATGTGGCTTGGAGTCGGGGTCCAGACAAAAAGTAAAAGCCTTGTCCCTTTGTAAAGAGGGTGAATATCAAGCGTCCTCTCCGTGGCCGTTTGGACTTGCCTATAGTCTACGAGTCCTAGAAGCGGTTGGGTTACCCACGCCCGTATTGATGAGAATCCCGGAATAAGGGGACACGATCTCTGCTTTAACAAGACGTGCCAAGGAAACCGCCTCGCGTGACACGGTGAGGTGGGATAATAAAACGATTCGAATAAAGGCTTGGCCGTGGTGCGTCACACTACAGAATACGTCAGCAGATTAGATTTGTGTAAATATTATTCTCTCTATGGCAATATGTGGAAACTTATTTTGCAGAGCCGGACACTATCTTTGTGTTCAAAATCTTCTATGAAGTACTTGGAGGAGGAACCCGCCTTGCAATGCCGAAGACAATCTGCGCGTCGGACTCGTCGTCATTCAAGCCTAGTTCAGGGGCTACTGAGGGAGTCCTGGATTAGGGGGTGTCCGGATAGCTGGACTATACCTTCGGCCGGACTCCTGGACTATGAAGATACAAGATTGAAGACCTCGTCCCGTGTCCGGAAGGGACTTTCCTTGGCGTGGAAGACAAGCTTGGCCATACGGATATGTAGGTCTCCTACCATTGTAACCGACTTTGTGTAACCCTAACCCTCTTCGTTGTCTATATAAACTGGAGGGTTTTAGTCCATAGGACAACACACAGAAAAACAATCATACCATAGGCTAGCTTCTAGGGTTTAGCCTCTCCGATCTCGTGGTAGATCTACTCTTGTACTACCCATATCATCAATATTAATCAAGCAGGACATAGGGTTTTACCTCCATCAAGAGGGCCCGACCCTGGGTAAAACTTCGTGTCCCTTGCCTCCTGTTACCATCCGGCCTAGACGCACAATTCGGGACCCCCTACCCGAGATCCACCGGTTTTGACACCGACACCTGGTGTTTTGTTCCACTCTTGCCGCCCTAGTTTCCGTCATACCGGTGTTATGTTCCTTGATTTTGCGTTCCTTACACGGTTGGGTTACAATGGGAACCTCTTGACAGTTCGCTTTGAATAAAACTCCTCCAGCAAGGCCCAACCTTGGTTTTACCATTTGCACTAACAACCTACCACCTTCCCTTGGGTTCTGCAGACTCAAGGGTCATCTTTATTTTAACCCCCCCCCCCAGGGGGGGGCAATGCTTCTCTAAGTGTTGGTCCGAACTGAGTAGACTGCGGGGCCACCTCGGGGAAACTTGAGGGTTGGTTTTACTCGTAGGATATCTCATCCGGTGTTGCCCTGAGAACGAGAGATGTGCAGCTCCTATCGGGATTGTCGGCACATCGGGTGGCTTTGTTGGTCTTGTTTTACCATTGCCGAAATGTCTTGTAACCGGGATTCCGAGCCTGATCGGGTCTTCCTGGGAGAAGGAATATCCTTCGTTGACTGTGAGAGCTTGTGATGGGCTAAGTTGGGACACCCCTGCAGGGATTTGAACTTTCAAAAGCCGTGCCGGCGGTTATGGGCAGATTGGAATTTGTTAATGTCCGGTTGTAGAAAAACTGAAGTTTATCTTAATTAAAATACACCAACCGCGTGTGTAACCGTGATGGTCTCTTCTCGGCGGAGTCCGGGGAGTGAACGCGGTGTTGGAGTAATGCTTGACATAGGTTGTTCTAGGATCACTTCTTGATCATAGTTGCTCGACTGTGCCTTTGCCTTCTCTTCTCGCTCTCATTTGCGTATGTTAGCCACCAAATATGCTAGTCGCTTGCTGCAGCTCCACCTCATACCTCTTCCCTACCTATAAGCTTAAATGGTCTTGATCGCGAGGGTGTGAGATTGCTGAGTCCCCGTGACTCACAGATACTTCCAAAACCAGCTTGCAGGTGCCGATGATACCGTGCAGGTGACGCAACCAAGCTCAAGGAGGAGCCCGATGAAGATCTTGTCCTTTATGTTTTTTCATTCTAGTTGATCAGTAGTGGAGCCCACTCGGGACGATCGGGGATCTGTGTAGAATTTGGGGTAGTCTTCTTTTATTTTGGGTTCCGTAGTCAGACCTTGTGTGTTTGTGGATGATGTAATGTTATATTCATGTAATTGTGTGAAGTGGCGATTGTAGGCCAACTATGTATCTCTTTCCCTTATGTATTACATGGGTTGTGTGAAGATTACCTCACTTGCGACATTGCTTTCAATGCGGTTATGCCTCTAAGTCGTGCTTCGACACGTGGGAGATATAGCCGCATCGAGGGCATTACAATTAACTTCCTCACTAATTGGTGTAGGTGTCACAGAAACAGATTTCTGTGATGAACTACTTTCCAATAAGGGAGCAGGTACATTTACCTCATCAAGTTCTACTTTCCTCCCACTCACTTCTTTCGAGAGAAACTCCTTCTCTGGAAAGGATCCATTCTCAGCAATGAATAACTTGCCTTCGGATCTGTGATAGAAGGTGTACCCAACATTTTCTTTTGGGTACCCTATGAAGACGCACTTCTACGATTTGGGTTTGAGCTTATCAGGTTGAAACTTTTTCACATAAGCATTGCAACCTCAAACTTTAAGAAACGACAGCTTAGGTTTCTTGCCAAACCATAGTTCATACGGTGTCGTCTCAACGGATTTAGATGGTGCCCTATTTAATGTGAATGTAGTTGTCTCTAATGCATAACCCCAAAACAATAGTGGTAAATCGGTAAGAGACATCATAGATCGCACCATATCTAATAAAGTACGGTTACGACGTTCGGACACACCATTACACTTTGGTGTTCTAGGTGGCGTGAGTAGTGAAACTATTTCACATTGTTTTAACTGAAGGCCAAACTCGTAACTCAAATATTTTACTTCTGTGATCATATCATAGAAACTTTTATTTTTGTTACGATGATTCTCCACTTCACTCTGAAATTCTTTGAACTTTTCAAATGTTTCAGACTTGTGTTTCATCAAGTAGATATACTCATATCTGCTCAAAACATTTGTGAAGATCAGAAAATAATGATACCTGCCGTGAGCCTCAATATTCATCGGACCACATACATCAGTATGTATGATTTCGAACAAATTTGTTGCTCGTTCCATTGTTCCGGAGAACGGAGTCTTAGTCATCTTGCCCATGAGGCATGGTTTGCAAGCATCAACGGATTCATAATCAAGTGATTCCAAAAGCCCATCATCATGGATTTTCTTCACGCGCTTTACACCAATATGACCTAAACGGCAGTGCCACAAATAAGTTGCACTATCATTATTAACTTTGCATCTTTTGGCTTCAATATTATGTATATGTGTATCACTACGATCGAGATCCAACAAACCATTTTCATTGGGTGTATAACCATAAAAGGTTTTATTCATGTAAACAGAACAACAATTATTCTCTAACTTACATGAATAACCGTATTGCAATAAACATGATCCAATCATATTCATGCTCAACGCAAACACTAAATAACATTTATTTTAGGTTTAACACTAATCCCGAAAGTATAGGGAGTTTCCGATGATGATCATATCAATCTTGGAACCATTTCCAATACACATCGTCACTTCACCCTTAACTAGTCTCTGTTCATTCTGCAACTCCCGTTTTGAGTTACTATTCTTAGCAACTGAACTAGTATCAAATACTAAGGGGTTGCTATAAACATTAGTAAAGTACACATCAATAACATGTATATCAAATATACCTATATGTTCACTTTGCCATCCTTCTTATCCGCCAATTACTTGGGGTAGTTCCGCTTCCAATGACCAGTCCCTTTGCAGTAGAAGCACTCAATTTCAGGCTTAGGTACAGACTTGGTTTTTTTCACTTGAGCAGCAACTTGTTTGCCGTTCTTCTTGAAGTTCCCCTTTCTTCCCTTTGTCCCTTTACTTGAAACTAGTGGTTTTGTTTACCATCAATAATTGATGCTTTTCTTGATTTCTACCTTCGTTGATTTCAGCATCATGAAGAGCTTGGGAATCGTTTCTGTTATCCCTTGCATATTATAGTTCATCACGAAGTTCTACTAACTTGGTGATGGTGACTAGAGAATTCTGTCAATCACTATTTTATCTGGAAGATTAACTCCCACTTGATTCAAGCGATTGTAGTACCCAGACAATCTGAGCACATGCTCACTGCTTGAGCTATTCTGCTCCATCTTTTAGCTATAGAACTTGTTGGAGACTTCATATCTCTCAACTCGGGTATTTACTTGAAATATTAACTTCAACTCCTGGAACATCTCATATGGTCCATGACGTTCAAAACGTCTTTGAAGTCCCGATTCTAAGCCGTTTAAGCATGGTGCACTAAACTATCAAGTAGTCATCATATTGAGCTAGCCAAACGTTCATAACATCTGCATCTACTCCTACAATAGGTTTGTCACCTAGCGGTGCATCAAGGACATAATTCTTCTGTGCAGCAATGAGGATAAACCTCAGATCACGGATCCAGTCCGCATCATTGCTACTAACATCTTTCAACTTAGTTTTCTCTAGGAACATATCAAAAATAAAACAGGGGAGCTAAACGCGAGCTATTGATATACAACATAGATATGCTAATACTACCAGGACTAAGTTCATGATAAATTTAAGTTCAATTAATCATATTACTTAAGAACTCCCACTTAGATAGACATCCCTCTAATCATCTAAGTGATCACATGATCCATATCAACTAAACCATAACCGATCATCACGTGAAATGGAGTAGTTTTCATTGGTGAACATCATTATGGTGATCATATCTACTATATGATTCACGCTCGACCTTTCGGTCTCCAGTGTTCCGAGGCCATATCTGCATATGCTGTCTTGCAACCATTGTAGATGGACGTAGAGCTTATCACACCCGATCATCATGTGGTGTCTGGGCACGATGAACTTTGGCAACGTTGCATACTCAGGGAGAACACTTTTATCTTGAAATTTAGTGAGAGATCATCTTATAATGCTACCGTCAATGAAAGCAAGATAAGATGCATAAAAGATAAACATCACATGCAATCAATATAAGTGATATGATATGGCCATCATCATCTTGTGCTTGTGATCTCCATCTCCGAAGCACCGTCATGATCACCATCGTCATCGGCGCGACACCTTGATCTCCATCGTAGCATCGTTGTCGTCTCACCAATCTTATGCTTCCACGACTATCGCTACCGCTTAGTGATAAAGTAAAGCATTACAGGGCGATTGCATTGCATACAATAAAGCGACAACCATATGGCTCCTGCCAGTTGTCGATAACTCGGTTACAAAACATGATCATCTCATACAATAAAATTTATCATCATGTCTTGACCATATCACATCACAATATGCCCTGCAAAAACAAGTTAGACGTCATCTACATTGTTGTTGCAAGTTTTACGTGGCTGCTACGGGCTTTAGCAAGAACCGTTCTTACCTATGCATCAAAACCACAATGATAGTTTGTCAAGTTGGTGCTGTTTTAACCTTCGCAAGGACCGGGAGTAGCCACACTCGGTTCAACTAAAGTTGGAGAAACTGACACCCGCTAGTCACCTCTGTGCATAGCACGGCGGTAAAACCAGTCTCGCGTAAGCGTACGCGTAATGTCGGTCCGGGCCGCTTCATCCAACAATACTGCTGAACCAAAGTGTGACATGCTGGTAAGCAGTATGACTTATATCACCCACAACTCACTTGTGTTCTACTCGTGCATATTACATCAACGCATAAAACCTGGCTCAGATGCCACTGTTGGGGAACGTAGTAATTTCGAAAAAATTCCTACGCACACGCAAGATCATGGTGATGCATAGCAACAAGAGGGGAGAGTGTTGTCCACGTACCCTCATAGACCGAAAGCGGAAGCGTTAGCACAACGCGGTTGATGTAGTCGTACGTCTTCACGATCCGACCGATCAAGTACCGAACGCACGGCACCTCCGAGTTCTGCACACGTTCAACTCGATGACGTCCCTTGAACTCTGATCCAGCCGAGTGTTGAGGGAGAGTTTCGTCAGCACGACGGCATCGTGACGATGATGATGTTCTACCAACGCAGGGCTTCACCTAAGCACCGCTACGATATGATCGAGGTGGATTATGGTGGAGGGGGGCACCGCACACGGCTAAGAGATCAAGAGATCAATTGTTGTGTCTTTGGGGTGCCCCCTGCCCCCGTATATAAAAGAGTGGAGGAGGGGGAGGGCCGGCCCTCTCTATGGCGCGCCCTAGGGGAATCCTACTCCCACCGGGAGTTGGATTCCCCCTTTCCTAGTAGAACTAGGAGCCCTTCCAAGTAGTAGGAGTAGGAGGGAAGGAAATGGAAGGAAAAAGGAGAAGGAAGGAAGGGGGCGCCCCCTCTCCCTAGTCCAATTCGGACCAGCCCATGGGGAGGGGTGCGGCCACCCTTTGAGGCCTTTCTCTCCTTTCCCATATGGCCCATTAAGGCCCAATACGAATTTCCGTAACTCCCCGGTACTCCCGAAAATACCCGAATCACTCGGAACCTTTCCGATGTCCGAATATAGTCGTCCAATATATCGATCTTTACGTCTCGACCATTTCGAGACTCCTCGTGATGTCCCCGACCTCATCCGGGACTCCGAACATCTTAGGTACATCAAAACACATAAACTCATAATATAACCGTCATCGAACTTTAAGCGTGTGGACCCTACGGGTTCGAGAACTATGTAGACATGAACGAGACACGTCTCCGATCAATAACCAATAGCGGAACTTGGATGCTCATATTGACTCCTACATATTCTACGAAGATCTTTATCTGTCAAACCGCATAACAACATACATTGTTCCCTTTGTCATCGGTATGTTACTTGCCCGAGATTCAATCGTCGGTATCTCAATACCTAGTTTAATCTCGTTACTGACAAGTCTCTTTACTTGTTCCGTAATACATCATCCCGCAACTAACTCATGAGTTGCAATGCTTGCAAGGCTTAAGTGATGTGCATTACCGAGAGGGCCCAGAGATACCTCTTCGACAATCGGAGTGACAAATCCTAATCTCGAAATATGCCAACCCAACAAGTACCTTTGGAGACACCTGTAGAGCACCTTTATAATCACCCAGTTACGTTGTGATGTTTGGTAGCAGACAAAGTGGTCCTCCGGTAAACGGGAGTTGCATAATCTCATAGTCATAGGAACATGTATAAGTCCTGAAGAAAGCAATAGCAACAAACTAAACGATCAAGTGCTATGCTAACGGAATGGGTCAAGTCAATCACATCATTCTCTAATGATGTGACCCCGTTAATCAAATGACAACTCATGTCTATGGCTAGGAAACTTAACCATCTTTGATTCAACAAGCTAGTCAAGTAGAGGCATACTAGTGACATATTGTTTGTCTATGTATTCACACATGTATTATGTTTCCGGTTAATACAATTCTAGCATGAATAACAAACATTTATCATGATATAGGGAAATAAATAATAACTTTATTATTATCTGTAGGGCATATTTCCTTCAAATAGCTCTATCAAAAACTCGATGTCTCGATCCGGTGGCATGCCTGGTAATTCTTCTGGAAAAACATCCGGGTAATCCTTCACTACAGGCACTTCGTATTTACTTGGCTACTTCTAGGCGCATGCCTAGATACGTACTTGATCCTTTTTCCCTCCGGGGTGGCGAGACAAATTGACCTATTAACACAGTCAATGCTTCCTCCGTACTTTGACATCCAATCCATTCCTAATATCACATCCAATCCTTGTGACTCCAAGATAATTAGTTCGGACGGAAAAACATGGTTGCCAATGGTTAAGGGTATCTGGTCGCACCATCGACTAGCCATATACTCTGCTCCAGGTGAACTTACTAACGGAGGGGTCCTAAGGGTTTGGGTCGGTAGTTTAAACTTATCCACGAATTCCCTTGATATGTATGAATGCGATGCACCAGTATCAAAAAGAACAAGAGCGGTAAATGACTTAACCAAAGACTTGCCTATAACCGCGTCTGGCTGCTCTTTAACCCCCTCCATGTTAACGTGGTTCACTTGTCCTTTGTTGAAGGGATTGGGCTTCTTCCAAGCTCCCATTTCCGTTTCCATTCTTCCCTTCAGGGCACTCCGTGGCATAGTGTCCAGTCTTCCCGCACTTGAAACAAGTAATGTGGCTTAGGTCTCTCTTCGCGGGTGTGGCTGGATTGGAGCGGTTCTGATTGTTGCTTGCTCCATTCCCATTACCATTCCTTGGGCCAGTATGGTTATGGTTACTTCCTCCATTATGGGTGTGGCCTCCATGGTTATGAACAAGTCCTCCCGAGTTCGGGGTTAGGCGAGGTTTCTGCTGAGATCCTGAGTTATACCTCCCTTGTCCATATTTCCTCTTACGGTTCTCAATCTGTTGTTGCTTCCCTTCAATCATAAGAGCCTTATCTACCAACTCCTGGTAGTTGTTGAATGTTGCCATCATCAACTGCATGCTCATTTCATCATTTAATCCTTCCATAAACTTCTCCTGCTTTGCCGCATCTGTGGCCACATCATCAGGGGCATAACGAGATAACTTGCTAAACTCATCCGCGTACTGAGCCACAGTATGGTTCCCCTGGCGTAAGTTGCGAAACTCACGCTTCTTCATACTCATTGCTCCAGTTGAGACATGGGCTATACGGAAGGCTTGCTGAAACTGGTCCCATGTCACCGTGGCTATAGGGTAGGTGACAGTGTAATTCTCCCACCACGAGGCTGCTGGCCCATCCAACTGATGTGCGGCAAAACGCACCTTCTCAGCATCAGTACATCCTGCAGTGGTTAACCCCCTTCGAATCCTGCAGAGCCATCATCTGCTACCCTAGGCTCAATGCTACTGGAAAACACCGACGGCTGCTGTCAGTGTCAAAACCGGTGGATCTCGGGTAGGGGGTCCCGAACTGTGCGTCTAGGCCGGATGGTAACAGGAGGCAAGGGACACAATGTTTTACCCAGGTTCGGGCCTCTTGATGGAGGTAAAACCCTACATCCTGCTTGATTAATATTGATGATATGGGTAGTACAAGAGTAGATCTACCACGAGATCAGAGAGGCTAAACCCTAGAAGCTAGCCTATGGTATGATTGTATGTTGTAGTTGTTGTGTCCTACGGACTAAAACTCTCCGGTTTATATAGACACCGGAGAGGGTTAGGGTTACACAAGGTCGGTTACAAAGGAGGAGATATCCATATCCGTATTGCCTAGCTTGCCTTCCACGCCAAGTAGAGTCCCATCCGGACACGAGACGAAGTCTTCAATCTTTTATCTTCATAGTCTAACAGTCCGGCCAATCGAGATAGTCCGGCTGTCCGGAGACCCCCTAATCCAGGACTCCCACAGTAGCCCCTGAACCAGGATTTAATGATGATGATTCTGGCGCACAGTATTGTCTTCGGCATTGCAAGGCGGGTTCCTCCTCCGAATACACCACGGAAGGATTTGAATACAAGGATAGTGTCCGACCCTGCAAAATAAGTTCCACATACCACCATAGAGAGAATAATATTTTCACAAATCTAATTTGCTGACTTGTTTTGGCAGCATGACGTTATGTCATGGCTCGGTGATTATTCGAACCGTTTCCATTAACTAGCCCCGCACATAACGCGAGGCAGTTTTTTAACACGTCTTGTCAAAGCAGATATCGTGTCCCCTTATTGCAGGATTCTCATCAATACGGGCATGGGTAACCCAACCGCGCCATCGATTACGGTGCTTGGGGGATAAGCGAATTTTACCAGGCTGGTGGGGGCGCATAGTTTTGTCTGCCCATATAAAGGGATAAGGATTCACCTTTTCATCCACGCCTTCTTCCTCCTTTGCTCATCCATTTTCGCACACTCGAGCTCTAGCGCCCAACTCCGCACTTCCCACCTCCACCTTCTCCAACCATGTCCAGAGCGGGAGGCAGGTGGATGGTCTCCTCTATCACGGAGGGAGACATCAAGAAGCTGAGGAGAGCCGGATACCTGCCCGACGACATCGCGCACCGGCTCCCAGATGAGGGGCAGCTCATCCCCACCCCCGGGCCCCATGAGAGGGTAGTGTTCCTTACCCATTTCCTCCACGGACTGGGATTCCCTCTCCACCCCTTCGTCCGGGGGCTCGTGTTATACTATGGCCAGGATTTCCACGATCTGGCCCCGAATTTCATCCTCAACATCTCGGCGTTTATCGTCGTGTGCGAGGCCTTCCTTCGCATCAAGCCCCACTTCGGCTTATGGCTGAAGACATTCAATGTCAAGCCGAAGGTTGTGGGCGGCCGCCAGGTAGAGTGCGGAGGCGCCATGGTGGGCAAGATGCCCAACGTTACATGGATCGAGGGCTCCTTTGTGGAAACCATAAAGGGGTGGCAATCGGGGTGGTTCTACATCACCGAGCCGCGTGACCCCGCATGGGCAGTGGCCTCCGAGTTTCGATCTGGCATCCCCATGCAGCTCACCTCCTGGAAAGAGAAGGGCCTGTCCTGGGGTAGTTCGGGAGAGCTGAACAGACTCCAAACATGTATTCAAAACATGGTGAACAAGAAGCTCAAACTTGTCAATGTAGTCCAGGTCATGCTCCACCACCGGATCCTCCCATGCCAACAACGGGACTTCAACTTGTGGGAGCTCGACCCGGTGCAGCACCGAACTCTGAATAGGCTCTTCGACACAACTCACGAAGATGCCTGGAGGGTGCTGTTCAAAAGCGCCGAGGTCCCTCCTCCCATTACTGAGGATCGCGGATTCAGCGCGAAGCGCCAAGCCAGTGCGGTAAGCTGCTTTACCTTTCACAGGATACTTATCTTTTATAGATTGACTCCATGTGGGATCTAAACTCCCGTACCTTTGACAGGACTGGCAGGAGAGAGCCGGACAGATCGACTGTCCGGCTCCTTTGCCAGAAGGCCTAGCGGATGCTCTTCTGGCGAAGATGCTGACTCCGGCTCCTTATACTGTGCTGGAGAAGACCAAGAAGGCCAAGGGAACCTGAAAGAGTTCCTGACGCCAGGCGTCGTCGGACTCACCGTCCGATGACTCTGCGGCGCACTCCTCCCCTGAAGACGAGGAAGAAGAAGAATATGCTCCCCCTCCAGCTGGGGGAGATAAGAAAAGGAAGGCCGCCCCAACGGGGGGGGCGAAGGGTCCAAGAAGGGAAGGACTCTCCTTCCGGACAGTTCCACCACCGCCGATGAAGGCGAAGACGAGTGGTTGCCTAGGGCCAAGCCCCTGGGGAGATCGTGAGTATTCGGATACCAGAGTAACTCATAGCATTCCTTTGTCGCACTGCTTTCCCTAACACCGAACATAATTATGCAGGCCGCCACGAGCCAGTATCGATGTATCATCGAACGGCTCCCTGGGCTCGTCGGACATGGATAGCGATCCAGTCCCGACCGCCACCTCCCCTCATCCTGCTGACGACGCTGAGGTGCTGTCTCAAGAGGCACTGGGTAGAGGGGAGACAGTCCCAGAGGCGCCTCAAGGCGACCTTCCGGACTCTAGGAGCCGAGGGGACGGGGCCCCTGAGAGCTCCCGAGTTTGGCCCTCAGCCGAACACCGTGCTGGAACCTCCAGTGGTTCCGGTTTCGGGCAGGCGGCCTCCTTCTAAGAGGGGCAAGACGCCTGTGCCGGTGACCTCTGTCCATCCAGAGGTGCCGCACAATCTGCTGGAAGCGCTTTGCATCGCTTCCATCGACGAGGAGCACCGCACTATCATGAGTGCGGTGATCCAGAAGGTTCAGTCTGCCAAGAGCGGATTGACTGAAGCCTGTGCCAGCCTTCTAACAGGCTTTGAGGTAAGTGTTTTAAAATATAGGAAAAATATTACCGCATAGACAGTAGCCCCTGATGCTTTGTTCGGTGTTCACAAAGAAAAGCCGAACAGAGGATCAAATAATATCGCAGGAGTCTAATATAAGTATGTCAATATGTGTATGGAGGCCTTGCTGCTGGCGTCTGCCACACTGACTGTGGAGGTCACCGTACTGAAGCAGGACCTCGAGGGGTCCAAGAAAGAGCTCGGTCTTGCCAAGAGGCAGCTCGAGGAGAACAAGGGTAAGTAATACCATGTCTATAGATATGCATAAAAAACGCGATTGCAAAATGACAGGATCATCGTATATCTGCCAGGGGCCACGACCGAGGTGGAGACCCTGAAGCAAGCGCTAACCAAGGCCGAAGATAAAGTGGCCAAGAAGTGCACCGAGCGAGAAAAGCAAGAGGCTCGGGTGGGTGAGGTGCAGCAAGAGCTCCAGGCTCTCGTGACGAAGCACGAGGCGTTGGAGCTTGACTCGAAGACGTGAGAGTCTGAGCTTGCCGCGGCCCTCGAGGGCGCAAAAAGTGCCAAGGCCGAAGCCCAAAAGGCCCTCCAGGAGATCGACACAATGAAGAAGATAACGGCAGGTAAGGCATTCTATATGCAGAGCAAGCATGTAAAAGTAAATTACCGATTACTTACCCGGATTCGGAGCTCTCCAGGAGCATTCGCAGATTTGCCCCGCAGCGTGTCGGATGCCGCACAATTTTACCAGGACGAGGAGGGAAGCTCAATGGAGAAGCTACTCTGGTCTCCGTATACTGAGACCGAACACCCGATACCTCTGAGCGACCAGCTAAAGCAGCTGGTCGAGCTGCACAAGGCGGCCGAACAGGCCATGAAGGGCCTTATAGTTCGGCTGTGGCCTGGTGATGCCCTTCCGAACAGCTACTTCGGCCTGGTGAGGCGGCTTTTGGATGCCTGCCCTCGGCTGTAGGTCGTCAAGCGGTCCGTATGCATCGAAGGTGCACGCCGGGCTTTCGCCCGTGTGAAGGTGCAGTGGGCCAAGCTAGACACTGTGAAGCTGATCAAGGAAGGGCCACCGCAGGGCAAGGAGCATCGCACCCCCGAGATTTATTTTGAGGGTGTCCTGAAGGGTGCCCGTCTTGTAGCGGACGAATGTTCAAAGGATGTAATATTTGAGTAAACTTGCTCGTGTGATCCTGTATGATGAAAACTTGTTTCATATGCGCTATGCAACGCTTGTGTGAATTTAAAATATTACCTTTTGTTTGGCCGTTTATCAATCTGAGAGATGGCTAGTCCTCGGCTTCTGCCCCCATGCCACGAGTGCTAGGGTGTTCGGGATAAACCTGAGCACTCTTGTTCCCATATTTGGGTCCTTCGAGGGAGGTGCTCAGCACAGCGAACAAGGCAACCGGACTAATAATGCTTTATCACTCTCACTTAGCCATATAATTCTATAATTTTAAATTTCACCGAAGCCCTGGTATTTGGAAGGCCGAATTCGGGGCACGATACCCGCATTTAAGCCGGACAGGGCCGGCCCCTCGCCCTAAGTGGCATAAGTCTTTAGGGACTCGAAAACCTCGCCGAACAGCGACCAGTCTCTCGCCTTATCATGACAGTCAGTTTTAACTTTCTCTACTGAGGTGCTAAGCCCGGCAGAACCGGGGCACAATCGCAGTAGTTCTCCTAGCGCTACCTTAGCCGATGGAGCGGAACGTAAGGTACCAAAACATAGGAGCCGGGCAAACCCAACATTTGACCAAAGACATGATTCGGAGCTGATGCATATAATGCTATAAGTTCGGGGTGCCACACTTGTGAAAGTGTTCAGACTTTTCACACCATGTTGTGGGGTACGTAAGCCCCTAGTGTATTTGCCGTACCAAAGTGTACGGTTGCAAGGCATTGTTAATGAACACACATATATATAACAAGAATGCAATAATAGTCATGATGTTATGCATTGTTTATTCAAAAAGGTGCGTTAAAGCAGAATGATACAGATAGTGCGATAAGCAAAGAGTGGGACTATGTCCCTTCCAAAGGCAAGCTGAGGAATAGTATTAAATCAAATATTTCGCTCGGTATTGTAATCCACCTGGGAATTCCGTGGTGTGACGTAGCTTTCTGCCTCCTTGGTTGCTGCATCATGTGTTCGGCAATAGTGCTGCCGGACAGGGTTTCCAGAGATTAAGGTCCTGAATGAAGAGAAAAATAACCAAACGGGAAGCCCCTAGTGTGGTTTAAGCCGCGTCTTGGGGCGTGCCGTAGTGTGCCCCACCTCCCCACCTGTGCCCGTGGTATTTTTAATGTGTAATTTTGTACGCATGACACGAGCTTCGCCGTTTGGCTGGGACTGGGGTGGGGGCCGCATTGCTACGCGAGCTCAGATCACGCCAGGCGGTCAATTTGCCGATTGCTCCGAGGGCGCTTGAAGGTGTCCGGGTCTTGAAACGCCGAACTGGTGGATTGCCTTGAGAGGCTGTTTTGCGCTTCTGCTGCGAGGGCCACAGTGTGCTCCTCTGTTCGGAGAGAGCACTCTATGTTTCCATTGACTGTAATAACCCCACGAGGTCCTGGCATCTTGAGCTTGAGGTATGCATAATGCGGTACCGCATTGAATTTCGCAAATGCGGTTCACCCGAGCAGTGCATGATAACCACTGCGGAACGGGACTATATCGAAGATTAACTCTTCGCTTCGGAAGTTATCTGGGGATCCAAAGACCACTTCCAGTGTGATTGAGCCTGTACAATGGGCCTCTACGCCTGGAATGACACCCTTAAAGGTCGTTTTTGTGGGTTTGATCCTTGAGGGGTCTATACCCATTTTGCACACTGTGTCCTGACAAAGCAGGTTCAGGCTGTTGCCGCCATCCATAAGGACTCGAGTGAGGTGAAATCCGTCAATGATTGGGTCCAGAACCAGTGCGGCGAATCCGCCATGATGGATGCTAGTGGGATGGTCCCTGCGACCGAAAGTGATCGGATAGGAGGACCACGGGTTGAATTTTGGGGCGACTGGCTCCAACGCATATACGTCCCTGAGCGCACGCTTCCGCTCCCTCTTGGGGATGTGGGTTGCGTATATCATGTTCATCGTCCGCACTTGTGGGGGAAACCTCTTCTGTCCTCCGGTGTGTGGCTGTCGGGGCTCCTCCTCGTCATTGCTATGTGGCCCCTTGTCCTTGTTTTCGGCAATTAGCTGGCCGGCCTGCTTGAACACCCAACAATCCCTGTTGGTGTGATTGGCTGGCTTTTCTGGGGTGCCGTGTATTTGACACGAGCAATCGATTATACGATCCAAGCTGGATGGTCCCGGCATACTTTGTTTGAATGGCTTTTTCCGCTGACCGGGTTTAGAGCCTTTGAATCCGGCATTGACTGACGTATCCTCGTTATTATCATTGTTAATGCGGCGCTTATGTTTGTTGTGACATGACCTGCTATTGCCGTCCTTTGTATCCTAAGTACCATGGTTCTTTGATATGTTATTACTGCGAGCCAGCCAGCTGTCTTCTCCCGCACAAAAGCGGGTCATGAGTGTCATGAGGGCTGCCATAGATTTTGGCTTTTCCTGACCAAGGTGCCGGGCTAGCCATTCGTCGCAGATGTTGTGTTTGAAAGCCGCTAGGGCCACTGCATCCGGAGAGTCGACAATTTGATTTTTCTTTGTTAGGAACCGAGTCCAGAATTGCCTGGCCGATTCTTCTGGCTGCTGAATTATGTGGCTCAAGTCATCGGCATCTGGTGGCCGCACATAAGTGCCCTGAAAGTTGTCAAGGAATGCGGCTTCCAGATCTTCCCAACAACTGATGGACTCGGCTGGCAAGCATTTAAGCCAATGCCGCGCTGGTCCCTTGAGCTTTAATGGGAGGTATTTGATGGCGTGTAAGTCATCACCGCGGGCCATGTGTATGTGGAGGAGGAAATCCTCGATCCATACTGCGGGATCTATTGTGTTGTCGTATGATTCAATATTTACAGGTTTGAAACCTTCTGGGATTTGATGATCCATTACTTTGTCTGTGAAGCATAAGGGGTGTGCGGCGCCACTGTATTGGGCTATATCGCAACGCAGCTCGAATGGGTGTTGCCCGCTGTGTTCGGCCCGGCCGGATTTGCTTTTGCCGCATCCGGCGTGACGTTTATCGTCTCGCAGAGTGGCGCACCCTCGTGATCCGTAGATCGATCTTGCATGCTTTGCTTTGTCCTCCAATATGTCTCGCAGGTATGGCGTATCTCCCCATGCCTTTTTATTTGAATGGCGTCGGGGTGGAGACTGAGTTTTTGGCTGGAATGCCTCTCTATTGCGGCCACGAGGTGGCCGATCGGCCATATCATACGCTTCTTCCTCCAGTCGAGGTAGCAACCTGCACTTTGGGTAACTCTTGGAGGGGCGCTCAAGTTTATATTCCTCGGCCCGAGGACTTCAGTCCATCTGTCAGCTAGCAGATCCTGATTAGCTTGAAGTTGCTGCTGCTTTTTCTTAAGGCTATTTGCCATGGCGTTTGAAGCACTCTTGTTCGACGGGATCCTCTGGCACAACGAATTCATCGTCGCCGAGGCTTGCCTCATCTTCAGAGGGGGGCATGTAATTATCCTCCTGCTCCTCTCCATCTGCCGCTCTCTCAGGAGGGCTGGCTCTTCCATCCTCCTGCTCTAAATCTTGCTGGAGGGGATTGTTGTTGTCTTCGGCACTATACGGACTGTTATTATCTCCTGTGCCGGTATCACCACTTTTGCTATGGCGGGGCTTAGAGTGGCGCCGCTGACGTCGGTGCTTGGGTTGCTTCTTGGAGGGGTCATCCTCCGCTATCTCGTCGCCATTGCCTTCTTTGGGTGTATCCACCATGTATATATCGTAAGATGAGGTGGTTGTCCAGTGCCCTGTGGGAAGTGGATCCTCTTCGTCTCCCGCATCGTCGTCCATACCGTCGATTTCTTCGGAGTCAAAGTCGAGCATGTCGGTTAAGTCATCGATAGTGGCTACTAAATGGGTGGTGGGTGGGCCGCGAATTTCTTCGTCGTCCGCATCCCAGTCATGCCGGTCATAGTTCGGCCAGGATCCTCCTGACAAGGAGAGAGACCTTAATGAGTTCATTACATCGCCAAAGGGCGAGTGCTGAAAAATTATCCATGGAGGTAAACTCCATGATCGGCGCCCAATCGGATTCGATAGGAATGGGCGCAGGCGGTTCGGAGTCCGTGGCCGGAGAAGGATCCGACAGTTTAACGACACAGCTCTCGTGCAAGGTAAGGTCGATGTTTGGCTCGATCGCCGCTGAGGGTAAGGCCTCCGTGGCGGGGTCCATCCACCCATCCGTGGAAGGCGCACCTGGCTTCGAATTGAGGGTCGGAGCGGCTGCCTGTGCGATCTCTTGAACACTATCCGATGGTAGCGCTAAACCGCACTCATCATGACTGCTGACGCACAAGGCAGAGGCTTGAATCCGTCGAAGATCAAGTCTCCGCGGATATCGGCCGTGTAGTTTAAGCTTCCAAACCTGACCTGGTGGCCAGGGGCGTAACTTTCAATCTGCTCCAGATGGCCAAGCGAATTGGCCCGCACTGCAAAGCCGCCGAATACAAAGATCTGTCCGGGAGAAAAGTCTCACCCTAGACTGCATCGCCATCGATGATAGTAGGAGCCATCAAGCCTAACGGCGACGACATAGAGGAACTCTCAATGAAAGAACCAATGTCGGTGTCAAAACCGGCGGATCTCGGGTAGGGGGTCCCGAACTCTGCGTCTAGGCCGGATGGTAACAGGAGGCAGGGGACACAATGTTTTACCCAGGTTCGGGCCCTCTTGATGGAGGTAAAACCCTACGCCATGCCTGATTAATATTGATGATATGGGTACTACAAGAGTAGATCTACCACGAGATCAGAGAGGCTAAACCCTAGAAGCTAGCCTATGGTATGATTGTATGTTATAGTTGTTGGGTCTTACGGACTAAAACTCTCTGGTTTATATAGACACCGGAGAGGGTTAGGGTTACACAAGGTTGGTTAAGAGGAGATATCCATATCTGTATTGCCTAGCTTGCCTTCCACACCAAGTAGAGTCCCATCCGGACATGAGACGAAGTCTTCAATCTTGTATCTTCATAGTCTAACAGTCCGGCCAATGGAGATAGTCCGGCTGTCCGGAGACCACCTAATCCAGGACTCCCATAGCTGCAACCTCAGAAAACGGGCTAAGTTGTCAACTGGTGGTGGTGGTGGCGGATTGTTGTTGTTGTTGTTGTTGTTGTTGTTGCCTTGGTTCTGGACTAACAACTGCATCAGGGTATTCTGTTGCTAGATCAACTGAGTGAGCTCCGGTGGGAAGGTAAATCCGGGGTCACGTCTCGGAGGCATCTGATGGGTTTAGAGGGGAGAGATTAGAATAGAATGAGGTCTAATGAGAAAGCACTACCCATATGCACATGAGACAAACACAAACATTTCACTCAATCAATCACGCAAGGCATACAATCGGTCTAGAACTATCGCAAAAGTGCTCGGACTATAGTATTTACATGGTGGAATACTACTACTGATGTGGTGGTCTACTAAAAATATTCCTTGGTTGAAGACTCCATGATGTCTGCTCCAGCTTCGTCTTCAAAGTCATCATCGCTAAGGTCGGAGTCAGTGTCATCGATGATGATGTAGTCCTCCGGGCGAATCTCCTTGGGTTCTACGTCTTCTCCTCCTGGTGCGGGGTCTCCTAGGAATACTCCTAGCTTCCTTTCCAGATCGTCATTCTTCTCCACTAGTACGATGATTTCTTCCTCATAATCTTCACGTGTAGCCATGAGTTCTTCCTCCAGTTCCACGATCCTAGTCATTGCCTTCTTCAGATCTATCATGCATGCGCACATCTGATTCTCCTGGCGTCGAATGTGCTGGTTTAGTTCCTGGATGAAAGCTGCAATTGATCTATCCTTCTTGGTGTTGATCATCTCCTATTTCTCGTCTCGGCGCCCACAAATCTGATAGATAGTATTGAAAGTGCAACTATCCCTGGGTGGTTTTGGTAATTCCTAACAACATATAGCTCATTGAGCTAACATTATTCCAAGATTAATATTTTAGGAAAAGCTCAATGAATGGCATGGCATGGATGAGGAAAGTGGATCCCTCAAAATTCTAAGGACAAAAAGTTTGGCTCAAGCTTCAAGATCAAGACTCTACATTTTATATTTTAGTGATCCAAGATCACATTGAGTCTATAGGACAAGCCAATACTATCAAGGAGGGATGAGGTGTTTCTTAATGGCTTGCTTGCTCAAAGTGCTTAGTGATATGCTCCAAAATCCTCAACTACCTTCCCACATACACATATGACCTAAACCAAAAGTCAAACTCGGCCCCACCGATTCTTTCTATCCGGCGCCACCGAGTTTCAAATGTCATAGCCACTGCCACAAACCCTAGGCAAATCGGTCTCACCAATAGGGATCTCGGTCTCATTGAGATGGGATTGTAATCTCTCTGTTTCCCTTCGTGACATTTCGGTCTTACCGAGATGAGCGATCGGTCCCACCGAGATTGCAATGTAAACTCTCTGTTTCCCTTTTGTAACATTTCGGTCTCACCGAGATGAGCGAATCGGTCCCACCGAGTTTACCTGACCAACTCTCTGGTTAGCTTATTACCAAAATCGGTCCCACCGAGTTTGTGTAATCGGTCACACCGAGATTATGTTATACCCTAACCCTAACCATATCGGTCCTACCGAGTTGCATCTCAGTCCCACCGAAAATCCTAACGGTCACTAGGTTTGCTGAATCGGTCCGACCGAGTTTAACCATTCGGTCCCACCGAGTTTGGCAAATTGTGTGTAACGGTTAGATTCTGTGTGGAGGCTATATATACCCCTCCACCCACTCTTCATTCATGGAGAGAGCCATCAGAACATACCTACACTTCCAATACACATTTTCTGAGAGAGAACCACCTACACTTGTGTTGAGGTCAAGATATTCCATTTCAACCATATGAATCTTGATCTCTAGCCTTCCCCAAGTTGCTTTCCACTCAAATCTTCTTTCCACCAAATCCAAATCCTGTGAGAGAGAGTTGAGTGTTGGGGAGACTATCATTTGAAGCACAAGAGCAAGGAGTTCATCATCAACACACCATTTGTTACTTCTTGGAGAGTGGTGTCTCCTAGATTGGCTAGGTGTCACTTGGGAGCCTCCGACAAGATTGTGGAGTTGAACCAAGGAGTTTGTAAGGGCAAGGAGATCGCCTACTTCGTGAAGATCTACCGCTAGTGAGGCAAGTCCTTCGTGGGCAACGGCCGTGATGGAATAGACAAGGTGGCTTCTTCGTGGACCCTTCATGGGTGGAGCCCTCTGTGGACTCGCGCAACCGTTACCCTCCGTGGGTTGAAGTCTCCATCAACATGGATGTACGATAGCACCACCTATCGGAACCATGACAAAAACATCTGTGTCTCCAATTGCGTTTGAATCCTCCAAACCCTTCCCTTTACATTCTTGCAAGTTGCATGCTTTACTTTCCTCTGCTCATATACTCTTTTGCATGCTTGCTTGAATTGTGTGGAGATTGCTTGACTTGTGCTAAGATAGCTAAAATCTGCCAAGAACTAAAATTGGGAAAAGGCTAGATTTTTATTTGGTCAAGTAGTCTAATCAACCCCCCTCTAGACATACTCTCGATCCTACAAGTGGTATCAGAGCTTTGGTCTCCATTTACTTTTATTTCCATAGCTTTTGGTGGTCATAGCCTTGGTTTCACAACCTAGGAGAGTATGGCGTCTAGCGAGGGAAATTATCACCGTAGAGGTGCTTACTTTGATGGCACTAATTTTGCTAGTTGGAAGCATAAGATGAAAATGCATATTCTTGGACATAACCCCGCCGTTTGGGCTATTGTGTGTATTGGCTTGCAAGGTGAATTCTTTGATGGGAAAGAACCGAACCGTGAAGCTACCGCGGAAGAGTTGAAGATGCTGCAATACAACGCTCAAGCTTGTGATATCCTCTTCAACGGATTGTGCCCCAAAGAATTCAACAAAATCAGCCGTCTTGAGAATGCAAAGGAAATTTGGGATACTTTGATTGATATGCATGAAGGTACCGAGTCTGTCAAGGAATCCAAATTGGATGTGCTTCAAAGTCAACTTGACAAGTTCAAAATGAAGGATGGTGAAGTTGTCGCTGAAATGTACTCTAGGCTTGCTCTTATCACAAATGAGATTGTCGGCTTAGGGAGTGAAGAGATGACCGATGGATTCATTATCAAGAAGATCCTAAGAGCCTTGGATGGAAAATATGATACCATGTGCACATTGATCCAAATGATGCCCAATTACAAAGATCTCAAGCCAACGGAAGTCATCCGAAGAATTGTTGCTCATGAGATGTCACTCAAGGATAAAGAGGAACTTCACAACAAATCAAGTGGTGCTTACAAAGCCTCATGTGAATCCCCCACATCATCGAGTGAGAAACAAACCTTCAATGAAGAATTGAGCTTAATGGTGAAGAACTTCAACAAGTTCTACAAGAGTAGAAGCAAAGAGAGAGGCTCCAAGTCAAGGTCCTACAATGACAAAAGATCTTCTAGTCGAGAGCGAAATTGCTACAATTGTGGAAGGCCTGGACACTATTCCAATGAGTGTACGGCCCCCTACAAGAGAAGAGAAGATTCCCCCAAGAGAATAAGTAGAAGAGAAGAATCACCATCTAGAGAAAGAAGGAGTAGAGATGATCGTTATGAACGAAGACCCTCACGGAGAAGCAAGGATTCGGAAAGAAAGGACAAGTCATCAAGGAGCTACACAAAACGAAGACATCAAGCTCATGTTGGTGAATGGGTATCCGGCTCCGACTCCGACAACCACTCCGAGAGAAGCTATCACTCCGACTCCGAATATACTCAAGATGAAGGTGTTGCCGGTCTAGCACTTGTGACAACCAACTCCTACGACATATTTGACTCACCAAATGAAGGAGTTGGAACATGCTTCATGGCTAAAGGCCCAAAGGTATCACACCCCGAGTATGCTGATTTCAATAGTGATCAAGATGACTTGTTACGTGATGATGATTTACTTGTTGACAACTCTAGTGATGAATAATATGATGAAACGTCAATTAATCATGCTAATCAAGATAAAGCGAATGACAATGATAAGGAGAAGATTAAGTCTCTAACTAAAGAACTAAACACTCTTAAGTTAGCTCATGAAACTATCTTAGGAGATCATCAAGAACTTTTAAGGACTCACGAGAAATTGCGCTTTGAAAAGCTCAACCTTGAGCAAGAGCATGAGTTCTTAAAAGCAATCAATGATGATCTTCGCAAGAAAAGTTCTTCTTACATTGCCCAGCGTTTACTCTTATCCACTTACATGCCTCAAGTCAAGTCTAGTAACAAGAACAAGAAAGATTCTTCCTCTAGTAGTAACAATAATCATGCTAAATCCAATATTGTTGCTTCTAGTAGTTCTCTTGATTCCACTAATGATTCTCTTAGCCAAGTTACACTTGAGCAAGAAAATAGCTTATTGAAGGATAGAGAAAGGTGTTTACAAGAGCCTTGCCGGAAGTAAGCAATTCGAGGAAATTGTACGCAAGCAAGGAAGGCACCGGAAGAATCAAGGTGTTGGTTTTGAACGAAAGTTCAGTGCCAATGGAGTTGAGTGGGAAGAAGATCAATACCCCAAGACGAAGTTTGTTCCTCAACAAGAGAAGTATGATCCTACTTCTCTCAAAGGGACACAAGCTCAAGATGATCTTCCACCACAAGACCACAAGCAAAAAGGCCAGGACAAGCTTCAAGAGGAAATTGATGCATTTGAAGAAGCTCCTAAGGCCTTGGTCAAGTGGGTTCCCAAGACTACTTCAAGTTCCACTTCATCAAGTACAACTACAACACCGAGGATTCCCTTCAAGATGGTGTGGATCCCGAAGAAGAAGAACTAGAGAGTTCTTGAGGGTGACTCTGCCAACATACTTCACTCTTAGCATCTTGGCAAGAACGAGTGCAATCAACTTCCACATCTTGCACTAGTTCAAGGAGTCACAAACCCTCTTGTTGGTAAGACAAGGGACAAGGTAACCTAAAAGCTTTCATAGACATCATCTTGTGTGTGCATCACTTTATGTCTATGGATATCCTTGTTTGTTCCTTGTGGGACTAACCCATGTAGGTATTGAAAGTGCAACTCACTCCAATGGATAGCTCCAAATGATCTACATCAACATTGAGCATCCACATCTTCAACATATACATGAAGTCATCATCGACAAAACCCAAGGTTAGTTCATCCCTCTTAGGGGGGCTCTCACATCTAGGGGGAGCTTTACTCTAAGAATTGAGCTAAAGCAACTCTAATGATGTGAACACAACAAATGCTTTATGTAAAAGCGGTAACCCCACTTGTGCTTAAACGATGAGTATGACCTATGATCAAATGTTCTCATTTGACTCCTAAGTAAATATACTCATATATAGATGACCTAGTCATCGCCAATTGTTTGATAGATGCTAGAATTGGTTGTGCATGCTTTGCCACATATTTCAATTACCATTTTATTGTGTGAGCATGTTGATTGCATATTTTACTCATTCGAGGACATCCACTTGTTGTTTTGATTGATTGGTTTTCTTTTCTTTTGCCAAGTGGATGGACAAGAATGCCTAAGAACCCTCTCTAGCTATTTATGCTTTTCTCGTCTCAAACTCTATTCATGCTACATCACAAAATTTGATCAAGTCAGATTCGAACCACTCTGTGTGAGGGGCACTCGTAGTCCCCGATTCGTCATAGACTTAAACTTCCAAAACTTCTTTGTGTGTTTCGGTCTGACCGATTCATCCATTTCGATCATACCGAGATCACTAAGTCGTTCTAGGTTTTCAATCTCGGTGCAACCGATTTGAACCTTTCGGTCACACCGAGTTTTAGTAACTGCTTGCAGTTATGAATCTCGGTGCCACCGAGTTGTTCCACTCGGTCACACCGATAGGGTCGGGCTATATATACTCACGGGCAAAATTTTGGAAATTTCTCCGAAACCCCTTCGCCCGCGCATAGCTCGTTCTGCCTCCTGGGTCTCCGGGTCGTCCTCCTTGTCGCCAGCCGCCTCCTGTCGCTGGTCTCCGCCGCCGTCAACAGAATTCTTCCCCGCCGTTGCCGTCGTAGCAAGTTCATCACCGAACTAGGGTATGGACTCGATCACAGTGCTATCCCCGTCTGATTCCTAGAACATTGTGTTTATTATGATTCTTACCACAATTGAAACGCTTCTATCCAGTCAAAACACTCCGTAGATTAGAGTTGAATTGAAAATTTAGGGCTAGGTTTCCGCCGAAACCATCTCGGACCCACCGAGTTGTGGAACTCGGTACCACCGATTCGGCTCAGGCCATTGCACATGTAATTTTCGGTCTGACCGAGAATTGCAAATCGGTGTGACCGAGTTCAGGAATTTGTGAAACCCTAGCAGTCTCGGTGCCACCGAACTGTGACTCGGTCTGACCGAGTTCACTAGTTTAGGTTCCAACAGCTGCTTCGGTATCACCGAGTTTACAAATCGGTTGATCCGAAATGCTTTCTATGAAAAACTAAAACTAAGTTTTTGACTCATTCTTTTGCAAAAACCTCTGTATTTTGTGATGCTCATCCATTCTATCTCATCTATATCTATTCACAGGGTCTGCTGTCAGTGTTTGCAATATGTCTGATCAGAGTGACAGCCAGAACAGGTCAGAGGAGCAGGTTCACCTGAGTGAGAGCACTAGTCCCTCTAGAAGTTCAGATGATGGTAGCAGGAGCACTCCCAGCGACTTGCCCAAAGCTGCCGCCAGAACAAGGAAGAAGAAAACTTCAGAGTCTGAGGATGAAGACTATGTGGCAGTTGAGGATGATGCCACTTTCAAGAAGAAAGTGGTTAAGAAGGAATATAGCACTGCTGCTGCCACCAAGCCAGGCATGAAGCAAAAGGTTCCTCCAAAGAGAATTCCAATGTCTAAGGCCAGAGCATCTGAACCCAAAGAGGTTGCTGCAGAAGGGAAGAAGAGGAAGGAGAGGATCAAAAAGACCACTGCTAGAGTGCTTGGGAGATCCTCAATCATGAGAGATTCTGAAGAGGAAGAGGAAGAAGAGGTTGCTGCACCGACACCCAAGGCACAAAAGCTGATGGGTGATGCTATAAAGTCAGGGGCTGCAACATTAAAGCCCAAAGAAGCACCCAAAGCGGCCTCCAAGCCCAAGAGTGCACCTAAGAGGAATACTAGGAGTATACCAGCTGCTGAGAAGAACAAGGCCCCAGTGCCTGAAGTTGCTGCTGATGAAGATGATGAAGGAAAAGTCCTGAGAAAGCTCAAACCCAAGATTCCAGACCACAGTGATGCTCATCCTGTGGCTGAGAACATGAAGATCAGGAGAGACTCAGGGTTGAGGCTATGGAGAGAGACAAATCCATATGCTACCAGGAGAAGGACTGTTGTTGATTACAGGTTCCACACAAAGGAACATCAGGACTTCTATAAGACAGTGTTGTTGGACAAGAAGCCTATAGTGTGTGAAATGAGGTGGGTCGACTGGAAGTATATCAAGGAAAATGAGGAACACTACCCTGGTGTGTTTGACAGCTTCAGTGCTTGTGGAGTTGTAGACTTTGTTGCACAGAAGCTCACAAAGTGGAATGAGGAGCTCATAATGCAATTCTACTCCACAGCACACTTCTATCCAGATGGCAGGATAGTATAGATGTCTGAAGGTACAAGGTACCACTCAACTATTGAGGAATGGGCAAATCTGATTAATGCTCCTAAGGAAGAAGAAGATGACTTAGATGTCTATGCCAAGAAGAAGATGGATCACAACTCTATGGCAAACATGTACAAGGAGATTCCTGAAGATGATCTTGAGACTCACCAGTTTGGGTCAGTAAAACACTTGCTATCAGGGCTGCCTACAATCAATTGGATCCTTAGGCACACTCTCTTGCCCAAGTCTGGTGATCACAGAATGATCAGAGGGCATGCAATTAACTTGCTACATATATTTGATGTGCCACAGCAGTTCAAGGTCATGAGCCTTATAGTTGAGACTATCAAGAGGACTACAGCTGACCAGAAAAGAAGTTGTGGATATGCCCCACAGATCCAGGAGTTGATAAACTCAAAGATGGGCACAAGCACATACTTGTTGGATAAGGAACACTTGCCTATCTATCCTGACTTTGAGGATAATCAAGTTGTGATGAATGAGAATGAACCATCATCAGTACAAGCTCAAGAGAAGAAGGAGAAAGCAAAGAAAGAGAAGGCTGCCAAGATGCCAACTCAAGAGGAGGCATCTGAGTACTTTTTGAAAAGCAAGCAGGACCAGCTTGGTTATTTGATAGCATCAACTCTAAGGATTGAGAAGGGACTGGCCACCCTAACTCAAAACCAGGAGAGCTTGGAAAGAATCATGGAGCAAAAATTCTATGATTTAGATGTCAAAGTAACTGAGATTCAGTCAGCTGTGGAGCAGCTACAAGATGATATGCAGGAGAGGAAGGGCGGAACAACCACTAATGCATTTGCCAGAGTGCCTCAAGCTCAGAGATCAACTGCAGTGCCTATTCCAGACACTAGAGCCACTTCATCTGCACCAGCTACAGCTTCAGCGCAACCAGCTCCAGCACCAACTCCTTCAGCTCCATCCACATCAACTGAAGCCTTCGTCCTTGGCGTTCTTTGGACACCACCACCTGAAGACCAAGCCTGAGAGAAGTTTTAGTGCTATGCATTTTCTATGAACTTTTTGGTAACTTGTTACCAAAGGGGGAGAAAAATGTATAGATCATAGGCTTCGAGAGAGAGAGTTTGCTTTTGTTCTCTCTTGTCTTCTTGGTTGAACTTTGTTTGTCTTTGATTGCTTGAGATACTATCCTATTATCTGTGAGACATTGATGATCATGTGGTTGATCATAAGCTACACTTATGCTTGTTAGATGATATTATCTTACTTATCCTTATATGATCATTCACTTTGCTTGGTGATGAGTGCATGTATTCAATTCTTATCATTTTGAGCGCTCCACCAAGATGTATGTGCATGGAAGAGTAACCCATGATCCTAACTCATTGTGCATTTGCAGTCCAAAGCAAATCTTAAGATATGCACAAATTTAGGGGGAGCTCTTGCTTTTCACATACTTCTCAAAGCGACAATATCTTTCACTCTTATTATCATTTGTCAAAGCTCTCATCTATATGGTGTCATCAATTACCAAAAAGGGGGAGATTGAAAGTGCAACTATCCCTGGGTGGTTTTGGTAATTCCTAACAACATATAGCTCATTGAGCTAACATTATTCCAAGATTAATATTTCAGGAAAAGCTCAATGAATGGCATGGCATGGATGAGGAAAGTGGATCCCTCAAAATTCTAAGGACAAAAAGTTTGGCTCAAGCTTCAAGATCAAGACTCTACATTTTATATTTTAGTGATCCAAGATCACATTGAGTCTATAGGACAAGCCAATACTATTAAGGAGGGATGAGGTGTTGCTTAATGGCTTGCTTGCTCAAAGTGCTTAGTGATATGCTCCAAAATCCTCAACTACCTTCCCACATACACATATGACCTAAACCAAAAGTCAAACTCGGCCCCACCAATTCTTTCTATCCGGCGCCACCGAGTTTCAAATGTCATAGCCACTGCCACAAACCCTAGGCAAATCGGTCTCACCAATAGGGTTCTCGGTCTCACCGAGATGGGATTGTAATCTCTCTATTTCCCTTTGTAACGTTTTGGTCTTACCGAGATGAGCGATCGGTCCCACCGAGATTGCAATGTAAACTCTCTGTTTCCCTTTTGTAACATTTTGGTCTCACCGAGATGAGCGAATCAGTCCCACCGAGTTTACCTGACCAACTCTCTGGTTAGCTTATTACCAAAATCGGTCCCATCGAGTTTGTGTAATCGGTCACACCGAGATTACGTTATGCCCTAACCCTAACCATATCGGTCCTACCGAGTTGCATCTCAGTCCACCCGAAAATCCTAACGGTCACTAGGTTTGCTGAATCGGTCCGACCGAGTTTAACCATTTGGTCCCACCGAGTTTGGCAAATTGTGTGTAACGGTTAGATTCTATGTGGAGGCTATATATACCCCTCCACCCACTCTTCATTCGTGGAGAGAGCCATCAGAACATACCTACACTTTCAATACACATTTTCTGAGAGAGAACCACCTACACTTGTGTTGAGGTCAAGATATTCCATTCCAACCATATGAATCTTGATCTCCAGCCTTCCCCAAGTTGCTTTCCACTCAAATCTTCTTTCCACCAAATCCAAATCCTGTGAGAGAGAGTTGAGTGTTGGGGAGACTATCATTTGAAGCACAAGAGAAAGGAGTTCGTCATCAACACACCATTTATTACTTCTTGGAGAGTGGTGTCTCCTAGATTGGCTAGGTGTCACTTGGGAGCCTCCGACAAGATTGTGGAGTTGAACCAAGGAGTTTGTAAGGGCAAGGAGATCGCCTACTTCGTGAAGATCTACCGCTAGTGAGGCAAGTCCTTGATGGGCGACGATCGTGATGGAATAGACAAGGATGCTTCTTCGTGGACCCTTCGTGGGTGGAGCCCTCCGTGGACTCGCGCAACCGTTACCCTCCATGGGTTGAAGTCTCTATCAACGTGGATGTACGATAGCACCACCTATCGGAACCACGACAAAAACATCTGTGTCTCCAATTGCGTTTGAATCCTCCAAACCCTTCCCTTTTACATCCTTGCAAGTTGCATGCTTTACTTTCCGCTGCTCATATACTCTTTTGCATGCTTGCTTGAATTGTGTGGAGATTGCTTGACTTGTGCTAAGATAGCTAAAATCTGCCAAGAACTAAAATTGGGAAAAGGCTAGATTTTTATTTGGTCAAGTAGTCTAATCACCCCCCTCTAGACATACTTTCGATCCTACAAATATCCTTAAGCTCCTTTTGGTAAACTTCTCCAATGCGTCCCATGGTGATGTGAGCTGCCATACTCTTTCCTAGACTCCAGGTTGGTGCATCAAAGGAAAACTCTATGGGCTTAGTGACTGGCGTGAAGGTCCTTGCTGGAACTTGAACTTGAATCATCCATCGCTCCTCTTCTGGTAAAGTGGCGTTGTAAGTCCCAGTGAAGCTTGGTATTCCTATGTTCAGGTACCTAGTGACTTCCTTCAAGTGTCGTCCAAAAGGTGCTTCATCATACGGTTGTGCAAACTTGTTCCTTGCATCTGCCATCCTAAAGAGTGGAAAATGGAGAGGAGTCAGAAATGAGAAGAGAATAGTGATCTATGGTTTGAGCTTAGTGGTCGTGTCCTACACTCAGCGTGTGCTCTGATACCATCTTGTAGCGACCCGACCTCAAACGATCAAGTCTCTGTGCTTCAGTGTCATCCCTGGATCGGTAATGCTGACACACACAGTACTCGAGGATTTATAAGAGAGTAGCAATCACACACTTATTAAATCGAATGTCTCCAAAGAGAACTTATTACAATAAATATGACTTAAGGCCATCTAATACGATAACAGCGGAAGGCTTGGAAGATAAAGTGAGTCCATCAACTCCAACGGCATAGCTGAGCTACACAGCAATGACCTAACGAACCTTACTCCTCGTCTGAAAAGTCTGCAACATAATACGTTGCAGCCCGAAAACGGGTCAGCACATGGAATATGCTAGCAAAGTAACATCGTAGAGCAAGAATAGAATAATGCTATCACTACATGCATATTTGGCTGGTGGAAACCTCTATGGTTATAGTTTTTGCGAAAAGCCAATTTTTCCCTACAACAAAGGAATAGATTATAATTTAACTATTATGGTAGTTGAAACATCATTGAGAAGGTTCCTCCAACTCAATCCCAATTAGAGTAGTTATCAACCCAATAGTATTAAGTTAAAAGTGATGAGATACTTAAGATACTCCAAGTACTAGATACTCATGATGTCCATAACCGAGGACACGGCTAACCATGATTAGATTGTACACTCTGCAGAGGTTTGCGCACTTTTCCCCACAAGACTCGATCGCCTCCGTTGAATTTCTCGCACTACATGATGTTTGAGAAACGGATGACCGAGACACGGTCTTTCAAAAACATTAACTCACTACTCCGGGCAGACCATACCGAACCTACAACCCACTACCTGTTGATCCACCTCTTCAAGAGTTTCACGTAACTTACTCAACTATGCTAGAGCCCATAATAGCTTGTGGCTGCACACGGAAGTTTCTAGCATGAATCATCTCAGTTCCCCTTGAGCCTGGGCGGCGGTCCATAGGAAAATCACACGGAACCCCGAGATCTCCAAAAATACAGGCAACACTGGGTACTCCAGGTGCCTCAATCCACCCAGATGTGTATTCAAGTTGCCACTTAAGTTAAACCATTATTTAACAAGCTCACATATGTCATGGATTTCACTCACCCAAACCACGTCTATGAGCATAGCATAGTAGTATAAGCAATTCGTATGAGTAACTCCCAAGGTTTGAATATAACAGGGCAATAGGTTCTACCTCATCAACTACTTCCCAACCCACAGGTTAATGACATCCTAACCATGCAATGTTTGAGGATTGGAACTAATGCATAAAAACTGGGTGATAAAGGGATATGATCAAAGTGTTACTTGCCTTGCTGACGATCCGCGAAACCTAGGGACTCCAAATAACACGCTTTGCACTCCGGGAATTCTATCGCAAACAAACAATAGCATACACAAGCAAACAAGCAAAGAACACATGGGTAAAACTCAAATAACAAGATCTACCAGAAAGTTCAACTTAAGAACTCCGGTTACCAAAAAGAATCAAATCAAACAGAGCAACGAAACTCAAACTGCGAAAGAAACAAGATCCATTTACTAATATGGACTAAGGTCAAATTTTACAGTAGCAAAAGCTTGTTCAAGTTGGTTAAACAGAAAGAGGGTCTCGAGATGAACATCTAGGCGCTTGAATCGCCTGATTTCGACAAATGAGCGAAAATATAAACTAGAACGAAGATCGGATCAGAAATCGCGATCAGAAATAATCGTGGAAAAATCCGATAAAAGAAGACTGACGAACAGGCTAACGAACGAGCATTCGTTTTCTGTTACTAACGGGTGAAAACCCGTACGGACGAACGTCCGCTAAAGAGAAGAACCGGGAAAAACCGGCGAACCGATCTATCCAAAAAAACTAAGGTTTCTAAAAAAACCGAACTGGGTTTTAAAAAAACGAATGGTTCTACCTCCGGCGAAGTCCGGCGCGACGGGCGGCTCCGG
>NC_041386.1:27719775-27743045 GCF_002162155.2 Triticum dicoccoides
CGCGGCAGAGGCGGGGCGCGGCTGCGGCGGCGGGGTGGGTGGTGGTGGCGGTGGCGGTGGCGGGGTATTTAAAGGAGGGGGCAGCGGCTTGGGGGAGGGGCCAAGGCGGCGGCGAGGAGGAGTCTCGGCCGGACTCCTTATCCGAGGCGGTGGCGGCTCGGTCTCCTAGGGGAGCCGGCGCGTGGGGAGGCGGGCCGATGGCTGGGCTTCGGCCCACCTGGCCACTGCGCGATTTAAAAAAAAAAACAATTCCGCTGAACAGAAAAAAATCTGAGAAAATAAAATAAAAATCTAAAAATGCCAAAACAAATTTTTACCGTCTAAATAAAATATTTAGAACGAGATGAACATTTTCTTGGCCCTAAAATGCAACTTTGAAAAACGTGCAATTTTTCTAATGCAAATAAAATTGCAATAAAATCCAAATAAAAAATATTTGATTTTAATATTTTTCCTCCCATATTTCATTTATTTTGGAGAAGTCGTATTATCTCCTCTCATATATTTTAATATGAAATATTTTTCGGAGAGAAAATAATTAAAACCAAAATCCTCGTTCCAAAATTTGATAAAATCAAATTTGAAAACCGGGGAAATCCCCAACTCTCTCCGAGGGTCTTTGAGTTGCTTAGGATTTCGAGGATCTTGAGACGAAATGCAATAAAATATGATATGCAAGAATGATCTATGTATAACATTCCAAATTGAGAATTTGGGATGTTACATCCTGGTAGCCAAACAAGTGATTGACGCCCATGCCTCCATGTCGTCAAGCAAGCAATAACAAGAATGAGAAACCAATGCAGTAGAAAAAAAATAGAAGATCGCAATAAAAACAATTTTCTCTGGCATTACTCTGTCGTGTGGTTTTTTTTCACGAAGGGGACTATCTACTGCTTTAATGTTTCTTTTTTGGATTTTTTGAAGTCCTTTCACGAATGTTGATGATTTCTCCTTAACCTTTATGGTTCAAGCAAACTGTTAGATAATTCTTTCACTTTTTTCTCTTTTCGTAAGAAAGCGAGGTGGACTCCTACTGGCTACTATAAACTTAGGGGTAAGGCTTTTGCAATTGTCACATGTATGATGTCTTGTATTATGGCGAGGAAGCACAAAGCATTGATGTCGGTCTGCCGGCACGAGGCAAATGACTCAACATTGGCACTCTGCCTTTGAAAGGGAATCGTAGAACCAACTCAAGAAATTAGGAATTTGAGACAAACAAAATTTGGCACCAATATAGATTTCAAGTTCATCGGAGGAAGTTTGTAACAAGCTTACACGGGTATGCGGTCAAAATCCTCCTCATTTATTTCGGTTCCCACTCACTCACTCACTAATTAATCTCACACAGTTGAAAAGAAACTCAACCACTCCTAGTTGCGATCTGCTGGATTGGTGGTGGGGCCAAAGCCGAAAAGAAAGAATGGATCATACAACTTGTCGTCGTAGTTCATCGACAGACATTCACGAAAGCTTCCCCGAGAACCCTTGGTTGCCGAACAACACGTGTTCTTGGGTAGAAGACTAACCTAGCATTCCTTCGGCAGTTTATTCTAGCGCTGCTTCACCATGTGCTTTTTCATGTAAGGGTCAACCGAGTACTTTAGTCTTTTTGTTTCAGAATGTTGATGATTCCTCGTTAACATCTAAGACCCAAGAAAATTGTTAGGAGGATTCTTTCACTTCTGAGAGGTGGACTCCTACTATAACCGAGGGGTAGGGCTTTTACAATTGTCGCATGTATGATGGTTTTTTTGGAACCAACTATCTGCAAGTCGAGTGAAACAATTGGTGTAAGACACTTTTTTGGAGCCGCCAGATCTCCATCCAATGACCAAGATCGCGTCTGCCACTGTTCATCTTCTTCCACATTCATCTTCCACTTGCGCTGCCTCCCAGCATAACACTAACCGCCAGTGTCGACCACCCACTGCCGGCAGCGCTTCCATGCCCTTCCTCTACCATCGTGTTGGCCACGGCCCCTGACCATCCTCTAAGCCCCTGCCGATGAACAACTTCAGCAATCCCTGCACCACCCTATCCACACCTGTCGATTTTCGGACTCACTTGATAACCCACAAGTATAGGGGATCACAACAGTTTTCGAGGGTAGAGTATTCAAACCAAATTTATTGATTCGACACAAGGGGAGCCAAAGAATATTCTCAAGTATTAGCAGCTGAGTTGTCAATTCAACCACACCTGGAAACTTAATATCTGCAACAAAGTGTTTAGTAGCAAAGTAATATTTTTGGGTTTTCTAGTGATTGTAATAGTAGCAACGGAAAAGTAAATAAGCGAAGAACAATATATGAAAAGCTCGTAGGCATTGGATCGGTGATGGAGAATTATGTCGGATGCGATCGATCATGCAACAATTATAACATAGGGTGACACAAAACTAGCTCCAGTTCATCAATGTAATGTAGGCATGTATTTCGAATATAGTCATACGTGCTTATGGAAAAGAACTTGCATGACATCTTTTGTCCTACCCTCCCGTGGCAGCGGGGTCCTATTGGAAACTAAGGGATATTAAGGCACCCTTTTAATAGAGTACCAGACCAAAGCATTAACACATAGTGAATACATGAACTCCTCAAACTACGGTCATCACCGGTAATGGTCCCGATTGTTGTCACTTCGGGGTTAACGGATCATAACACATAATAGGTGACTATAGACTTGCAAGATAGGATCAAGAACTCACATATATTCATGAAAACATAATAGGTTCAGATCTGAAATCATGGCCCTCGGGCCCTAGTGGCAAGCATTAAGCATAGCAAAGTCATAGCAACATCAATCTCAGAACATATTGGATACTAGGGATCAAACCCTAACAAAACTAACTCGATTACATGATAAATCTCATCCAACCCATCACCGTCCAGCAAGCCTATGATGGAATTACTCACACACGGCGGTGAGCATCATGAAATTGGTGATGGAGGAAGGTTGATGATGACGATGGCGACGGATTCCCCTCTCCGGAGCCCCGAACGGACTCCAGATCAGCCCTCCCGAGAGAGTTTAGGGCTTGGTGGCGTCTCCGTATCGTAAAACGTGATGAATCCTTCTCTCTGCTTTTTTCTCCCCGTAAGTGAATATTGCTACCTCTTGAGCACTACGTTGGATTTCCCCGAAGAGGAAGGGATGATGCAGCAAAGTAGCGTAAGTATTTCCCTCAGTTTTTTAGAACCAAGGTATCAATCCAGTAGGAGGCTACGCTCGAGTCCCTCGTACCTACACAAAAACAATAGCTCAACGCAACCAACGCGCTTAGGGGTTGTCAATCCCTTCACGGTGACTTACGAAAGTGAGATCTTATAGAGATGATAAATAATATTTTTGGTATAAAGATGCAAAGTAAATAAAGTAAAAGCAAAGTAAAAGCAAAGCAATAATAAAGTGATGGAGATTGATATGATGAGAAAGAGACCTGGGGGGCATAGGTTTCACTAGTGGCTTCTCTCAAGAGCATAAGTATTCTACGGTGGGTGAACAAATTACTATTAAGCAATTGACAAAATTGAGCATAGTTATGAGAATATCTAGGTATGATCATGCATATAGGCATCATGTCCGAGACAAGTAGACCGAAATGATCCCGCATCTACTACTATTACTCCACTCATCGACCGCTGTCCAACATGCATCTAGAGTATTAAGTTAAAAACAGAGTAACGCCTTAAGCAAGATGACATGATGTAGAGGGATAATTTCATGCAATATGGTAAAAAACATCTTGTTATCCTCGATGGCAACAATACAATACGTGCCTTGTTGCCCCTTCTGTCACTGGGAAAGGACACCGTAAGATTGAACCCAAAGCTAAGCACTTCTCCCATGGCAAGAACCAATCTAGTAGGCCAAACCAAACTGATAATTCGAAGAGACTTGCAAAGATAACCAATCATACATAAAAGAATTCAGAGAAGATTCAAATATTATTCATAGATAGACTGGATTATAAACCCACAATTCATCAGTCTCAACAAACACACCGCAAAAAGAAGATTGCATCGAATAGATCTCCACAAGAGAGGGGGAGAACATTGTATTGAGATCCAAAAAGAGAGAAGAAGCCGTCTAGCTACTAGCTATGGACCCGTAGGTCTGAAGTAAACTACTCACACTTCATCGGAGGGGCTTGGATGATGATGTAGAAGCCCTCCGTGATCGATGCCCCCTCTGGCGGAGCTCCGGAACAGGCCCCAAGATGGGATCTCGTGGATACAGAAAGTTGCGGCGGTGGAATTAGGTTTTTGGCTCCATCCACGATCATTTGGGGGTACGTGGATATATATAGGAGGAAGAAGTACGTCGGTGGAGCTTCGAGGGGCCCACGAGGCAGGGGGCGTGCCCTAGGGGGCGCCCCCTACCCTTGTGACCACCTCGTGGCTTTCTTGACGGAGGGTCCAAGTATCCTGGATCTTATCTGATGAGAAAATCACGTTTCCGAAGGTTTCATTCCGTTTGGACTGCGTTTGATATTCCTTTTCTTCGAAACCCTAGAACAGGAAAAAAACAGCAATTCTCGGCTGGGCCTCCGGTTAATAGGTTAGTCCCAAAAATAATATAAAAGTGGAAAATAAAGCCCAATAATGTCTAAAATAGTAGATAATATAGCATGGAGCAATCAAAAATTATAGATACGTTGGAGACGTATCAAGCATCCCCAAGCTTAATTCATGCTCGTCCTCGAGTAGGTAAATGATAAAAACAGAATTTTTGATGTGGAGTGCTACTTGGCATAATTTTAATGTAATTCTTCTTAATTGTGGTATGAATATTCAGATCCGAAAGATTCAAGACAAAAGTTCATATTGACATAAAAATGATAGTACTTCAAGCATACTAACTAAGCAATTATGTCTTCTCAAAATAACATGGCCAAAGAAAGTTCATCCCTACAAAATCATATAGTTTAGTCATGTTTCATTTTTGTCACACAAGAATGCTATCATCATGCACAACCCCGATGACAAGCCAAGCAATTGTTTCATACTTTAGTAATCTCAAACCTATAAACTTTCACGCAATATATGAGCGCGAGCCATGGACATAGCACACTGGGTGGAATAGAATAGAGTGAGGGGGGTTATGTGGAGAAGACAAAAAAGGAGAAAGTCTCACATCAACGAGGCTAATCATTGGGCTATGGAGGTGCCCACCGATTGATGTTAATGCAAGGAGTAGGGATTGTCATGCAACGGATGCACTAGAGCTATAAATGTATGAAAGCTCAACAAAAGAAACTAGTGGGTGTGCATCCAACTTGCTTGCTCACGAAAACTATCGGGGATATACCCCGCGGCGTAAACCAGCTAGAAGTATAACCCGGTCGGACTAGGCGTTTCATTGGTAAACCGCCAGAGGATTGGCGGTTTACATGATTGGCGGTTTACATGTCTGGCGGTTTACGTGTCTGGCGGTTTACTGGTATGACGATTCATGAGCCTGAAGATTCATTGGTGACCCGGCGCGTATTCTAGATGCATGACAAGGCCCAAGGACTAGCAGGCCGGTTTAGGTTAATGGTGGGCCGGTTTAAGAGGAAAGGCATGAGGAAGACCTGGACTTGTATCCGGTTTGTATTAGAGATAGACTAGTCCTAATCCTAATAGGACTCTACATGTAACCCGCCCCTCCAACATATATAAGGAGGGGCAGGGCTCCCCAAAAGGGAGAAGATGGACAAGTTCCACAAGTTGGACAAGTTAGGTTTAGACAATAGCTCTCAAGATAGAGCACTCTTGTAACCCTGATCATCATCATCAATATCAATGAAGCAGGATGTAGGCTTTTACCTCCACTGTGAGGGGCCGAACCTGGGTAAAACATCGTGTCTCTCATCCTGCTCAACCCCTCTCAAGCTACCACATAGCTGCATTGGCCTCGCGACTAAGTCCTGAACTAAGGACATTTGTCATGACAATTCCACCACAGTTGGCGCCCACCATGGGGCCCGCGCACGGTGGTGTTGAATTCTTGAAGGGATCTTATTTAGGGTTCGAGAAGTTCACAACTTTCCAGTTCAACAAAACCCGGTGGGGAGAAATTCACATCAACGATGAGTTAATCGGCCAAGATTGAGAAGCGTTTTATGGCGGAGGATATGAGATTGAGATTCATAGGGATTTTTTGGGGGTTTGATTACGGCGCCTCACGTATTACAGGGCAATCCGAGTGCAGATCACTTTTTTCCTGCTGCAAGCAAGACCAGACAAGAGTCTAATTCGGCATCACCAAATAAACAGGGCTCCAAACTACTGGGCCCCGGTCCTGACTCGGCCTCGCCATCACCTCAGAGGCGACCTCGAGTCAATCGCGTTGCAACCCGCTTTTCCCTCACATCAATCCTCCGCTAAACCGGCCGTCGCTGGCCTCTTTATCAACACAGAAGTACTAGTTCTGCTCTGAGAAAATATGTGCAGCTCCCGTGGCCTGCGCCCTTGCATACCGGCTATCAGGCTGCCGCTTCACATGGGCGTGTCAATACAGAAGACCAAATTGATCTAGTAGTACTACTACTACATGAGCACAGGAATCAGTGCTACATTAAAGAAAAAGGAACATCCCACGATTCAACCATCATTTGAGCCCTCTGGAGTCGCCGGGTTACGCCTCTACTGCTACTTTTTTCTGGTGTCAGGACCGAGTCAAATCCAAACTCAAACTTGAGAAGGCAATCTTTACAAGGAAGAAATAATGCTCGTAGGAACTGCTTGCTTCATGTGAGTATGCATGTTTGCGCAAAGAACTACCACGCCGGATTGCATTGGCGGATCAACAGCGCCTGCAAGATGCCTTTTCCGCGTACACCGCTGGACCTCGTTGACCCGCCCCAGTTGCAATCAACACGCGTATACTGGTCTCCGTATCTGTCTGCTTCTCGGCAGATGCGACAAGACGCCTGAAAAAAAACTGGTTATGTGATGAGCATCCACGCTGCTAGTGGGCCTTCATCTGTTCCAGTTAAATTCTGGTCCGCACAAGGATCATCTGTCGTCCGGACAAATCAGGTGATATCCATCCGGCTTACTTTTTATCAGTACTTGTTAATTTTTTGTGAAAACAACTACTCTGCCCTATAGTGTTGTTATATACAGGTAAATTATTCATTACAAAAGTGGTGTTATACCGCGGATGCACGTTCGGCTGTGCCGCGCAGCTTCACGGACACGCGTATCACGGTCCGGTTAACATCAATGCGCCGACCGACTCGCCCGTCCGCACCACCTTACAACGCCACGGACGACTCGCCCGTCCGCCCTCACCGCCGGTTCATGCATCCGCGCCGGATTACAACGCGGAGGGAAACTTGCTCGTCCGCACCGGTTTACAACGCCGCGGCCGATTCATCCGTCTGCTCGCATGGCCGACTCGTCCGTGATTGATTTCAGTTTCACCGTGGTGATCATCAATTCTGTGGTGGATGTTTCTTGGCTAACATATCAGGTGAAATCCATCCATTATATTTTCATATTATATATTGCTTTCTTTAAAAAGAGCAATTACTCTGGCTTGCAAGTTTTCCAATGCAGGACAAATGGTCTATTGCAAAAAGGGATTACTATATCGTTGAGCTATTGGATAACCCATGCCGGTCTATATCGCGATCCAGTCCGCATCAATTCGTCAGGACCGTGCGAATTACCCAATAAAGCATGCACAAAGCTGCCGCCTCTGCGGACCTGGTCTACATTAATTCGTCTGTTCGTGCCGGTTTACAAGACCGGTACCAATTTTCCCCGTCCGCACCGGCTTGCAATGCCGTGACATGCGGCTGACTCATCTGTCCGAGCTGCCTCTGATACTGTGGTCGTCTTTGTTGTCCGTCTCTCGCGGCCTGGTCTACATCAACATACCAGGCCGCACATGTCTGCATGAGATGTTTATTGGGTATGAGCAAGTCACAGCTTGGGTAGCCCGGTTTTCTTTCAAATTGGAGACAAATTATCATCAACCGCTGTTTGCACTGGATGGTTCAATGGGCAGGCGCACAAGTCGCCGCCACTACAGTTTTGATTAACTTCAAATCGCCAGTTGGAAGGAACCATTGGCCGAGTTGCTGACACGGCTCATATGGGATCATTTACAACCCGCCGTAGTCACCTCAACCTTCTATGGATTCACATCGTGCTATCAACGCCAATGATATACAAGTTAGGCTGGTTTATATCACGGTCAAATATGGAGAGTCTCAAGCCAACTCCTCGAGTCACCTTTGAAACTCGGGGGCTGCGATGACATGACTCAGCGAATCTTGCCAGTTTTAGCAAATTTAAGAACCCCAGGACGATGGAGGGAAGGATAACCCGGTCCCGGAGGCTACTGTTATATTGATGAAAGTTTAAAGGCCGTCAGCAAATTTCCGGCTTAGAAAGTATATGACAGTTATAAAATCCTGGCTCGATGAAGAAGTTCCAGGTCATCAGAAATGACTCCGGTTTAGAATCCGGTTCAAGAGACATCTTTCTCCCACAAAGCTCTGAAGCGCTCAAATCCGGTTTAACAATGTCCGGTTCAAAAAGGAATTAACTTCTCGCAAGTTCGAGTTTAAAGGCCGTCAGAAAATTTCCGGCTGAAAATGAAGATTTCGGTTTAAAATCCGGTTCAAGGGAAAGATATCTCCCACAAAGCTTTGAAGCTCTCAATATCCGGTTCAAGATCCCGGTTCAAGAAGAATTTATCTCTTGCGAAAGGTTAAAAATTGCCAAAGAGGACCTGCTGCCATGATGCGCGGTTCAAACATGGGTATCCCGCCTTACTGGCCTGACATATTATTGATCACATGGGGGCTTCTGCTTCATAAAGCGGGGTCTCTGTTCTTTTACATCATGCGTGGTTACAGGGAGCTGTTCTGTCCTAAAGCGGCCTCCGGTTTACCCCTTGAAAATTTTATAAACATCACTTGGGGGCTTGGTCGTGTCCGACCCAATGCAACACCTTTTGATAGGAGAAAGCCACCAGATCACTTGGGGACATGGTCAAGTCTGAACCAGTCACGCCTCTTGATCGGCCTAAGGAGATAGAATCACTTGGGGGCTTGGTCGAACCCGAACCATTGCCACGCCTCTTGATCGGCATAATGCCACGGTTTCATTTGGGGACCTGGCTGACTTGAACCATAGCTACACCATTGGGGAGCTTGGTCGTGTCCGACCATGGTAACACCATCTGATCGGCTCAATAAGCCTCTTTTTGCAAATGGTTTTATCATTGCCTTTGCTTCAATATTTTCCTTGATAACTGTTTCTTTTATTTTTTGTTGCATTTTTAAACCGACAAAGTTTTAAACCGGTTCAAACTATCAATTACAAATTGACGGAACACGGTCAAATCTTAATCCGGAGACTATCTGCCCGGTTGGGTTTTAAGTTACCATCCTATTATGGAGTAAACCGGTGTTTATCAACCCGGCTCGGCTTTCAACTACAAGTTGTCAATACACGATCAAATTATAATCCGGAGATTATCAACCCGGTCTGGTTTTGAGTACAAGTCGCCAGTATTATATATGGTTAATCCGGTGTATTTCACAACCCGGCACGGTTTTATCGTAAACCGACACAATATGGAAGGACTTATCAGTACTCAAAATCTGGGTTATTACCCCTATTCCAAAAAGTTGGTAAACCAACAATGTGATTCAATGTCACAGGTATGATATATTTCATATTTGATTATTCTTAAGTGCAGCCTTGGTTATAAACCTGGGTTATATGTTGGGCATTATGACCTGTCCGACGGTAAACCGCCCGGACACTTTAAACTTGTTGTATGCAGAAACAGGTTGAATAAAGCATGATTATAAATCACCGACATTTACTAACCCGACCTGGTTTCGACTATAAGTCGCCGGTATGATGATAAATTATCCGGTGTTTATTAAACTGGCCTGGCTTTAAGACGATAAATCGCCAGTATATGATGAGAAATTATCCGGTGTTTATTAAACCGGCATGGCTTTGGACTATAAGTCGCCAGTATATATTTGGATTGCACCATTGGAATCATGCGCTTATAAATGATTGGGTTATATTATTCAAATAGCCAAACTTGGCTGAATTTTCATTATGATATTGGATCCATAAGATTTTCATACCGGATTATATTATCTTGAATAGCCAACATGGCTGGATTTTTATGGTTATTAATAACCGGTATTATTGAGGTTTTCAAAGTTGCTTTAGCGCAATGGCTATCATATTATCAATAGATATGATTTATTCTACAATTGAAGGAATAGTCCCGAGTCGCTGCAGGCTTACAACCCGGCACTTGGGGGCTACATTATTCAAATCGAGATTACATGCAAGTCTCATGTCGCTGCAAGCATGCATCATGACACTTGGGGGCTAATGCAAAGTCATTTTTACTAGTCTTACTGAAGACCCGACTCATCATATTATAATGAGTCGGCCCTTGGGGGCTACCAATTGCTCATGTCAACAATTCAAGGTACACAAGTTTTCGTCCATAATATTGAAGGATCCATTGCTCAGTTGGTAAAGCACAAAGCTCTTAACCTTGTGGACGTGGGTTCAAGCCCTACGATGGATGCTACATTATAAGATGTTATTTTCATTGAAGTATATATCAAGTCTCGGTTCAGTATTATCTTACTAAGCCGGCCCTTGGGGGCTACACATCACTGCTAAAATCTACATTATTATATTAACAAAGTTCCTGCTCATTATTGCATAATGACCCGGTCCTTGGGGGTTACACTGATTGAAGTTTTTATAAGCAAATTACAAGTCCCAGGTTGCTGCAAGCATGACAACCCGGCACTTGGGGGCTACATATATGGAGTATTCAGTTTATATGATTGAGATGAACTAATCGGATTTCTTCAAGGTTGAAACACTTATTGGAGCAAGTCTTAAGTTATCACTATGTTCTCCTCTTAAGACTTGGGGGCTACAGGTATTATGCATATAAAGGAGGAACATCTTCATTTTATCAGTTTTTGAGCAAATCAGCAAGATCAATTACATGGCCCGGTGTCGACAACAATTATGACCCGGCGCCATCAATATTTATAAACCGGCCATTTTGGTAATATTAAACCGGTAAGTTTTACATCTTCAAACCGGCTGAATATCAGATAAGTATTTTCAGACCCATATTTCTTAAACCGGCGCTTTGGGAGCTGAGTCAAAGGAGTTATTCTTCACAATATTTCTCGGTGACAAACCAATGTCAGCAAATTGATTATGAAGCTGGTCTGTTGACCCGGATTTCCCAGAAGGAGGAAATAACAAGGACTTAAGGATGATCAGGTACCGGTTTACAAAAATTCTTAACCCGGAGCATAACCTGTCAAATTTGTTCTTGTGTTTATTTTGCAGCATAAGTTTACCATGAATAAATCCAAGCTAAACTTGGGGGTTAATGTCGGGGATATACCCCGCGGCGTAAACCGGCCGGAAGTATAACCCGGCCGGAGGCGTTTCATTGGTAAACCGCCAGAGGATTGGCGGTTTACATGATTGGCAGTTTACATGTCTAGCGGTTTACGTGTCTGGCGGTTTACTGGTATGACGATTCACGAGCCTGAAGATTCATTGGTGACCCGGCGCGTATTCCAGATGCATGACAAGGCCCAAGGACCAGCAGGCCGGTTTAGGTTAATGGTGGGCCGGTTTAAGAGGAAAGGCATGAGGAAGACCTGGACTTGTATCCGGTTTGTATTAGAGATAGACTAGTCCTAATCCTAATAGGACTCTACATGTAACCCGCCCCTCCAACATATATAAGGAGGGGCAGGGCTCCCCAAAAGGGAGAAGATGGACAAGTTCCACAAGTTGGACAAGTTAGGTTTGGACAATAGCTCTCAAGATAGAGCACTCTTGTAACCGTGATCATCATCATCAATATCAATGAAGCAGGATGTAGGCTTTTACCTCCACCGTGAGGGGCCGAACCTGGGTAAAACATCGTGTCTCTCGTCCTGCTCAACCCCTCTCAAGCTACCACATAGCTGCGTTGGCCTCGCAACTAAGTCCTGACACTAAGGACATCTGTCGTGACAATTCCACGACAAAAACCTAGGGCACTTGAGGAGGCCCATTGTTGGAATATACAAGCCAAGTTCTATAATGAAAAATTCCCACTAGTATATGAAAGTGATAAAATGAGAGACTCTCTACTATGAAGATCATGGTGCTACTTTGAAGCACAAGTCTGGTAAAAGGATAGTAACATTGTCCCTTCTCTCTTTTTCTCTCATTTTTTTTGGGCCTGTCGGTGTCAAAACCGGCAGATCTCGGGTAGGGGGTCCCGAACTGTGCGTCTAGGCCGGATGGTAACAGGAGACAGGGGACACTTTGTTTTACCCAGGTTCGGGCCCTCTCGATGGAGGTAATACCCTACTCCTGCTTGATTAATATTGATGATATGGGTAGTACAAGAGTAGATCTACCATGAGATCAAGGAGGCTAAACCCTAGAAGCTAGCCTATGGTATGATTGTTGTGTATGGAGTTGATTCTGTCCTACGGACTACAACCCTCTGGTTTATATAGACACCAAATAGGGTTAGGGTTACACAGAGTCGGTTACAATGGTAGGAGATCTCGAATATTGCATCGCCAAGCTTGCCTTCCACGCCAAGGAAAGTCCCATCCGGACACGGGACGAAGTCTTCAATGTTGTATCTTCATAGTCAGGAGTCCGGCTGAAGGTATAGTCCGGCTATCCGAACACCCCCTAATCCAGGACTCCCTCAGTAGCCCCTGAACCAGGCTTCAATGACGACGAGTCCGGCGCGCAAATTGTCTTCGGCATTGCAAGGCGGGTTCCTCCTCCAAGTCCTTCATAGAAGATTGTAAACACCAAGAGTAGTGTCCGGCTCTGCAAAATAAGTTTCCACATATTGCCATAGAGAGAATAATATTAACACAAATCAAATCTGCTGACGTATTCTGCAGTGCGCCATCACACTATAGCCAAGTCCTTTACTCGAATCGTTTTTACTTTTCCACCTCAGCATGTTTTGCGAGGCGGTTCCCTTGGCACGTCTTGTCAAAGCAAAGATCGTGTACCCTTTTTACGGGATTCTCATCAATACGGACGTGGGTAACCCAACCGCGCCATTTATCACGGCGCTTGGGAGGCAAGCGAGTTTTACTAGGCTGTCGGGGACGCATAACCACATCCGCCTATATAAGGGGATAAGGGTCCACCCTTTTTACCCACGCCTTCTTCCTCCTTTTCCTACCCATCTCCTGCGCACTCGAGCTCCAGCGCCCAAGCCCGCACTTCCTAGCTCTAACGCCGGAATGTATCCGAGCTCCAACGCCGGACTATGTATCCGAGCTCCAACGCCGGACTATGTATCCGAGCTCCAACGCCGGACTGTATCCGAGGTGTCGTAAATCACCTTGGTTCAAAGAAGTTTTGAAGGAGTTTAGCCAAGCTTAATGCCGGAAATGCCCTCTATGGAGCCAGCCACTAGCGCCCGAGCTTTATGCCGGACTGCTTCCGAGGTGGTGCACCACCCCGACTATGGGCCGATTTCTTGTCAATATTTTTTATTGGTGCAATTTATTCTCTGCCGAGACATATAGCCAGTAGCCCTCAAGGTGTGTATCGGTCTAAAACCCGAGATGCACACGAAGGATGACATAAGACCGCTGATCCTAGTAGCCGCTGAGACTCAGGTTGATTTGCAAAAATCGGCCTAAGGATCAAGTCCTAGCTCGGCAGAATACTTTGGGACACAAAAGCGGCGTGCTCAGTCCTCAAGACTCAGGTTGGGTGTGGCCGACCAACCTGAGGATCAAAATCTCCTCGGAAACTATATTGCACATAAAATTTTCTGCATTGGACAAGCAGTGCAGTAGCCCCCGAGACACTGGTCGGGTGGCAACACCAGATCAGGGGATCGATGTGCCCCTTTAATATTTGTAAATAATAAGCCCGAAGCCTAGTAGCCCCCGAGCCTTAATGCGGGCACGGGTGGCCGAATTAAGGATCAATATCCATAGTAAAATCACAAATTATGTGTAATGACTCTATGTATTGTACAAAACTTTGTTGACCGACCATCGGCTTCCACCTCCTCGGCCAGTAGCCGAGGAGTGTTTGTCCTACTTTATAAAGCCTTTATGAGGGCAAAGATTTACAACAAACAAGGCAATCTGGCCATATGGTTTTATAAACAAAGGTACGTAGAGAGTTATATTACTGTTGAACAGAAGAAATGTCTAAGAAAATAGTCCCGCTATCGGTTCCTTTCTTTGGGTTGTCATGCTAAGCATGATCATTAAACCTCAGCTCTAATGTACGAGCAAAATATTGAGGATTTAGTTTGGGAGGCCAGTTAATAGCCCCCGGTAGTGTTCGGCGACAGTCGGGGTCAAGCCATAAACACTTCGGCCAATGTTATGAACGGCCCGTCATAGTCATCGGATCGCTAACCAGTTTACGCTTATTGTGACAGTCAGTTTTCGGCTTTCTCCACTGAGGTGCTTGACCATGCGAGCTGGAAGCACAATCACAGTGGTTCTCCCTTTGCACACCTAGCCGAACAAAGCGGAACGTAGGAGGAAAGCACAGGAGCCGGGCAACGCAACTATTGACCGAAGACACAATTCGAAACCGATGCATATATAGCAATATCCGAGAATGTTTTTGCCGAATCCCTAAAGGTGTCCGGCGTTGCACTGCGAGACTAATGCTGGAAAAGCACAAATAGTTTAAAAGTGCCAAAAAACTTGGAAAACCAAGAAACGTCAGTAAAAACATGACGTCCGAACAATATCAAGTGTTCGGTGCCAATCCGAAAGTTGGTCTTAGAAAAAAGAAGTGCTTCTGTCGTGCTTTAACATGGTACATCCTATCTCAAGACTTCGAGCGGGTCAGCCTACGGCTTCAACCTCCTATCCCGAGGGCGGAGTACTTCTCATCAGGCCAGTTTAGCAAACAAAACTCTAGCGGCTTTGAGAGATAAATTACGCTCACCGGCTAGTGACCGCACACTCTTGTCGAAAAAGGAGTGATAAATAATAATAAAACTTTGCAACAACTAAGAAGAAGAACACTTATTATAAAACGGCTCAAATAAACTTAAGAGCCCCCAAGTGACTTGGGTAGAAGAATGATTGCATGTACCGAAGTACTTATATCATATCTATGTTCAACCGAACTTTAAACGCGTCTTAACCGACCGTCAGCTTCTCCCTCTTCGGTCAAGGACCGAAAAGTGTTATGTACTCCATCGGTCGACAATATCGATGGTGTTTCCAATAACCAGGCAATCAGGCCATAAGGCTGTAACAGACAAAGCGTGCTCAGGGAACTTATGCTATATTACCGTGAAGTGTAAGAAGCGTGCTCATTGTTATTATGAGACTTGTGCAATAGATTTTTTGTACTCATGAGTTCCGTTGTGTGCCGACCATCATTGAATAACTATAAGAGCGCTAGCTTTCGGCTTCACCCAGTCTGAGGTCCGGCTCGGGCGACCCGATCGTGACAATCGCAGAGGTGCTCCCTTTACTCCCTAGCCGAACAATCGGGAACGTAGGGGTAAACACAGGAGCGAGGCAACCCAGCTTGCAAATCGCTTAAGTCAATGTGGTGCATATTGTGGCATAGTACACGAACAAGGAACGAAGCCGTACAAGTATAATCATATGCAAGTGGAAAAAGCTTCATAAAGGAAGCCCCCAAGTGAATTGGGTCCTTGAATTTGTGTGTCACAAACAAAGTTTGGACAAGGAAATTTTTTACAAGCAACTTTTTTCCAAAAAAAGTATAATGCTTGGTCGGACCGAACACAAGTTAGAAATTAAAACTTTGAGCATGAAAGCGACTTAGCTGGTTAATGTGTTCGGTATTGATGATGCGGTCCGAGCTTGATGCGGGGCAAGGTTCCATCCCCCAAGCTGGTCCTGAGGTGGCGGAGCGGAGAGCTCGACATGCCAAAGTGGTGACATAGCATGGTCAATGTAGATCGGCAGAGTGATGCCGAAGTCCCCGGCATGGGGTAATGAAGTGTTGACGAAGCCCCCCGTCCAGCCGAGGTGACGCCAAAGGATATAGTCCGGCTGGATCATTTTCCTGTGCCACATAAAATAGTGCAAACCGGAGATAATAGTAATAATAAAAAAATCATTGCATAATCAATAATTTATGCAAAGTGAGTAATAAAAGAAATATGGCCTGGCGCCGAAGTCAATGTCGATGCAGAGCGTCGGTGTGATGCGGTAAAGGCGTGGCAAAGCCTGAATTCACAGGTCGGTCCGAGTTCCGGATGCGGCATTCGCTGGACTATGTACGGAGACTGACCGGACCACCATGCGACCATCGTTAATGCGGCCACCATTTGATAGACCTGTGTACATATGATGGACAAACCAGAGTAATAATTCCTTGGGAAAAATTGAACCCAAACAAGCAAAAAAATACTAGGATTAATAGCACCTAGTTTATTTGTTGTAGCAATCCGAAGGAAGGTGATTCCCAAAATTGGGACTCGATCCGCACACCCGTTACCGGAGTAGGTTGATGAAGAGATGATGAAGCCCCCGGTTCAGCCGAGATGTCGAAGTAGGTCGGCGTGATGGACACCAGCTTGAAGAAGCAATAGTGCGGCCCCGTCGATGCAGGTCCTGACGTGGTCGATGCCGGCTTGATGAAGCGACCGTGCGGCGATGCCGGTATGCCCGCTCCGTGTAATCCGTGGGGCGGCGATGTTGATGATGACTTATCCTTTGCGATGCCGGACTCTTGCTCGGCTTGCCGAGATGATGATCCGAAGAAGTTGAGCTCGGCTAAAGTGGCGACGTGTCTAGCGCGGGTCGGCAGCCGTGGAGTAATATTGCCGGACTGGTTTGACACCAGCATGATGTTGAAGATCATGTTGAAAAGATCTTACAGTTAGTGGGATGTGTTCGGGAACAAAACACGATACCCCATACAAAACTTCCATCAAAAGGGATGTCCGAAATCCTGTTCATAAAAAAGATGAACTCGGGTCGGATTCGTTTTCGCGCAGAAAACAGATCCGGAAAGTGATGCACTAATCGGAAGGTTCCCGGAGTTTGGACGGTCGGATCGAGCTGAAATTTTGAGAGGTGGTAGATACAGGAATTCCGCAGCCGATCAACGGTTGGATCCTCCAAAGGACGTCCGAGATAGAAGCTGGACACCACGCCCTAAACTCATCCAAATTCCCGTCCAGATTTGACAGGGCTCCGTTATATCATGGATTGCCAGAGATTCCTATATCGGAACTCGACGAAATTTTCCAGGGTTGTTGTAGACTCAATTCCGCACAATTCCACCAAAGCGATCGTCCAAGCGATACTCAAGGAGGTGGTGGCGGCAGATACGAGTTTGCTGTCCAGAAAAATAGCACGGTCGCTTGAGGGCAATGTTGACGTTGAGCCCCCGAGCTCCATAGATAATTCCTCCGTGATCATGATAGAAATCAGAGTTGATGTTTGATGAAGGCCCTCGTCCGAACATGGTGATTCGAACACGGGGCGCAATCCTTGGGCGAACCAAGGTGACCAGTCGAACTGGTGACGAAGACGCCGAAGTCGCAGTTGATCTGCAGGCGAGCCATCGATCCTTTTGTCGATCACACAGCGGAACTCTCAATGAAATCACCAATGTCGGTGTCAAAACCAGCAGATCTCGGGTAGGGGGTCCCGAACTGTGCGTCTAGGCCGGATGGTAACAGGAGACAGGGGACACTTTGTTTTACCCAGGTTCGGGCCCTCTCGATGGAGGTAATACCCTACTCCTACTTGATTAATATTGATGATATGGGTAGTACAAGAGTAGATCTACCACGAGATCAAGGAGGCTAAACCCTAGAAGCTAGCCTATGGTATGATTGTTGTGTATGGAGTTGATTCTGTCCTACGGACTACAACCCTCCGGTTTATATAGACACCGGATAGGGTTAGGGTTACACAGAGTCGGTTACAATGGTAGGAGATCTCGAATATCACATCGTCAAGCTTGCCTTCCAAGCCAAGGAAAGTCCCATCCGGACACGGGACGAAGTCTTCAATCTTGTATCTTCATAGTCCAGGAGTCCGGCTAAAGGTATAGTCCGGCTATCCGAACACCCCCTAATCTAGGACTCCCTCAGGGCCCTCTCTTTTTTTATGGCCTTTCTCTTTTTTTGGGGCCTTCTCTTTTTTATGGCCTTTCTCTTTTTTTTATTCCTCACTTGGGACAATGCTCTAATAATGATGATCATCACACTTCTATTTATTTACAACTCAATGATTACAACTCGATACTAGAACAAAGATGACTCTATGTGAATGCCTCCGGTGGTGTACCGGGATATGCAATGAACCAAGAGTGACATGTATGAAAGAATTATGAATGGTGGCTTTTCCACAAATACTATGTCAACTACATGATCATGCTAAGCAATATGACAATGATGAATGTGTCATGATGAACGGAATGATGGAAAGTTGCATGGCAATATATCTCGGAATGGCTATGGAAATGCCATAATAGGTAGGTATGGTGGCTGTTTTGAGGAAGATATAAGGAGGTTTATGTGTGAAAGAGTGTATCATATCACGGGGTTTGGATGCACCAGCGAAGTTTGCGCCAACTCTCAATGTGAGAAAGGGCAATGCACGGTACCGAAGAGGCTAGCAAGGATGGAAGGGTGAGAGTGCGTATAATCCATGGACTCAACATTAGTCATAAAGAACTCACATACTTATTGCAAAAATCTACAAGTCATCAAAAACCTCGGCACTATGCGCATGCTCGTAGGGGGATAGATTGGTAGGAAAAGACCATCGCTCGTCCCCGACCGCCACTCATAAGGAAGACAATCAAATAACACCTCATGTTTCAAATTTGTTGCATAACGTTTACCATACGTGCATGCTACGGGACTTGCAAACCTCAACACAAGTATTTCTCAATTTTACAACTACTCAACTAGCATGACTTTGATATTATTACCTCCATATCTCAAAACACATCAAGCATCAAACTTTTCTTAGTATTCAACACACTCATAAGAAAGTTTTATTATTAATCTTGCATACCAAGCATATTAGGATTTTAAGCAAATAACCATGCTATTAAGACTCTCAAAATAATCTAAGGGAAGCATCAGAGATCAATAGTTTCTATAAAACAAATCCACCACCGTGCTCTAAAAGATATAAGTGAAGCACTAGAGAAAAATTATAAAACTAAAAAGATAGAAGTGAAGCACATAGAGTATTCTATCAAATTCCAAATCATGTATGGCTCTCTCAAAAGGTGTGTACAGCAAGGATGATTGTGGTAAACTAATAAGCAAAGACTCAAATCATAAAAGATGCTCCAAGCAAAACACATATCATGTGGTGAATAAAAATATAGCTCCAAGTAAAGTTACCGATAGAATGGACGAAAGAGGGGATGCCCCGAGTTACCGATAGAATGGACGAAAGAGGGGATGCCTTCTGGGGCATCCCCAAGCTTTGGCTTTTAGGTGTCCTTAGATTATCTTGGGGGTGCCATGGGCATCCCCAAGCTTAGGTTCTTGCCACTTCTTGTTCCATAGTCCATCAAATCTTTACCCAAAACTTGAAAACTTCACAACACAAAACTTAAAGTAGAAAATCCCGTGAGCTCCGTTAGCGAAAGAAAACAAAAGACCACTTCAAGGTACTGTAATGAACTCCTTATTTATTTATATTGTTGTTATACCTACTGTATTCCAACTTCCCTATGGATTATAAACTATTTTACTAGCCATAGATTCATCAAAATAAGCAAACAACACACGAAAAACAGAATCTTTCAAAAATAGAACAGTCTGTAGTAATCTGTAGCTAGCGCAAGATCTGGAACCCCAAAAATTCTAAAATAAATTGATGTACGTGAGGAATTTATCTATTAATCATCTGCAAAAAGAATTAACTAAATATCACTTTCCAAATAAAAACGACAGCAGTTCTCGTGAGCGCTAAAGTTTCTGTTTTTTACAGCAAGTTCAACAAGACTTTCCCCAAGTCTTCCCAATGGTTCTACTTGGCACAAACACTAATTAAACACAAAAAACACAACTAAAACAGATGCTAAATAATTTATTTATTACTAAACAGGAGAAAAAAGCAAGGAATAAAAATAAAATTAGGTTTCCTCCCAACAAGCGCTATCGTTTAACGCCCCTAGCTAGGCATAACAAGCAAGAATAGATCTAGGTATTGCCATCTTTGGTAGGCAATCCATAAGTGGCTCTCATGATAGATTCATATGGTAATTTTATTTTCTTTCTAGGAAAGTGTTCCATGCCCTTTTTTAATGGAAATTGAAATCTAATATTCCCTTCCTTCATATCAATAATTGCACCAACCGTTCTAAGGAAAGGTCTACCAAGAATAATAGGGCAAGAAGGATTGCAATCTATATCAAGAACGATAAAATCTACAGGCACATAATTCCTATTTGCAACAATAAGAACATCATTAATTCTTCCCATAGGTTTCTTAATAGTGGAATCCGCAAGATGCAAGTTTAGAGAGCAATCATCAAAATCACGGAAATCTAGTAAATCACACAAAGTTTTGGGAATAGTAGAGACACTAGCACACAAATCACACAAAGCATGAAACTCATAATTTTTCATTTTAATTTTAATAGTAGGTTCCCACTCATCATGAAGTTTTCTAGGTATAGAAACTTCCAATTCAAGTTTTTCTTCATAAGATTGCATCAAGGCATCAACGATATGTTTAGTAAACGTTTTATTTTGACTATAAGTGTGAGGAGATTTTAGCACGGATTGCAACAAGGAAATAAAATCAATAAAAGAGCAATTTTCATAGTTAAAATTCTTGAAATCCATAATAGTCAGTTTAGCAACATCTAGGGTTTTAATTTCTTCAATCCCACTTTTATCAAATTTAGCATCAAGATCAACAAATTCCGAATTCTTAGAATGCCTTCTAGGTAAAGGTGGATCATATTCAGTCCCATCATTATCAAGATTCATATTGCAAAACAAAGATTTAATAGGGGACACATCAATAACTTTTAGATCTTCATCATTATTTTCATAGGAACTAGAAGAACATGCTTTTATAAAGGCATCTTTCTTAGCACGCATCCTAGCGGCTCTTTCTTTGCACTCGTCAATGGAAATTCTCATGGCTTTGAGAGACTCATTGATATCATGCTTAGGTGGAATAGATCTAAGTTTCAAAGAATCAACATCAAGAGCAATTCTATCAACGTTCCTAGCCAAATCATCAATCTTAAGCAATTTTTATTCAATCATAGCATTAAAATTCTTTTGCAAAGAAATAAATTCCTTAATATTATATTCAAAATCAGAGGGAATCTTATTATAATTTCCATAAGAATTGTTGTAGGAATTACCATAATTATTAGAGGGATTACTAGGATAAGGCCTAGGATTGAAATTTCCTCTATACGCGTTGTTACCAAAATTGTTCCTACCAACAAAATTCACATCCATAGATTCATTATTATTCTCAATCAAAGTAGAAAAGGGCACATCATTAGGATCAGAAGAAACACTCTTATTAGCAAATATTTTCCTAAGTTCATCCATCTTTCCACTCAAAACATTAATTTCTTCTATCGCATGCACCTTTTTAGTAGATCTTTCAGTATGCCATTGAGAATAATTAACCATAATATTATCTAGGAGTTTAGTAGCTTCTCCTAAAGTGATTTCCATAAAAGTGCCTCCCGCGGCCGAATCTAAAAGATTTCTAGAAGCAAAATTCAATCCGGCATTAAAATTCTGAACAATCATCCACAAATTCAAACCATGAGTAGGGCAATTACGTATCATTAATTTCATTCTCTCCCAAGCTTGTGCAACATGTTCATGATCAAGTTGTTTAAAATTCATAATATCGTTTCTAAGAGAGATGATCTTAGCGGGAGGAAAATATTTAGAGATAAAAGCATCTTTGCACCTGTTCCAAGAATCAATACTATTTTTAGGCAAACACGAAAACCAAGCTTTAGCACGATCTCTAAGCGAAAAAGGAAATAGCTTCAATTTAACAATATCATTATCGACACCTTTCTTCTTTTGCATGTCACACAAATCAACGAAGCTATTAAGATGGGTAGCGGCATCTTCACTAGGAAGGCCGAAGAACGGATCATTCATGACAAGATTCAACAAAGCAGTATTAATTTCACAAGATCCAGCATCGGTAAGAGGAGCAATCGGAGTGCTAAGGATATCATTATTATTGGTATTGGTGAAGTCACACAATTTAGTATTATCTTGAGCCATCGCGACAAACAAGCAAACTAACACACGAGCAAACAAAAAGCAAACAGGCAAAAAGAGGCAAACAAAGAGGGAGGATAGAGAGAGAGAGAGAGAGAGCGAATAAAACGGCAAGGGTGAAGTGGGGGACAGGAAAACGAGAGGAAAATGGAAAATAATGTAATGCAGGAGATAGGGATTGTGATGGGTACTTGGTATGTTGACTTTTGCAAAGACTCCCCGGCAACGGCGCCAGAAATTCTTCTTGCTACCTCTTGAGCACTGCGTTGGATTTCCCCGAAGAGAAGGGATGATTGTTCGGGAACGTAGTAATTTCAAAAAAAAATCCTACACAGACGCAAGATCATGGTGATGCATAGCAACGAGAGGGGAGAGTGTTGTCTACGTACCCTCGTAGACCGAAGCGGAAGCGTTGACGCAACGTAGAGGAAGTAGTCGTACGTCTTCCCGGTCCAACCGATCCAAGCACCGTTACTCCGGCACCTCCAAGTTCTTGGCACACGTTCAGCTCGATGACGCTCCCTGGGCTCCGATCCAGCAAAGCTTCGGGGAGGAGTTCCGTCAGCACGATGGCGTGGTAACGATCTTGATGTTCAACCATCGCAGGGCTTCGCCTAAGCACTGCTACAATATGACCGAGGTGGAATATGGTGGAGGGGGCACCGCACACGGCTAAGGAACGATCACGAAGATCAACTTGTGTGTTCTAGGGTGCCCCCTGCCCCCGTATATAAAGGAGCCAAGGGGAGGGGGCGGCCGGCCAAGGAGGGCGCGCCAAGGGGGAGTCCTACTCCCACCGGGAGTAGGACTCCCTTCTTTCCTAGTTGGAGAAGGAGAAGTGGGAAAGAGGAGGAAGAGGGAAAGGAAAAGGGGGGGCGCCGCCCCCCTCTCCTTGTCCTATTCGGACTAGGGAGGGGAGGGGTGCGCGGCCACCTCTTGCCTCCTTTCCTCATCTCCCTCAGGGCCCATGTAGGCCCAATAACCCCCGGGGG
>NC_041386.1:27743308-27787659 GCF_002162155.2 Triticum dicoccoides
AAAATCCCGATTTCACCCGGAATGATTCCGGTATCCAAATATAGGCTTCCAATATATCGATATTTATGTCTCGACCATTTCGAGACTCCTCGTCATGTCCATGATCACATCCAGGACTCCAAACAACCTTCGGTACATCAAAATATATAAACTCATAATGAAACTGTCATCGTAACGTTAAGCGTGCGGACCCTATGGTTCGAGAACAATGTAGACATGACCGAGACACGTCTTCGGTCAATAACCAATAGCGGAACCTGGATGCTCATATTGGTTCCTACATATTCTATGAAGATCTTTATCGGTCAGACCGCATAACAACATACGTTGTTCCCTTTGTCATCGGTATGTTACTTGCCCGAGATTCGATCGTCGGTATCTCAATACCTAGTTCAATCTCGTTACCGGCAAGTCTCTTTACTCGTTCCGTAATACATCATCTCACAACTAACTCATTAGTTGCAATGCTTGCAAGGCTTATGTGATGTGCATTATCGAGAGGGCCCAGAGATACCTCTCCGACAATCGGAGTGACAAATCCTAATCTCGAAATACGCCAACCCAACATGTACCTTTGGAGACACCTGTAGAGCACCTTTATAATCACCCAGTTATGTTGTGACGTTTGGTAGCACACAAAGTGTTCTTCCGACAAACGGGAGTTGCATAATCTCATAGTCATAGGAACATGTATATGTCATGAAGAAAGCAATAGCAACATACTAAACGATCGGGTGCTAAGCTAATGGAATGGGTCATGTCAATCAGATCATTCACCTAGTGATGTGATCCTGTTAATCAAATAACAACTCTTTGTCCATGGTTAGGAAACATAACCATCTTTGATTAACGAGCTAGTCAAGTAGAGGCATACTAGTGACACTCTGTTTGTCTATGTATTCACACATGTATTATGTTTCCGGTTAATACAATTCTAGCATGAATAATAAACATTTATCATGATATAAGGAAATAAATAATAACTTTATTATTGCCTCTAGGGCATATTTCCTTCAGTCTCCCACTTGCACTAGAGTCAATAATCTAGATTACACAGTAATGATTCTAACACCCATGGAGCCTTGGTGTTGATCATGTTTTGCTCGTGGAAGAGGCTTAGTCAACGGGTCTGCTACATTCAGATCCGTATGTACCTTGCAAATCTCTATGTCTCCCACCTGGACTAGATCCCGGATGGAATTGATGCATCTCTTGATGTGCTTGGTTCTCTTGTGAAATTTGGATTCCTTTGCCAAGGCAATTGCACCAGTATTATCGCAAAAGATTTTCATTGGACCCGATGCACTAGGTATGACACCTAGATCGGATATGAACTCCTTCATCCAGACTCCTTAATTTGCTACTTCCGAAGCAGCTATGTATTCCGCTTCACACGTAGATCCCCCCACGACGCTTTGTTTAGAACTGCACCAACTGACAGCTCCGCCGTTTAATGTAAACACGTATCCGGTTTGCGATTTAGAATCGTCCGAATCAGTGTCAAAGCTTGCATCAACGTAACCATTTATGATGAGCTCTTTGTCACCTCCATAAACGAGAAACATATCTTTAGTCCTTTTCAGGTATTTCAGTATGTTCTTGACCGCTGTCCAGTGATCCACTCCTGCATTACTTTGGTACCTCCCTGCTAGACTTATAGCAAGGCACACATCAGGTCTGGTACACAGCATTGCATACATGATAGAGCCTATGGCTGAAGCATAGGGAACATCTTTCATTTTCTCTCTATCTTCTGCAGTGGTCGGGCATTGAGTCTTACTCAACTTCACACCTTGTAACACAGGCAAGAACCCTTTCTTTTCTTGATCCATTTTGAACTTCTTCAAAACTTTGTCAAGGTATGTGCTTTGTGAAAGTCCAATTAAGCATTTTGATCTATCTCTATAGATCTTAATGCCTAATATGTAAGCAGCTTTACCGAGGTCTTTCATTGAAAAACTCTTATTCAAGTATCCCTTTATGCTATCCAGAAATTCTATATCATTTCCAATTAGTAATATGTCATCCACATATAATATCAGAAATGCTACAGAGCTCCCACTCACTTTCTTGTAAATACAGGCTTCTCCAAAAGTCTATATAAAACCAAATGCTTTGATCACACTATCAAAGCGTTTATTCCAACTCCGAGAGGCTTGCACCAGTCCATAAATGGATCGCTGGAGCTTGCACACTTTGTTAGATCCCTTTGGATCGACAAAACCTTCGGGTTGCATCATATACAACTCTTCTTCCAGAAATCCATTCAGGAATGCAGTTTTGACACTCATTTGCCAAATTTCATAATCATAAAATGCGGCAATTGCTAACATGATTCGGACAGACTTAAGCATCGCTACGGGTGAGAAGGTCTCATCGTAGTCAATCCCTTGAACTTGTCGAAAACCTTTTGCAACAAGTCGAGCTTTGTAGACAGTAACATTACCATCAGCGTCAGTCTTCTTCTTGAAGATCCATTTATTCTCAATTGCTTGCCGATCATCGGGCAAGTCAACCAAAGTCCACACTTTGTTCTCATACATGGATCCCATCTCAGATTTCATGGCTTCAAGCCATTTCGCAGAATCTGGGCTCACCATCGCTTCTTCATAGTTCATAGGTTCATCATGATCTAGTAGCATGACTTCCAGAACAGGATTACCGTACCACTCTGGTGCGGATCTTACTCTGTTTGGTCTACGAGGTTCAGTAGCAACTTGATCTGAAGTTCTATGATCATCATCATTAACTTCCTCACTAATTGGTTTAGGTGTCACAGAAACCGGTTTCTGTGATGTACTACTTTCCAATAAGGGAGCAGGTACAGTTACCTCATCAAGTTCTATTTTCCTCCCACTCACTTCTTTCGAGAGAAACTCCTTCTCTAGAAAGGATCCATTTTTAGCAACGAATGTCTTGCCTTCGGAACTGTGATAGAAGGTGTAACCAACAGTCTCCTTTGGGTATCCTATGAAGACACATTTCTCTGATTTGGGTTCGAGCTTATCAGGTTGAAGCTTTTTCACATAAGCATCACAGCCCCAAACTTTAAGAAACGACAACTTTGGCTTCTTGCCAAACCATAGTTCATAAGGTGTCGTCTCAACGGATTTTCATGGTGCCCTATTTAACGTGAATGAGGCCGTCTCTAAAGCATAACCCCAAAACGATAGCGGTAAATCTGTAAGAGACATCATAGATTGCACCATATCAAGTAAAGTACGATTATGACGTTCGGACACACCATTACATTGTGGTGTTCCGGGTGGCGTGAGCTGCGAAACTATTCCGTATTGTTTCAAATGTAGACCAAACTGGTAACTCAAACATTCTCCTCCACGATCATATCGTAGAAACTTTATTTTCTTGTTACGATGATTTTCAAATTCACTCTGAAATTCTTTGAACTTTTCAAATGTTTCAGACTTATGCTTCATTAAGTAGATATACCCATATCTGCTTAAATCATCTGTGAAGGTGAGAAAATAACGATATCCGCCACGAGCCTCACCATTCATTGGACCACATACATCTGTATGTATGATTTCCAACAAATCTGTTGCTCTCTCCATACTACCGGAGAACGGCGTTTTAGTCATCTTGCCCATGAGGCACGGTTCGCAAGTACCAAGTGATTCATAATCAAGTGGTTCCAAAAGTCCATCAGTATGGAGTTTCTTCATGCGCTTTACACCGATATGACCTAAACGTCAGTGCCACAAATAAGTTGCACTATCATTATCAACTCTGCATCTTTTGGCTTCAACATTATGAATATGTGTATCACTACTATCGAGATTCATCAAAAATAGACCACTCTTCAAGGGTGCATGACCATAAAAGATATTACTCATATAAATAGAACAACCATTATTCTCTGATTTAAATGAATAACCGTCTCGCATCAAACAAGATCCAGATATAATGTTCATGCTCAACGCTGGCACCAAATAACAATTATTTAGGTCTAATACTAATCCCTAAGGTAGATCTAGAGGTAGCGTGCCGACTGCGATCACATCGACTTTGGAACCATTTCCCACGCGCATCGTCACCTCGTCCTTTGCCAGTGTTCGCTTAATCTGTAGTCCCTGTTTCGAGTTGCAAATATTAGCAACAGAACCAATATCAAATACCCAGGTGCTACTGCGAGCTCTAGTAAGGTACACATCAATAACATGTATATCACATATACCTTTGTTCACCTTGCCATCCTTCTTATCCGCTAAATACTTGGGGCAGTACCGCTTCCAGTGACCAGTCTGCTTGCAGTAGAAGCACTCAGTTTCAGGCTTAGGTCCAGACTTGGGTTTCTTCTCCTGAGCAGCAACTTGCTTGCTGTTCTTCTTGAAGTTCCCCTTCTTCTTCCCTTTGCCCTTTTTCTTGAAACTAGTGGTCTTGTTGACCAACAACACTTGATGCTCCTTCTTGATTTCTACCTCCGCAGCTTTTAGCATTGCGAAGAGCTCGGGAATTGTCTTATCCATCCCTTGCATATTATACTTCATCACGAAGCTCTTGTAGCTTGGTGGAAGTGATTGGAGAATTCTGTCAATGACGCTATCATCCGGAAGATTAACTCCCAGTTGAATCAAGTGATTACAATACCCAGACATCTTGAGTATATGCTCACTGACAGAACTATTATCCTCCATCTTGCAGCTATAGAATTTATTGGAGACTTCATATCTCTCAATCCGGGCATTCTGCTGGAATATTAACTTCAACTCCTGGAACATCTCATATGCCCCATGACATTCAAAACGTCGTTGAAGTCCCGGTTCTAAGCCGTAAAGCATGGGACATTGAACTATCGAGTAGTCATCAGCTTTGCTCTGCCAGACGTTCTTAACATCGTCAGTTGCATCAGCAGCAGGCCTGGCACCCAGCGGTGCTTCCAGGACGTAACTCTTCTATGCAGCAATGAGGATAATCCTCAAGTTACGGACCCAGTCTGTGTAATTGCTACCATCATCTTTCAACTTTGCTTTCTCAAGGAACGCATTAAAATTCAATGGAACAACAGCACGGGCCATCTATCTACAATCAACATAAACAAGCAAGATACTATCAGGGACTAAGTTCATGATAAATTTAAGTTCAATTAATCATATTACTTAAGAACTCCCACTTAGATAGACATCCCTCTAATCATCTAAGTGATCACATGATCCAAATCAACTAAACCATAACCGATCATCACGTGAAATGGAGTAGTTTTCAATGGTGAACATCGCTATGTTGATCATATCTACTATATGATTCACGCTCGACCTTTCGGTCTCAGTGTTCCGAGGCCATATCTGCATATGCTAGGCTCGTCAAGTTTAACCTGAGTATTCTGCGTGTGCAAAACTGGCTTGCACCCATTGTAGATGGACGTAGAGCTTATCACACCCGATCATCACGTGGTGTCTGGGCACGACGAACTTTGGCAACGGTGCATACTCAGGGAGAACACTTTTTATCTTGAAATTTAGTGAGAGATCATCTTATAATGCTACCGTCAATCAAAGCAAGATAAGATGTATAAAAGATAAACATCACATGCAATCAATATAAGTGATATGATATGGACATCATCATCTTGTGCTTGTGATCTCCATCTCCGAAGCACCATCATGATCACCATCGTCACCGGCGCGACACCTTGATCTCCATCGTAGCATTGTTGTCGTCTCGCCAATATTATGCTTCTACGACTATTGCTACCGCTTAGTGATAAAGTAAAGCATTACAGGGCGATTGCATTGCATATAATAAAGCGACAACCATATGGCTCCAGCCAGTTGCCGATAACTTGGTTACAAAACATGATCATCTCATACAATAAAATTTAGCATCATGCCTTGACCATATCACATCACAACATGCCCTGCAAAAACAAGTTAGACGTCCTCTACTTTGTTTGTTGCAAGTTTTACGTGGCTGCTACGGGCTTAAGCAAGAACCAATCTTACCTACGCATCAAAACCACAACGATAGTTTGTCAAGTTGGTGTTGTTTTAACCTTCGCAAGGACCGGGCGTAGCCACACTCGGTTCAACTAAAGTTGGAGAAACTGACACCCGCCAGCCACCTGTGTGCAAAGCACGGCGGTAGAACCAGTCTCGCGTAAGCGTACGTGTAATGTCGGTCCGGGCCGTTTCATCCAACAATACCGCCGAACCAAAGTATGACATGCTGGTAAGCAGTATGACTTATATCGCCCACAACTCACTTGTGTTCTACTCGTGCATATAACATCAAACCATAAAACCTAGGCTCTGATACCACTATTGGGGAACGTAGTAATTTCAAAAAAATTCCTACGCACACACAAGATCATGGTGATGCATAGCAACGAGAGGGGAGAGTGTTGTCTACATACCCTCGTAGACCGAAGCAGAAGCGTTGACGCAACATAGAGGAAGTAGTCGTACGTCTTTCCGGTCCAACCGATCCAAGCACCATTACTCCGGCACCTCCGAGTTCTTGGCACATGTTCAGCTCGATGACGCTCCCCGGGCTCCGATCCAGCAAAGCTTCGGGGAGGAGTTCCGTCAGCACGACGGCGTGGTGACGATCTTGATGTTCAACCGTCGCAGGGCTTCGCCTAAGCACTGCTACAATATGACCGAGGTGGAATATGGTGGAGGGGGGCACCGCACACGGCTAAGGAACGATCACGAAGATCAACTTGTGTGTTCTAGGGTGCCCCCTGCCCCCGTATATAAAGGAGCCAAGGGGAGGGGGCGGCCGGCCAAGGAGGGCGCGCCAAGGGGGAGTCCTACTCCCACCGGGAGTAGGACTCGCTTCTTTCCTAGTTGGAGAAGGAGAAGTGGGAAAGAGGAGGAAGAGGGAAAGGAAAAGGGGGGGCGCCGCCCCCCTCTCCTTGTCCTATTCGGACTAGGGAGGGGAGGGGCACGCGGCCACCTCTTGCCTCCTTTCCTCTTCTCCCTTAGGGCCCATGTAGGCCCAGTAACCCCCCGGTACTCCGGTAAAATCCCGATTTCACCCAGAACGATTTCGATATCCAAATATAGGCTTCCAATATATCGATCTTTATGTCTCGACCATTTCGAGACTCCTCGTCATGTCCATGATCACATCTGAGACTCCGAACAACCTTCGGTACATCCAAATACATAAACTCATAATGAAACTGTCATCGTAACGTTAAGCGTGCGGACCCTACGGTTCGAGAACAATGTAGACATGACCGAGACACGTCTCCGGTCAATAACCAATAGCGGAACCTGGATGCTCATATTGGTTCCTACATATTCTACGAAGATCTTTATCGGTCAGACCGCATAACAACATACGTTGTTCCCTTTGTCATTGGTATGTTACTTGCCCGAGATTCAATCGTCGGTATCTCAATACCTAGTTCAATCTCGTTACCGGCAAGTCTCTTTACTCGTTCCATAATACATCATCTCACAACTAACTCATTAGTTGCAATGCTTGCAAGGCTTATGTGATGTGCATTACCGAGAGGGCCCAGAGATACCTCTCCGACAATCGAAGTGACAAATCCTAATCTCGAAATACGCCAACCCAACATGTACCTTTGGAGACACCTGTAGAGCACCTTTATAATCACCCAGTTACGTTGTGACGTTTGGTAGCACACAAAGTGTTCTTCCGGAAAACGGGAGTTGCATAATCTCATAGTCATAGGAACATGTATAAGTCATGAAGAAAGCAATAGCAACATACTAAACGATCGGGTGCTAAGCTAATGGAATGGGTCATGTCAATTAGATCATTCACCTAATGATGTGATCCCGTTAATCAAATAACAACTCTTTGTCCATGGTTAGGAAACATAACCATCTATGATTAATGAGCTAGTCAAGTAAAGGCATACTAGTGACACTCTGTTTGTCTATGTATTCACACATGTATTATGTTTCCGGTTAATACAATTCTAGCATGAATAATAAACATTTATCATGATATAAGGAAATAAATAATAACTTTATTATTGCCTCTAGGGCATATTTCCTTCAATGATGCAGCAAAGTAGCGTAAGTATTTCCCTCGGTTTTTAGAACCAAGGTATCAATCCAGTAGGAGGCTACGCTCGAGTCCCTCGTACCTACACAAAAACAATAGCTCAACGCAACCAACGCGCTTACGGGTTGTCAATCCCTTCACGGTCACTTACGAAAGTGAGATCTGATAGAGATGATAAATAATTTTTTTGGTATTTTTGGTATAAAGATGCAAAGTAAATAAAGTAAAAGCAAAGTAAAAGCAAAGAAATAATAAAGTGATGGAGATTGATATGATGAGAAAGAGACCCGGGGGCCATAGGTTTCACTAGTGGCTTCTCTCAAGAGCATAAGTATTCTACGGTGGGTGAACAAATTACTGTTGAGCAATTGACAGAATTGAGCATAGTTATGAGAATATCTAGGTATGATCATGTATATAGGCATCACGTCCGAGACAAGTAGACCGAAACGATTCTGCATCTACTACTATTACTCCACTCATCGACCGCTATCCAGCATGCATCTAGAGTATTAAGTTGAAAACAGAGTAACGCCTTAAGCAATATGACATGATGTAGAGGGATAATTTCATGCAATATGATAAAAAACATCTTGTTATCCTCGATGGCAACAATACAATATGTGCCTTGCTGCCCCTTCTATCACTGGGAAAGGACACCGCAAGATTGAACCCAAAGCTAAGAACTTCTCCCATGGCAAGAACAACCAATCTAGTAGGCCAAACCAAACTGATTATTTGAAGAGACTTGCAAAGATAACCAATCATACATAAAAGAATTTAGAGAAGATTCAAATATTATTCATAGATAGATTGGATCATAAACCCACAATTCATCGGTCTCAACAAACACACCGCAAAAAGAAGATTACATCGAATAGATCTCCACAAGAGAGTGGGAGAACATTGTATTGAGATCCAAAAAGAGAGAAGAAGCCCTCTAGCTACTAGCTATGGACCCGTAGGTCTGAAGTAAACTACTCACACTTCATCGGAGGGGCTTGAATGATGATGTAGAAGCCCTCCGTGATCGATGCCCCCTCCGACAGAGCTCCGGAACAGGCCCCAAGGTGGGATCTCGTGGATACAGAAAGTTGCGGTGCTGGAATTAGGTTTTTGGCTCCGTCCCCGATCGTTTGGGAGTACGTGGATATATATATAGGAGGAAGAAGTACGTCGGTGGAGCTTCGAGGGGCCCACGAGACAGGGGGCACGCCCTAGGGGGGCGCTCCCTACCCTCGTGACCACCTCGTGGCTTTCTTGACGGAGGGTCCAAGTCTCCTGGATCTTATCTGATGAGAACATCACGTTTCCGAAGGTTTCATTCCGTTTGGACTCCGTTTGATATTCCTTTTCTTCGAAACCCTAAAACAGGCAAAAAACAGCAATTCTGGGTTGGGCCTCCGGTTTAGTCCCAAAAATAATATAAAAGTGGAAAATAAAGCCCAATAATGTCTAAAATAGTAGATAATATAGCATGGAGCAATCAAAATTATAGATACGTTGGAGGCGTATCAAATATATGGAGCCAAGGTTGAGGTCGGTGGAGCGTTAGGGGGCCCACGAGGGAGGGGGCGCGCCTAGTGGGGTAGGGCGCGCCCCCCACCCTCGTGGACAGGTGGTGGGCCCCCTGACGTGGATCTTTCTTCCAATATTTTTTATATATTCCAAAATAATTCTCCGTTGATTTTCAGGTCATTTCGAGAACTTTTATTTCTGCACAAAAATAACACGATGGCAATTCTGCTGAAAACAACGTCAGTCCGGGTTAGTTCCATTCAAATCATGCACGTTAGAGTCCAAAACAAGGGCAAAAGTGTTTGGAAAAGTAGATACGACAGAGACGTATCAACTCCCCCAAGCTTAAACCTTTGCTTGTCCTCAAGCAATTCAGTTGATAAACTGAAAGTGATAAAGAAAAACTTTTACAAACTCTGTTTGCTCTTGTTGTTGTAAATATGTAAAGCCAGCATTCAAGTTTTCAGCAAAGATTATGACTAACCATATTCACAATAACACTTAGATCACATGTTTACTCATATCAATGGCATAATCAACTAGCGAGCAATAATAATAAATCTCGGATGACAACACTTTCTCAAAATAATCATGATATGATATGAAAAGATGGTATCTCGCTAGCCCTTTCTGAGACCGCAAAACATAAACGCAGAGCACCTTTAAAGATCAAGGACTGACTAGACGTTGTAATTCATGGTAAAAGAGGTCTAGTCAAGTCATACTCAATGTAAACTAACAGTAATGGATGCAAATGACAGCGATGCTCTCCAACTGGTGCTTTTTAATAAGAGGATGATGACTCAGCACAAAAGTAAATAGATAGGCCCTTCGCAGAGGGAAGCAGGGATTTGTAGAGGCGCTAGAGGTCAGTTTTGAAATAGATATGAATAATATTTTGAGCGGTATACTTTCATTGTCAACATAACAACCGAGAGATATAGATATCTTCCATGCTACACACATTATAGGCGGTTCCCAAATAGAATGGTAAAGTTTATACTCCCCTCCACCAACAAGCATCAATCCATGGCTTGATCGAAACAATGAGTGCCTCCAACTAACAACAATCCTGGGGGAGTTTTGTTTGCAGATATTTTGATTTGATTTGCATAAAGCATGGGACTGGGCATCCCGGTTACCAGCCATGTTCTCGTGAGTTAGGAGCGGAGTTCACTCCTCTTGAGAATAACCCGCCTAGCATGGAAGATACAGATAGACCTAGTTGATACATGAGCTATTCGAGCATACAAAACAGAATGTTTATTTGAAGGTTTAGAGTTTGGCACATACAAATTTACTTGGAACGGCAGGTAGATACCGTATATAGGTAGGTACGGTGGACTCATATGGAACAACTTTGGGGTTTATGGAGTTGGATGCACAAGCAGTATTCCTGCTTAGTACAAGTGAAGGCTAGCAAAAGACTGGGAAGCGACCAGCTAGAGAGCGACAACAGTCATGAACATGCATTAAAAATTAATCAACACCGAATGCAAGCATGAGTAGGATATAATGCACCATGAACATAAATATCGTAAAGGCTATGTTGATTTTGTTTCAACTACATGCGTGAACATGTGCCAAGTCAAGCCACTCGAATCGTTCAAAAGATGATACCACCCTATCATACCACATCCCAACCATTTTAATAACATGTTGGCACGCAAGGTAAACCATTATAAAATCCTAGCTAATTAAGCATGGCATAAGCAACTATAATCTCCAATTGTCATTGCAAACATGTTTATTCACAATAGGCTGGATCAGGAACGATGAACTAATCATATTTACAAAAACAAGAGAGGTTGAGTTCATACCAGCTTTTCTCATCTCAATAAGTTCATCATATATCGTGATTATTGCCTTTCACTTGCACGACTGAATAGTGTGGATAATAATAATAGTGCATGTGCATCGGACTAAGCTGGAATTTGCAAGCATTCAATTCAAGAGAGAAGACAAGGTAATGTGGGCTCTTTGTTAGATCAACAATAATGCATATGAGAGCCACTTTAACAATTTCATCATGGTCTTCTCCTATCGACCCCCAAAGAAAAGAAAAGAAGTAAAACTATTTACACGGGAAAGCTGTCAACAAGCGAAAGAAGAACAGGAAATCTTTTTGGGTTTTCTTTTAACTACTACTAGCAAGAAAGTAAACTAGCTAAAATCTACAACTAATTTTTTGGTTTTTCTTAAGGTTTTTTCAAACACACAAGAAGAAAACATAAATGGGAAATAAACTAGCATGGATGATACAGTGAAAAAGTATGAGCACCGAAAACTAGCATGAGTGTGTGAACATGAATGTAATGTCGGTGAGAGATACGTACTCCCCCAAGCTTAGGCTTTTGGCCTAAGTTGGTCTATGGCCACGGCTGGCCTGGAGGATATCCAAAGTTGTAGCTGGGGTCGTACTGAGATGCAGCGACAATTGCCTGATGAGCTGTAGCTTGGAGGCGAGCTGTCTCCGCCCTCCTCTCGTACTCGGTCGCCTCCTCCCTGGTTATAAGATATCTCCCCTTTGCCTGAAAGTGAAAGAAAGTAGGAGCAGGGAGAGTGACGTGATAGGTGCGTCTTTATCAAAGATTAGTCGGTACTGGAGGAACTGATCGTTCCTCTCAACAAACTGATGACGAACCATAGCATCATAATCTAAATAAGCAGGAGGCAACTCAATATCATACCCACGTATGGGTATCTCAAGAAAGTTAGCTATACGAGTTGCATAAATTCCACCAAAGAAATATCCATGAATACGATTATTATGCAACCTGCGTGCAACAATAGCCCCCAAGTTGTATTGTTTATCTCCTAAAATAGCGCTCCTGAGAACGCTGAGATCAGGTACACACATGTGACATGCTTCATCTTTACCGTTTATGCACCTTCCTATGAAGAGAGCAAAATAATGTATAGCAGAAAAATGAATGCTCCCTATGGTGGCTTGTGTTACATCTCTAGATTCCCCCACAGTTATACTAGCAAGAAAATCTCTAAATTCATATTTGCGAGGTTCACTAACATCACCCCACTGTGGAAGTTTACAAGCAGTGGTAAAATCTTCTAAGTTCATTGTATAAGATTTATCATAAAGATCAAACAGGACAGTGTGAGAATTACGTGAAGATGAAAATTTGAACCTTCTCACAAAGTAATCAGTTAGGTGATAGTATTGACAGCACTTATCTGCCTCGAAGCTCTCAAGATCAGCATTACGCAGATATGCTTCAAATTCCTCCTTGATTCCTGCTTGAATCATGAAGTCCTCTGACGGCCATTCACAAGGCCGCACTTGAGCTTCTCTTGGTGGGCATCGCATATTGCGGGTCTGGGTCCTTGATTCCTTGAAGAACCACCTTGGTACATTTTCCTAAACATATTTCTTCCTCTGAAAAATTTCTGAAATTTTTAGTATCTCAAAATAAAAGTGAATCAAACTCAACAAAATTGATAGCAACTACTCCTACAAGTGCCTAGAGGCTATATCATGCATTAAAACTACTTTTGACCATATAAATTTGACATGCAAGCTCAAGAACAGGGTCATCTAAGCAGCAAAAAATTACAATGAATAAAGTACTAGAACAAAAACTAATTGGACCACTGGAGGAGTCACATACCAAAGAACAATCCCCTAAAGCAGTTTTGTGAATGGAGCTTTGAGCAAGGAGGTCGAAAATGGCAACAAGATGAGCTAGAACTCGGGTTTGAGCTGGTTGGTGATTTTTTTTTGGGAGGAAGAAGGAGTGTATGGTGGCTGGAATAAGTGGAGGGGAGCCACCATGGGCCCACAAGGTAGGGGCGCGCCCAGGGGGTGGGCGCGCCCTGGACCCTCTTGGCCAGGTGCTTTCTCCCCCTGGTGTGTTCTCGGTGCCAGATATTCTCAAATATTCTAGAAAAAAATCATATTTAATTTTCAAGGCATTTGGAGAACTTTTATTTTCGGGGTATTTTTTATTGCATGGGTAATTCAGAAAACAGACAGAAAATACTATTTTTTCTTTATTTAATATAAATAACAGAAAGTAAAAGGAGGGTACAGAGAGTTGTGTTTTCTAGATTCATCCATCTCATGCTCATCAAAAGGAATCCAGAGAATTGTGCTTTATTTAATATAAATAACAGAAAGTAAAATGAGGTCTTGTTAGCAAACTCATTTCGAATAACATGAAGCCAGAGAATTATTGAATAACAATAGGTTACCTCAACGGGGATATGCATGTCCCCAACAATAAGAATATTGTATTTCTTCTTGACAGTAGGAAGAGAAAATTCAAAACCTCCAATAGTGATTGTTGAAATTTTTCCAATAGAATTGATATTGTGGACTTGAGGTTGTTTCCTCGGAAAGTGTATCGTATGCTCATTACCATTAACATGAAAAGTGACATTGCCTTTGGTGCAATCAATAACAGCCCTTGCAGTATTCAAAAAGGGTCTTCCAAGAATAATAGACATACTATCGTCCCCGGGAATATCAAGAATAACAAAGTCCGTTAAAATAGTAACGTTTGCAACCACAACACGCACATCCTCACAAATACCGACAGGTATAGCAGTTGATTTATCATCCATCTGCAAAGATATTTCAGTGGGTGTCAACTTATTCAAATCAAGTCTACGATATAAGGAGAGAGGCATAACACTAACACCGACTCCAAGATCACATAAAGCAGTTTTAACATAGTTTCTTTTAATGGAGCATGGTATAGTTGGTACTACTGGATCTCCAAGTTTCTTTGGTATTCCACCCTTTAAAGTATAATTTGCAAGCATGGTGGAAATTTCAGCTTCCGGTATCTTTCTCTTATTTGTAACCATTTCCTTCATATATTTAGCATAAGGATTCATTTTAAGCATATCAGTCAAACGCATACGCAAAAAGATAGGTCTAATCATTTCAGCAAAGCGCTCAAAATCCTCATCATCCTTTTTCTTGGATGGTTTAGGAGGAAAAGGCATGGGTTTCTGAACCCATGGTTCTCTTTCCTTACCATGCTTCCTAGCAACAAATTCTCTCTTATCATAACGTTGATTCTTTGATTGTGGGTTATCAAGATCAACAGCAGGTTCAATCTCTACATCATTGTCATTGCTAGCTTGAGCATCACCATGAACATCATCATTAACATTATCACTAGGTTCATGTTCATTACCAGCTCGTGTTTCAGCATCGGAGATAGAAATATCATTGGGATTCTTAGGTGTGTCAATAACATGTTCACTAGAAGCATGCAAAGTCCTATCATTTTTCTTTTTCTTCCTCATAGAAGGACTAGGTGCATCTACATTAGTTCTCTGAGAATCTTGCTCAATTCTCTTAGGGTGGCCTTCAGGATACAAAGGTTCCTGAGTCACTTTACCCCCTCTAGTTGCAACTCTAACAGCAAAGTCATTATTCTTATTGTTTAATTCATTGAGCAAATCATTATGAGCTTTGAGTACTTGTTCTACTTGAGTGGTAACCATAGAAGCATGTTTACTAATAAGTTTAAGTTCACCTTTAACATTAGACAAATAATCACTCAAGTGTTCAATCATATAAGCATTATGTTTCAATTGTCTACAAACATAAGCATTAAAATCTTCTTGCTTAACCATAAAGTTATCAAATTCATCCAAACATTGGCTAGAAAACTCAGCAGGAGCGATTCCAGCTTTATCATATCTATAGAGAGAATTTACCTTTACTACCTGTGTCGGGTTATCGAGACCGTGTGTTTCTTCAATAGGTGATGAATTAAGACCATGTATTTCTTCAACAGGAGGTAAATTCTTAACATCTTCCGCTTTTATACTTTTTTCTTGCATTGATTTCTGATATGTCTCCATCGTATCTACTTTTCCAAACACTTTTGCCCTTGTTTTGGACTCTAACTTGCATGATTTGAATGGAACTAACCCGGACTGACGCTATTTTCAGCAGAATTGCCATGGTGTTATTTTTGTGCAGAAATAAAAGTTCTCAGAATGACCTGAAAATCAACGAAGAATTGTTTTGGAATATATAAAAAATACTAGAAGAAGAATCCACGTCAAGGGGGACTCCACCTGTCCACGAGGGTGGGGGCGTGCCCCCCTTCCTCGTGGGCCCCCTGACACTCCACCGACCTCAACCTTGACTCCATATATTCACTTTCGGGGAAAAAATCAAGGAGAAGGATTCATCGCGTTTCACGATACGGAGCTGCCGCCAAGCCCTAAACTCTCTCAGGAGGGCTGATCTGGAGTCCGTTCGGGGCTCCGGAGAGGGGAATCTGTCACCATCGTCATCATCAACCATCCTCCATCACCAATTTCATGATGCTCACTGCCGTGCATGAGTAATTCCATCGTAGGCTTGCTGGACGGTGATGGGTTGGATGAGTTTTATCATGTAGTCGAGTTAGCTTTGTTAAGGTTTGGTACCTAGTATCCACTATGTTCTGAGATTGATGTTGCTATGACTTTGCTATGTTTAATGCTTATCACTAGGGCCCGAGTGCCATGATTTCAGATCTGAACGTATTATGTTTTCATCAATATATGAGAGTTCTTGATCCTATCTTGCAAGTCTATAGTCACCTACTATGTGTTATGATCCGGCAACCCCGAAGTAACAATAATCGAGACCACTCCCGGTGATGACCATAGTTTGAGGAGTTCATGTATTCACTATGTGTTAATGCTTTGGTCCGGTACTCTATTAAAAGGAGGCCTTAATATCCCTTAGTTTCCAATAGGACCCCGCTGCCACGGGAGGGTAGGACAAAAGATGTCATGCAAGTTCTTTTCCATAAGCATGTATGACTATATTCGGAATACATGCCTACATTACATTGATGAACTGGAGCTAGTTCTGTGTCACCCTAGGTTATGACTGTTACATGATGAACTGCATCCGGCATAATTCTCTATCACCGATCCATTGCCTACGAGCTTTCCATACATTGTTCTTCGCTCGTGTACTTTTCCGTTGCTATTGTTATCATCACTACAAAATACCAAAAATATTACTTTTGCTACCTTTACCACTACTATCATATTACTTTGCTACTAAATACCTTGCTGCAGATATTAAGTTTCTAGGTGTGGTTGAATTGACAACTCGGCTGCTAATACTTGAGAATATTCTTTGGCTCCCCTTATGTCGAATCAATAAATTTGGGTTGAATACTCTACCCTCGAAAACTGTTGCGATCCCCTACACTTGTGGGTTATCAAGACTATTTTCTGGTGCCGTTGTCGGGGAGCATAGCTCTATTCTTTGAGTCACTTGGGATTTATATCTGCTTATCATTATGAAGAACTTGAAAGATCCAAGAACCAAGAGTTATCCCTCAACTACGAGGGGAGGTAAGGAACTTCCAGCTAGCTCTGCACTTGATTCACCTTATGTTTTGAGTAAGCTTGCGACACCTAGACTTGCTTGTGCTATTTAATTCGGATATGTCGCATGTTATTGATGATGCCACTTCTGCTATGCATGATACTTATGATGAAACTACTTCTATGCTTGATACTACTGTGCCACTTGGTGAATTTCTTGATGAACAACTTGCTAGGGCTAGAGAGAATAAAATTATTGAAACAGATAATATTGATGAAAGTGATGATGAAGATTCTCCCCCTAGATATGAATTACCTGTTGTGCCTGAGGGCTATGTTATGGATGAAGAAACTGCTAGAGATTTTCTTGCTTGCAATGATAGGAGTGATCTTAAGAAATTATTAGCAAAGCTGAAGCCAAAAACTCTGAATGCTAGAATGAAATATGATCATGCTTATGCTACTTCACCTATCTTTGTTACTGATAAGGATTATGACATCTTACTAAATTAAATGATATAGCAACCCTGTTCACTAATGATGAGAAAACTCGCTATTATTATATCCTTAAATTATTTCCATTCTCATTAAAGGGTTATGCTAAGATATGGTTTAATTCTCTTGATCTTGGTTGTGTGCGTAGTCCCTAGGATATGATTTATTACTTCTCTGCTAAATATTTCCCCGCTCATAAGAAACAAGTTGTTTAAGGGAAATATATAATTTTGTGCAAATTGAAGAATGTAGCGACCAGACCTCAAACGGTCAAATCTCTATGCTCGGGTGTCATCCCTGGATCAGTAATGCTGACACCACACAGTACTTGAAGGATTTACAACAGAGTAGCAATCACACACTTATTACATCGAGTGTCCTAAAAGAGAACTTATTACAATAAATATGGCTTAAGGCCATCTAATAACGATAACAGCAGAAGGCTTGGAAGATAAGTGAGTCCATCAACTCCAACGGCATCACTGAGTATAGAACCATGACCTAAAAGCACCTTAATCATCATCTGAAAAGTCTGCAACATGAACGTTGCAGCCCGAAACGGGTCAGCACATGGAATATGCTGCCAAAGTAGCACATAGAGAGCAATGAAAGGATAAGGCTATACTACATGCATATTTGGCTGGTGGAAAGCTCTATGGTTACAGTTTCGCGTAAAGCCAATTTTTCCCTACTGTAAAGGAATAAATTTTATTTAACTATCATGGTAGTTGTTAAACATTGAGAATGGTTGACAGCATTCTCAATCCCATTTAAGCATCATCATTAAACAAAACCCAACAAAATTAATTTTTGAGTAACATGATGAGATTCACATGATAATCCAGGTACTAGATACTCAAGTTGTCCATAACCGGGGACACGGCTAACCATGATTAGTTTATAGACTCTGCAGAGGTTTGCGCACTTTTCCCCACAAGACTCGATCGCCTCCGTTTGATTTCTCGCACTACTTGGTGTTTGAGAAACGGATGACCGAGACATAGTCTTTCAGAAGCGCAAGCACCTTACGATCGGGTAGATCGTTACACCTACTTTCCCCTACATCTGCTAGTCTACCACTGTAAGAGTTCGCACGACTTAATCAACTATGCTAGAGCCCATAGTAGCTTTTGGCTGCACACGGAAGTTTCTAGCATGAATAATCTCATGATCCCTTTGAGCCTGGGTGGCGGTCCAAAAGAAAACAGGCAATCACTGGAATACCCAAGTGCCTCAATCCACCCAGATGTGTATTTAGGTTGCCACCTTAGATAAACTATTAATTTGACAATCTCACATATGTCATGGATACACTCACCCAATCCACGTCTACTAGCATAGCATAGCATAATAAGCAACATAGAAGTAACTCCCAAAGGTTTGATAATAAATAGGTAATAGGTACTACCTCAACTACTTCCCAACCCACAATTTAATTAGATCCTAATCATGCAATGTGTGAGGATTGATCTAATGCAATAAAACTAGGTAGTAGGAGGTATGAGCAAAGTGTTACTTGCCTTGCTGATGATCCGGGAAACCTAGCGATTCGAAGTAGCAAGCGGCGCACTCCGGGTACTCTATCGCAAACAAACAAGCATACAATAAGTACTCAACTAATGCACGGGTAAAACTCAAATAAGATATCTAACCAGAAAGATCAACTTAAGAACTCCGGTTGGCATAAAGAATCAAATCGAACGAAGCAATGAAAGACAAACGGCAAAAGAAACAAGCTTCATTTACTATTCTGGATCTAGGGCAAATTATATAGTGGCAAAAACTTGTTTGAGTTGGTTAAACGGAAAGAGGGTTTCGAGACGAAACTCCAGGCGCTTGAATCGCCTGATTCCGATAAACGAGCGAAAAGTTATACTAGGACATAAAACGGATCAGGAATCGTGATCAAAAAAATCGCGGATTTAATCCAAGAAAAAGAAAACGACGAACAGATTAACGAACGGATGTTCGTTAACTGGATCTAAACGATGAACGCGTTCATTAAAATGAACGACCGAGCGAACGCTCGCTAAATAAATAAACCGGAAAACCGATCTATTTAAAAAACGAAACTAAACAACCGAACAAAACCGACGGAAAACCGATCGGTTTTTCGAGAAAAACCACGGCGGCGAGTTCTACCTCCGGCGGGGTCGGCGCGGGGCGGCGGGGAGGGCGGCGAGGGGCGGCGGCGGCAAAGGCGGCGAGGGGCGGCGGCGGTGGCGGCAAAGGCAGCGACGGCGGGGCGGCTAGGGTTTGGCGGGTCCGGCTAGGCCTCTCCGGGTTATAAAGCCAGCCGGGCCAAGTGTCCGGGTAGGACACGGCCGTTAGGTTGGTTGCATTTTTTTAAAATAGTTACGCTCAGAAAAAACAAAAGGAATACTAAATGGACTCCAAAAATCCCGAAATAAATTTTCCCCGGCTTCTAAAATCAAGCCGCACAGGATGAACATTTATTTGGGGCCTAAATGCAATTTTGAAAACGCGCATTTTTCCTAAACTCAAATAAAATAGCAAATAAAACCAAAATAAAATCTTATTTGATTTTTTTATTAAATCCTCAATATTTCTTTATTTTGGGAAAGTCATTTTATTCCCTCTCTCATATTTTTGTAATAGAAATAATTGAAGATAAAATAAATAAAATCAAATGATCCTAGTTTCAAAATTTGAGAAAACTCAAATTTGAAAATAACGAAATCCCCAACTCTCTCCGAGGGTCCTTGAGTTGCGTAGAATTTTCTAGGATCAGCCAAAATGCAATAAAATATGATATGCAATGATGATCTAGTGTATAACATTCCAAATTGAAAATTTGGGATGTTACAAAGAAGAGAGTCTCCCACAAGCTTGGGGGAGGCTTCTCCAATTACTTAATGCTTTGCTTGATCATCCTCTTAATAAAAATGAAATACTTGATATCTTTTATAATGGACTAACCGATGCTTCTAGAGACCACCTGGATAGTTGTGTTGGTTGTGTTTTTAGGGAAAGAACACCAGATGAAGCTGAAATTTTATTGAATAATATGCTGACCAATGAAAATAATTGGACACTTCCTGATCCAATTCCTGAACCAACTCCTAAGCCAACTCCAAAGAAAAGGGGTATTCTATTTCTCAGTCCTGAAGATATGCAAGAGGCAAAGAAATCTATGAAAGAAAAAGGTATTAAAGCTGAAGATGTTAAGAATTTACCTCTTATTGAAGAAATACATGGTCTTAATTTACCACCTGTTGAAGAAGTACATGGTCTTGATAACCCGACACAGGTAGTAAAGGTAAATTCTCTCTATAGATATGATAAAGCTGAAATCCCATTTACTAAGTTTGCTAGCCCATGCTTAGATGAGTTTGATAACTTTATGGTTAAGCAAGAAAACTTCAATGCTTATTTTGGTAGAGAATTAAAATGCAGTGCTGATATGCTTGAACACTTGGGGTGATTATATGGCTAATGTTAAAGGTGAACTAAAACTTATTAGTAAACATGCTTCTATGGTTACCACTCAAGTAGAACAAGTACTTAAAGCTTAGAATGATTTGCTCAATTAATTGAATAGTAAGAAAAATGATAATGTTGTTAGAGTTATGACTAGGGGTGGAAAAATGACTCAGGAACCCTTGTATCCTGAGGGACATCCTAAGAGAATTGATCAAGATTCTCAGAGATATAATATTGATGTACCTAGTCCTTCTAAAAGGAAGAGAAAGAAAAATGATAGGACTTTGCATGCTCCTAGTGAACTTGTTGTTGACACACCTGAGAATCCCAATGATATTTCTATTTCTGATACTGAAACACAATCTGGTAATGAGCATGAACCTAGGGATAATGTTAATAATGATGTTCATGTTGATGATCAACCTAGTAATGACAATGAAGTAGAGATTGAACCTGCTCTTGATCTTGATAACCCACAATCAAAGAATCAATGTTATGATAAGAGAGACTTTGTTGCTAGGAAGCACGGTAAAGAAAGAGAACCATGGGTTCAGAAACCCATGCCTTTTCCTCCTGAACCATCCAAGAAAAAGGATGATGAGGATTTTGAGCGCTTTGCTGAAATGATTAGACCTATCTTTTTGCGTATGCGTTTGACTAATATGCTCAAAATGAATCCTTATGCTAACTACATGAAAGATATTGTTACTAATAAAAAAAGATACCGAAAGCTGAAATTTCCACCATGCTTGCTAATTATACTTTTAAGGGTGGAATACTCAAGAAACTAGGAGATCCCGAAGTACCAACTATAGCATGCTCCATTAAAAGAAACTATGTTAAAACTGCTTTATGTGATCTTGGATCCGGTGTTAGTGTTATCCCTCTCTCTTTATATCGTAGACTTGATCTGAATAAGTTGACACCTACTGAAATATCTTTGCAAATGGCGGATAAATCAACTGCAATACCTATCGGTATTTGTGAGGATGTGCCTGTTGTGGTTGCAAACGTTACTATTTTAACGGACTTTGGTATTCTTGATATTCCCAAGGACGATAGTATGTCTATTATTCTTGGAAGACCCTTTTCGAATACTGCATGGGCTGTTATTGATTGCACCAAAGGCAATGTCACTTTTCATGTTAATGGCAATGAGCATACGGTACACTTTCCGAGGAAACAACCTCAAGTCCATAGTATCAATTCTATTGGAAAAATTTCAACAATTACTATTGGAGGTTTTGAATTTCCTCTTCCTACTGTTAAGAAGAAATATGATATTCTTATTGTTGGGGATGTGCATATCCCCGTTGAGGTAACCTAGTGTTATTCGAAAATTCTCTGGTTCCATGTTTTTCGGAATGAGTTTGTTAACAAGACCTGATCAACCTTGTTAGTGGATTCCTTTTGATGAGCATGAGATTGATGAATTTAGAAAACACAACTCTCTGTACCCTCTTTTTACTTTCTGTTATGAAATAAAGCAAAAATAGTATATTCTGTCTGTTTTCTGAATTATCAATGCAATAAAAAATACTCCCTCCTTCCATCTATATAGGGCCTAATGCGTTTTTTGATGCTAACTTTGACCGGATGTTAGAACAATAATATATGACATGCAACTTACACAAAGCATACCATCAAATTCGTATTTGAAAAGAGGTTCCATTGATATAATTTTCACATTATACATCTCAAGTACTATTAATTTTGTCAATAGTCAAAGGCGGTCTTGAAAAATGCATTAGGCCCTATATAGATGAAAGGAGGGAGTACCCTGAAAATAAAAGTTCTCCAAATGCCCTGAAATTGAAATATGATTTTTTCTGGGATATTTGAGAATATTTGGCACCGAGAACACAGCAGGGGAGCAAGCACCTGGCCACGAGGGTGGAGGGCGCGCCCTACCCCCCTGGGCGCGTCCCCTGCCTCGTGGGCCCATGGTGGCTCCCCTCCACTTAGTCCAGCTACCACACACTCCTTCCTCCCACAAACATCACTAACCAGCTCAAACCCGAGTCCAAGCTCATTTTGCTGCCATTTTCGATCTCCTTGCTCAAAGCTCCATTCAAAAAACTGCTTTGGGGGATTGTTCCTTGGTATGTGACTCCTCCAATGGTCCAATTAGTTTTTGTTCTAGTGCTTTATTCATTGCATATTTTTGCTGCTTAGGTGACCCTGTTCTTGAGCTTGCATGTCAAATTTATATGGTCAAAAGTAGTTTTGATGCATGATATTGTCTCTAGGCACTTGTAGGAGTAGTTGATATCAATTTTGTTGAGTTTGGTTCACTTTTATTTTTGAAGTTACTAAAAATTTCAGAAATTTTCAGAAAAAGATGAAGAGATTTTTTAGGGGCTCATCGAGCCGAAGCTCGAAGGACAAGCAAAGTGAGAAGGATAAGAGGCCCAAATATAATCTTCCTCGCACCGCGGAGGTTTGGCCATGTGAATGGCCTTGTGATGATTTCTTGAGAGCAGCCGAGATTTATGATGATTTCTATGAAATGGCTGAGAATGCAGGCCTCACCGCCTTCCTCCACGACCAACGCGAACAGTATCTCTTACTCACCAATATCTTTGTGCAAAACTTTCATTTTCATGCTAGGAGCTCACCACCTACGGTGGAATTTTATTTATATGATGAGCCTAAGGAGATGTCACTTCATGATTTTTGTCGGGTTTGTTTGATCCCTTTCGAGGGAAGCGTAGAGGAACCACATCATGATGATGTGGATGGGTATATTGATACCATTACTGTAGGGGAAACAAGGAAGGTTTCTGGCGCACGAATTACTAGCATACACTTTCCTGTTCTATGTTACTTTGCTATATTTGCTAGTAGATGCTTAATTGGGCGCGGAAACTGTGGAAACCTGAGTGCCCCTGATATTGTTATTTTGTGCCATGCCTTATTTCGTGATGACACATTCAGTATGGGCGCTATTGTTGCAAAGCGGTTAAATCTTAACCGTACTAAGGGCCTCATCCTTGGAGGCATCTTCGCCTCGCGCCTCGCTGCACACTTTAACATACCTATTAGGCATTATGAGAAGGAAGAGCAGTTGCTGCCTCCTGTTTATTTAGATTACAAGAGTATGGTAGCACATGATTTTATTGTTAAGAATAGGGAAAAGGCGCTTAAGTACAAATTAATATTTGGTAAAAATCATCCTGAGACTATTACCTTGCATGCTCCTTCCTTGTTTGATTTATCTGCAGGCAAGTACCTTGTTCCGTTGGAGGCCATTCACGCCTACTAGAACCCTATATCAGCTATAGAGCCAGAGCCGGAATCACAATTTGAGCCTCCACGACAGTCTGATTACTAGTGGGATCCGGAGGTGATTGCCAACCAGTGGCAATACGAGACTTCTTCACAGTACGACCCCAACTATTACTTTGGATATCCGCCAGGCCAGCCGTGGCCATAGATCAACTTAGGCCAAAATCCTAAGCTGGGGGAATACGCATTTCTCACCGACATTACATTCATGTTCACACACTCATTGCTAGTTGTCGGTGCCCATACTTTTTCACTCTATCATCCATGCTAGTTTATTTTCCTTTTTATGCTTTCTTCTTGTGTGTTTAATAAACCTTAAGAAAACAAAAAAAATTAGTTGTAGCTTTCAGCTAGTTTACTTTCCATGCTTGTAGTAGTAACTAAAAAGAAAACCCAAAAATATTTTTCATTCTTCTTTTGCTTGTTGGGAGCTTTCCCGTGTTAATAGTTTTATTTCTTTTCTTGTTCTTTGGGGGTCAAGAGGAGAAGACCATGATTAAAATGATAAAGTGGCTCTTGTATGCATTATTGTTAATCTAATAAAGAGCCCATATTACCTTGTCTTCTCTCTTGAATTGAATGCTTGCAGATTCCAGCTTAGTCCAATGCACGTGCACTGTTATTATTATCCACACTATTCGGTCATGTAAGTGAAAGGCAATAATGATGACTATATGATAAACTTATTGAGATGAGAAAAGCTGGTATGAACTCGACCTCTCTTGTTTTTGTAAATATGATTAGTTCATCGTTCCTGATTCAGCCTATTATGAATAAACATGTTTGCAATGACAATTAGATATTATACTCCCTCCGTTCCTAAATATTTGTCTTTCTAGACATTTCAAATGACTACTATATACGGCTGTATGTAGACATATTTTAGAGTATAGATTCACTCATTTTGCTCCGTATGTAGTCACTTGTTGAAATGCCTAGAAAGACAAGTATTTAGGAACGGAGGGAGTAGTTGCTTATTCCATGCTTAATTAGCTAGGAGCTTATAATGGTTTACCTTGCGTACCAACATGCCATTAAAATGGTTGTGATGTGGTATGATAGGGCGGTATCCTCTTTTGAACGATTCAAGTGGCTTGACTTGGCACATGTTCACGCATGTAGTTGAAACAAAATCAACATAGCCTTTACGATATTTATGTTCATGGTGCATTATATCCTACTCATGCTTGCATTCGGTGTAGATTAATTTTTAATGCATGTTCATGACTGTTGTCGCTCTCTAGCTGGTCGCTTCCCAGTCTTTTTCTAGCCTTCACTTGTACTAAGCGGGAATACTGCTTGTGCATCCAATTCCATAAACCCCAAAGTTGTTCCATATGAGTCCACCATACCTACCTATATACGTTATCTACCTGTCGTTCCAAGTAAATTTGTATGTGCCAAACTCTAAACCTTCAAATAAACATTTTGTTTTGTATGCTCGAATAGCTCATGTATCAACTGGGGATGTCTGTATCTTCCATGTTAGGCGGGTTATTCTCAAGAGGAGTGGACTCCGCTCCTCACTCACGAGAAAATGGCTGGTCATCGGGATGCCCAGTCCCATGCTTTATGCAAATCAAATCAAAATAATTGCAAACAAAACTCCCCCGGGACTATTGTTAGTTGGAGGCACTCATTGTTTCGAGCAAGCCATGGATTGATGCTTGTTGGTAGAGGGGGAGTATAAACTTTACCATTCTGTTTGGGAACCGCCTATAATGTGTGTAGCATGGAAGATATCGCCATCTCATGGTTGTTATGTTGACAATGAAGGTATACCGCACAAAATATTATTCATATCTATTTCAAAACCGAGCTCTGGCACCTCTACAAATCCCTGCTTCCCTCTGCGAAGGGCCTGTCTATTTAATTTTATGCTAAGTCATCATCCTCTTATTAAAAAGCATCAGTTGGAGAGCACCACTGTCATGTGCATTCATTACTGTTAGTTTACATTGAGTATGACTTGACTGGATCTCTTTTACCATGAATTACAATGTCTAGTCAATCCTTGATCTTTAAAGGTGCTCTGCATTTATGTTTTGCGGTCTCAGAAAGGGCTAACGAGATACCATCTTGTTATATCATATCATGATTGTTTTGAGAAAGTGTTGTCATCCGAGATTTATTATTATTGCTAGCTAGTTGATTATGCCATTGATATGAGTAAACATGAGACCTAAGTGTTATTGTGAATATGGTTAGTTCATAATATTTGCTGAAAACGTGAATCTTGGCTTTACATATTTACAACAACAAGAACAAACAGAGTTTGTAAAAGTTTTTCTTTATCACTTTCAGTTTATCAACTGAATTGCTTGAGGACAAGCAAAGGTTTAAGCCTGGGGGAGTTGATAGGTCTCCGTCGTATCTACTTTTTCAAACACTTTTGCCATTGTTTGGACTCTAATTTGCATGATTTGAATGGAACTAACCCGGATTGACACTGCTTTCAGCAGAATTGCCATGGTGTTATTTTTGTGCAGAAATAAAAGTTCTCGGAATGGCCTGAAAATCAACGAAGAATTATTTTGGAATATATAAAAAATACTGGAAGAAGAATCCACGTCAGGGGGCCTCCACCTTTCCACGAGGGTGGGGGCACGCCCTACCCCCTGGGCGCGCCCCCTGCCTCGTGGGCCCCCTGACGCTCCACCGACCTCAACCTTGACTCCATATATTCGCTTTCGGGGAGAAAAAAATCAAGGAGAAGGATTCATCGTGTTTTACAATACGGAGCCGCCGCCAAGCCCTAAACTCTATCGGGAGGGCTGATCTGGAGTCCGTTCGGGGCTTCGGAGAGGGGAATCCGTCGCCATCGTCATCATCAACCATCCTCCATCACCAATTTCATAATGATCACCGCCATGCATGAGTAATTCCATCGTAGGCTTGCTGGACGGTGATGGGTTGGATGAGAATTATCATGTAATCGAGTTAGTTTTGTTAGGGTTTGAGACCCTAGTATCCACTATGTTCTGAGATTGATGTTGCTATGACTTTGCTATGCTTAATGCTTGTCACTAGGGCCCGAGTGCCATGATTTTAGATCTGAACCTATTATGTTTTCATCAATATATGAGAGTTCTTGATCCTATCTTGCAAGTCTATAGTCACCTACTATGTGTTATGATCCGGCAACCCCGAAGTGACAATAATCGGGACCACTCCTGGTGATGACCGTAGTTTGAGGAGTTCATGTATTCACTATGTGTTAATGCTTTGGTCCCGTACTCTATTAAAAGGAGGCCTTAATATCCCTTAGTTTCCGTAAGGACCCCGCTGGCACGGGAGGGTAGGACAAAAGATGTCATGCACGTTCTTTTCCATAAGCACGTATGACTATATTCGGAATACATGCCTACATTACATTGATGAACTGGAGCTAGTTCTGTGTCACCCTCGGTTATGACTGTTACATGATGAACCGCGCCGGCATAATTCTCTATCACCGATCCATTGCCTACAAGCTTTCCATACATTGTTCTTCGCTCATTTACTTTTTCGTTGCTATTGTTATCATCACTACAAAATACCAAAAATATTACTTTTGCTACCGTTACCTTTTGCTACCATTACCACTACTATCATATTACTTTGCTACTAAATACCTTGCTGCAGATATTAAGTTTCTAGGTGTGGTCGAATTGACATCAGCTGCTAATACTTGAGAATATTCTTTGGTTCCCCTTGTGTCGAATCAATAGATTTGGGTTGAATACTCTACCCTCGAAAACTGTTGCGATCCCCTACACTTGTGGGTTATCAATTTCTTTGCCTCTTGCGTATCTTCAGGACTGAGAAATAGAATACCCCTTTTCTTCGGAGTTGGCTTAGGAGTTGGTTTAGGAAGTTTCCAATTATTTTCATTGGCTAGCATATTATTCAATAGAATTTCAGCTTGATCAACTGTTCTTTCCCTGAAAACACAACCAACACAACTATCCAGGTGGTCTCTCGAAGCATCAGTTAGTCCATTATAAAAGATATCAAGTATTTCATTTTTCTTGAGAGGATGATCAGGCAAAGCATTAAGTAATCGGAGAAGCCTCCCCCAAGCTTGTGGGATACTCTCTTCTTCAATTTGCACAAAATTATATATTTCCCTTAAAGTAGCTTGTTTCTTATGAGCAGGGAAATATTTAGCAGAGAAGTAGTAAATCATATCCCGGGGACTACGCACAAAACCAGGATCAAGAGAACTAAACCATATCTTAGCATCACCCTTTAATGAGAACGGAAATAATTTAAGGGTATAATAGTAGCGAGTTTTCTCATCATTAGTGAACAGGGTAGCTATATCATTTAATTTAGTAAGATGTGCCACAACAGTTTCAGATTCATAGCCATAGAAAGGATCAGATTCAACCAAAGTAATTAACTCAGGATCAACAGAGAAATCATAATCCTTATCAGTAATAAAGATAGGTGAAGTAGCATAAGCAGGATCATATTTCATTCTAGCATTCAGAGATTTTTCTTTCAGCTTAGCTAATAGTTTCTTAAGATCACTTCTATCATTGCAAGCTAAGAAGTCTCTAGCAGTTTCTTCATCCATAACATAACCCTCGGGAACAACAGGCAATTCATATCTAGGGGGAGAATCTTCATCATCACTTTCATCAATACTATCCGTTCCAATAATTTCATTCTCTCTACCCCTAGCAAGTTGTTCATCAAGAAATTCACCAAGTGGCACAGTAGTATCAAACATAGAAGTAGTATCATCATAAATATCATGCATTGCAGAAGTGGCATCATCAATAACATGCGACCTATCAGAATCAATAGCATGTGTAGGTATCGCAAGTTTACTCAAAACAGAAGGTGAATCAAGTGCAGAGCATGATGGCAATTCCTTACCTCCCCTTGTAGTTGAGGGATAGATCTTGGTTCTTGGATCTTTCAAATTCTTCATAATGATAAGCAGATATAAATCCCAAGTGACTCAAAGAATAGAGCTATGCTCCCGGCAATGGCGCCAGAAAATGTTCTTGATAACCCCCAAGTATAGGGGGTCGCAATAGTTTTCGAGGGTAGAGTATTCAACCCAAATTTATTGATTCGACACAAGGGGAGCTAAAGAATATTCTCAAGTATTAGCAGCTGATTTGTCAATTCAACCACATCTGGAAACTTAATATCTGCAGCAAAGTGTTTAGTAGCAAAGTAATATTTTTGGGTTTTGTAGTGATTGTAATAGTAGCAACAGAAAATTAAAATAAGCGAAGAACAATATATGAAAAGCTCGTAGACATTGGATCGGTGATGGAGAATTATGTTGGATGCGATCGAGCATGCAACAATTATAACATAGGGTGACATAGAACTAGCTCCAGTTCATCAATGTAATGTAGGCATGTATTTCGAATATAGTCATACGTGCTTATGGAAAAGAACTTGCATGACATCTTTTGTCCTACCCTCCCATGGAAGCAGGGTCCTATTGGGAACTAAGGGATATTAAGGCATCCTTTTAATATAGTACCAGACCAAAGCATTAACACATAGTGAATACATGAACTCCTCAAATTACGGTCATCGCCGGTAATGGTCCCGATTATTGCCACTTCGGGGTTAACGGATCATAACACATAATAGGTGACTATAGACTTGCAAGATAGGATCAAGAGCTCACATATATTCATGAAAACATAATAGGATCAGATCTAAAATCATGGCACTTGGGCCCTAGTGAAAAGCATTAAGCATAGTAAAGTCATAGCAACATCAATCTCAGAACACAGTGGATACTAGGGATCAAACCCTAACAAAACTAACTTGATTACATGATAAATCTCATCCAACCCATCACCGTCCAGCAAGCCTACGATGGAATTACTCACACACGGCGGTGAGCATCATGAAATTAGTGATGGAGGAAAGCTGGTGATGACGATGGCGGTGGATTCCCCTCTCCGGAGCCCCGAACGGACTCCAGATCAGCCCTCTCGAGAGAGTTTAGGGCTTGGCGGCGGCTCCGTATCATAAAACACGATGAATCCTTCTCTCTGATTTTTGTCTCCCCGAAAGTGAATATATGGAGTCAAGATTGAGGTCGGTGGAGCGTCAAGGGGCCCACGAGGCAGGGGGTGCGCCCAGGGGGTAGGGCGCGCCCCCCACCCTCGTGGACAGGTGGTGGGCTCCCTGACGTGGATCTTTCTTCCAGTATTTTTTATATATTCCAAAATAATTCTCCATTGATTTTCAGGTCATTCCGAGAACTTTTATTTTTGCACAAAAATAACACCATGGCAATTCTGCTGAAAACAGCGGCAGTCCGGGTTAGTTCCATTCAAATCATGCAAGTTAGAGTCCAAAATAAGGGCAAAAGTGTTTGGAAAAGTAGATACGACGGAGACGTATCATCACTCTCGTTGGCTATCATGGGGAGCCAATCGTCCATGGCTTGGCCTCGGTGTGGCCGACGCTTCTCACGTTATCCCAGCCTTCGGCCTCACGCTTCGTAAAATCTAGCTGCACCACAAAATTTTCACTCGACTTACATATAGCCCGCGCGGTTTTGTATTATTGCCAGGAAGAACGGAGCTTTGTTGTCGGTCCACGGGCATGATGCAAATGACTCAACATTAACACTCTGCCTCTGAGTGGGAATCGTAGAATGAATTTGGAAAATTAGGAATTCAAGATAAACAAAATTTTGGCACTAATATAGATTTCAAGTTCATCGGACGTTCATGAGCTTATACGGCTATGCGCTGAAAAGCCTCCTCATTTTTCCCACTCACGGGCTCACTAATTAATCTCACATAATGGAAAAAGAAACACAAACACTCCTAGTTGCGATATGCCGGTTTGGTGGTGAGGTCGAAGCCGACCGGGAAGAGCATGTCATACAACTTCTCGTCATAGTTCATCGACAAACGTTCTCAGTAGCTTCCCCGAGAACCCGTAATCACCGAACACATTATCCTAGGCTATGTTACTATCTTCATAGTGGACAGTAATATAAGTATGGTGTCATGCAAACCTTTATTTATTAGATTATAGACTCATATTTGTGACGCCCCCGATTCAATCGTACACTAATCATACATGCAAACGTGTACGATCAAGATCAGGGACTCACGGGAAGATATCACAACACAACTCTACAAATAAAATAAGTCATACAAGCATCATATTACAAGCCAGGGGCCTCGAGGGATCGAATAAAAGAGCTCGATCATAGATGAGTCAGCTGAAGCAACATATCTGAGTACAGACATAAGTTAAACAAGTTTGCCTTAAGAAGGCTAGCACAAACTGGGATACAGATCGAAAGAGGCGTAGGCCTCTTTCCTGGGATCCTCCTAAACTACTCCTGGTCGTCGGCAGCGGGTTGCACGTAGTAGTAGGCACCTCCAGTGTAGTAGGAGTCGTCGTCGATGGTAACATCTGGCTCCTGGCTCCATCATCTGGTCGCAGCAATCGGGTATAGAAAGGGGGAAAAGAGGGAGCAAAGCAACTGTGAGTACTCATCCAAAGTACTCGCAAGCAAGGAGCTACAGTACATAAGTATGCATTGGTATCAAATGGAAAAGGGGTAACATATGTGGACTGAACTGCAGAATGCCAGAATAAGAGGGGGATAGCTAGTCCTATCGAAGACTATGCTTCTGGTAACCTCCATCTTGCAACAGAAGAAGAGATTAGATGGTAAGTTCACCAAGTAACATCGCATAGCATAATCCTAACCTATGAGAGAGCAACCACTGGTTGTATCTGGCACTTGGAAGGATGTGTTTTATTAAGTATCTGGTTCTAGTTGTCATAAGGTCAAGGTACAACTCCAAGTCGTCCTGTTACCGAAGATCACGGCTATTCGAATAGATTAACTTCCCTGCAGGGGTGCACCACATTTCCCAACACGCTCGATCCCCTTTGTCCGAACACACTTTCCTGGGTCATGCCCGGCCTCGGAAGATCAACACGTCGCAGCCCTACCTAGGCACAACAGAGAGGTCAGCATGCCGGTCTATCCTATGGCGCAGGGGTCTGGGCCCATCGCCCATTGCACACCTGCACGTTGTGAACATGACCGGCGAGCAGACCTAGCCTCCTTTATACAAGAGCAGGCGTTCCAGTCCAACCCGGCACGCGCCGCTCAGTCGCTGACATCACGAAGGCTTCGGCTGATACCACGATGCCGACTGCCCATAACTGTCCCCGCGTAGTTGGTTAGTGCGTATAGGCCAGTAGCCAGACTCAGATCAAATACCCAGATCTCGTTAAGCATGTTATTTTAAAGTAACCGCGAACGCCGACCAGGGCCAGGCCCACCTCTCTCCTAGGTGGTCTCCGCCTGCCCTGTCGCTCCGCCTCAAAGGAATAGTAGGGGGCCGCCGGGAACCTAGGCCCACCACTACCTGGGTGGAACCACCTGCCCCTTTAGCCCCCAACATCGGAATCACTTGCGGGTACTCAACGAGCCGACTCGACTTTAGTCACCACCTGTATAGTATGTATATATGTATGTATATACCCGTGATCACCTCCCAAGTGATCACGGCCCGATAGTATAGCACGGCAGACAGACAAGAATGTAGGGCCACTAATGATAAACTAGCGTCCTATACTAAGTATTTAGGATTGCAGGTAAGGTATCAACAGCTGTAGCAACAATGACAGGCTATGCATCAGAATAGGATTAACGGAAAGCAGTAACATGCTACACCACTCTAATGCAAGCAGTAGAAAGAGTGTAGGCGGTATCTGGTGATCAAGGGGGGGCTTGCCTGGTTGCTCTGGCAAGAGAGAGGGGTCGTCAACACCGTAGTAGTAGTGGGTAGCAGCGGCGTCGATCTCGGTGTCTAGAGAGAGAAGAGGGGGAAGAAGCAATAAATATTAAGCAAACAGATGCATAGCGATGCATGACATGACAAGTAGTGGTGCTAGGTGTGCCCTAACGCGGTATGAGGTGGTACCGGTGAAGGGGGGAACATTCAGGAAAGTATCCCTGGTGTTTCGCGTTTTCGGACAGATGAACCGGAGGGTGAAAGTTGCGTGTTCGCTATGCTAGGGATGTGTGGCGGACGAACGGGCTACATATCTGAATTCGTCTCGTCGTTCTGAGCAACTTTCATGTACAAAGTTTTTCCATTCGAGCTACGGTTTATTTTATATTAATTTTTAAAAGATTTAAATTAATTTTAGCATTTATTTAGTTAATTTAATTCAACATTATCCAGAATAGTGCATGCTGACATCAGCATGACGTCAGCAGTCAACAGGGGTATTGACTTGGTCGCTGACGTGTGGGTCCCACTGGTCATTGACTTAGTTAACTAAACAAGATTAGTTAATTTAATTAAAGTGATTAGGTTAATTAATTGAGCTTAATTAGATTAATTAATAGGATTAATTAATTAATTAATTAATTAATTTAATTATTACTTATTTTTTAAATTCCTTTTTTTCATTTTCGTTCTGGGGCAGGGGCCCACTAGTCAGTGGCTCTGGGGGAACCATAGCGGGCGCGTGCGTACGGGCGCGCGGGCGCTAGCCCGACTGGGGCACTGGCCCAGGCCAGTCACGGTGAGGCTCGCCGGTCGGAGCAGTAGCAGTCAGTGGCTGCGGCGGAGCGGAAGCAAGGGGGCGAGGCCGCAGAGCGAGGGCGGCGAATGTGGGAAGCGCCGGCGAGCGCGAGGCGCGGTTCGGTGGCTTCCGGCCGCAAGCGGCGGTGTGAGTGGAGCACGACGGAGGGGACTGCACGGGAGGGGCCGCAGGCGCGCGCGGGGGCACGCGGGTGCGGGACGGCGTGCACGGCAACGGGAGGGCACCAGGCGAGCAGCGTGCGGGCGACGGAGCTCGGCAGGGCGCTGGAGGTCCGGGGCGACAAGGAGCAGCAGCAGGGGCAGTGCGGTCACGAGCGGTGCGTGGGCACGCGCGGCTGCGGGGAGCCACGGCCAGGGAGGCTGTGCGGGGGTGCAGGGGAGCGCCCGGGCGACGGCGGCCATGGGCGTGGGCGGAGGGCGACTGCGGCTTCGCTCGCGGCGGCGACGACAGCTAAGAAACGGCGGCGAGGGTGCTTGAGTTCGAATCTGAGCTCGGGAATAATCAGGGAAGTGGCGGAGCTCACATTGAGCCTGCAGATGTGCTTAGTGGGCTCGGGGAAGGCTCGAGGGTGCCGGAATTGACGGCGAAGCTCAACAGGGCGGACGAAGAAGAAGATGGCGCGGGGCTCGACGCGGTGGCTTCCGAGAGGGAGGTGGCATCCGCGAGGTGGGGGTGGGACGAGGCGGTGACGCAGCGGCGGGGAGGCGTGCATCGACGACGGGTGGCTGAGGCGGCGGCGGCAGGCAACGGGGTCGGGAGCGGCTCCGGGCTCAGGGCGGTCCGGTGAGGAGGAGGACGAGGACGGGGTGGCGACCGAGCCACTGGCGACGAGGGTGGCAGGGTGGTGAGCGACGACGGGATCGATCCCGATCCAAGGGGGATCGGGCGAGTGAGGGGAAGTGGAGACGAGCGGTTCGGGGGGAGTAGGGGTGTAGCTAGGGTTTCGGGAGGGAGTGGGGTGGATAAGGGAACGGGGGTGGGCTGGCCGGTTGGCCTTTGCCCAGTTGGGTCGGTGGCCTGCTGGGCCGGAGCCCGGTGAGGGGGGAGGGTTTCCTTTTTCTTTATTTTTGTTTTACTTTACTTTTCTCCTTTTATTTATTTTGTTTATTTTCTGTTTCTTTTAGTTGCTGTTTATTCTAGTGTTAACAATATACCAAAGTGGCACCTAAATTGATGTTACCAATTATGCCACTGCGACATTAATTTGCTCCCCATAGTAAAATAGTTTTGTAATTAATTATTATCTAAAAGTATTTGAATAATAGTTTTTGCTACTATTTTAATCATTTTAGAGTATTCTAACATTTTATAAAAGTTTGATTTCTCCACCATAAATACCTATGCATTATTTGGCACAACCCAAACATTTTAGTTTTAGTGTTTGAAAACTTTCACCGTTTGACTTGATTTTAATTTGAATTTGAATCGGTTTCGAACTAACGTGAGATTAGCAACAGTAATTAAGGTGATGTGGCATCATTAACATGGGATTACTGTAGCCTAATTATCCGGGTGTCACAATTCTCCTCCACTACAAGAAATCTCATCCCGAGATTTAGGAGGGGAGCAAGGGGGAGGGATTGGGTTACGAAAAATCTAACGGATCTTCTCGGTCTTGGTTGCTCTTCTCGAAGAGCACGACCCATTATGTTGATGTCTTCATTTCGCTGCTTCGGGTCATCGTGACGAAGTCAACATTCTTTCTTCGGGAACTCCATCGTACTTGTGAAAGAATTAAGGGTGGTTATTCCGGAAGAATGAACCTCTGCAAGGTTGACTACCTGGTAGCAAACATCGGGGGAATGTGGCGGAAGTAACTCTCGGACTGAAACTTAAGAAGATATCGAGAGCAAAGTAAGAAGGTACCATGAGAAGTTTCAAACGGATAGGCAAGCGTTTGATGCCTAATCAGAAGGTGAAAGGGGTTCAGAGCAACGAGAATAAGTATTGCGTCTAATACCCGAATAGATCACTTGGCAGGTGGCCCGTGAGTTACATAAGAAGTCAAGCGCGAGGAATAACTTTGGAAACCGGGGGTGTACAGGAGAGTCAGGTTTCGATCCTGTGGAACTATGGGTTATGGTCCCACCATGTGGTTAAAAGTAGGAATAGCGTTGATATCTTGCACGGTCATGATAGCAAGACATGTCAGAGGGTAGCCTATGAGTTATGTTGGCAATAATGTCGATACCAAGGGCGAGGGATGAAGAGAACCATTCTCCTGCTTGGTAAACGAGGCAGAGCATTAGGCAAAGTTCTCGTCCATCGGTGGCTACGAAAATGTCATCAATTATTGTAATGGGGTCTTACTGGCAGAGTTGTACCACGAGGTGCTTACCTAAGCAGGGAATTACCACTGCTCAGTTAAGTAGATTATAAGAAAGTTTGATCAAAACAACGGAAAGGAAAATGTGTGTAAACACATCTATCAGGGGTATATCCTTCCCAAGTCAAGCAAAGGATGATATCCAAGACAGGATATAAAGTAGAAAACTCGTTAGGTAAGGTGAGAGAAATTTCATGACATTACCCATACAATGGTGTTTGGATATTTGAGCGAGAAAGATTTAGCATTGGGCTTCAAATGTTCTTTATTGAAAATTGGAGTACCACAGACATGCTTCGAGATAGCGTTGGCGTGGTATTCAAGCAATGGTCACACTTTGGATACACAAGGGATCCATCAGGAACAACTCATAGAATAAGTCTTACAATTCACTCATGGAAGAATGACTAACCTTGCTAGAAAGGAAACTATAACAATAGGCCGTCCGGGCAGGTGTGTTAGGATGACATCACCTTATCGGGTTAAGGACCAATGTTATAACTTTTGTGAATATGTTCCAACCATCATATCTGACCGAGATGCAGATCTGATTGGTGTCGGGATAACTTAGACTCGGGATGCCTGAGAAGAAAAAGATGCAACACAAATTGACGAGATGACATTGTAAGGTCCTTCGGAAATGAAGTATGGAAGCGAGTTCTGAAACAAGAGTTCATCATTAAACTAAGGAGAGGATGAAGAGGTGGCTGATGGAGTTGGCGACAACTCATCGAGATTACTAAAAAGATGGATTCCAACAATTATGTGAACAAGGGGATAACATTTGTCAGATCAAGTGATATAATGATGTATGCTCGAGGAAAGCATACACAACCGATCATTGGTTGAAAAGTGCACCCGAAATATGGGCTTAGGTAGTACGATCAATGTTAGAATGGTGATTCGATATCCAATACACAAAGAATGTAACTATCATTCATTAACTTACAAGAAATAGGGTTGCTAGAAGTTTTGACTCCACACATCATAGTTAAATGGCTGGTATCCCGATTAGAAACAACACGGGGACCAAGATAAGAACGAAGATGGCGAGAAGTATTACTATATTAAGAATTCTCAAGAGGTGGTGCAATCCTTGCAACATCCTTGACATAAGGACAGTAATACTTCAAGGTAGAACATAACACAAACTGGATAGCAAGTTGTATCCATAACATGAACAAGTTTGTGATGAAAGGAAGGTAAATATGCTGTCGATGGTAACTCAAATTACCAAGGGATGAAGATGGCACTTACCACCATGAATTCAATTGATATCCTGGAAGGAATCAAAATGTTTTTTGACGATCATGATAAATTTTGTCGAGAGGCTCCAGGAAGATGTAATCGATTGGCGATGACATCAATTCAAAGGTATGATGAAGCGAAAGGTTAATGGATCCAAGGTTACGACACAAACTCCAAAACAAGCTTGCTGTCCAAAGTGAAATGATATGATGAGGAAGATCGACGTAAGATTAGCTCACCCTCAAAAATTTTGCCCTGGGAATAAGGACCAGGTAGCACGGTTAAAATTTAGCACGATAACGATATAGCCAAGCAGGCTAGGAATGACGTGATCGAGTTCAAACTCGTAAGTAATGAAGGTTACCAAGAGTTGTTTAATCGCGGTGCGGACTTGAGTCAGTTATCGGTGTCTTTGAGTGTTTAATAACTCAGTGCACGTGAAAATTGGAATCAGTGAGGATGTAGCACTTGATGAAGAACTCATAAGAAGTTATGCAGTTCCATGATAATGTCGAGATACCGGGGGGTAATACTCGACGACAGATCAAAGTAGAGGTTGGACTAGGGTAATGCTCTGCATAAGACAAGGGCTTTAAATTGTCCGAGAAATGGGATCAAAGAGAAAATATGGTCGAAACCATGATTGCATAGGATCAATTCACAGATACCAGATGATATTATATCAACGAAATAGTTATAATTACAAGAAGCTTCTATGGTAGGATCTACATCGTGTCCATGGGCATGAACACAAAGTTCAAGGTCGACTCCCACTTCTTCAATGTATATGTTGGGGAACGTAGTAATTTCAAAAATTTCGTACGCACACGCAAGATCATGTTGATGCATAGCAACGAGAGGGGAGAGTGTTGTCCATGTACCCTCGTAGACCGAAAGCGGAAGCATTATATCAACGCGGTTGATGTAGTCGTACGTCTTCACGATCCGACCGATCCAAGCACCGAAACTACGGCACCTCCGAGTTCTAGCACACGTTCAGCTCGATGACGATCCCCGGACTCTGATCCAGCAAAGTGTCGGGGAAGAGTTCCGTCAGCACGACGGCGTGGTGTCTTGATGTTCTACCGTCGCAGGGCTTCGCCTAAGCACCGCTACAATATTATCGAGGATTATGGTGGAGGGGGGCACCGCACACGGCTAAGAGAACGATCACGAAGATCAACTTGTGTGTCTATGGGGTGCCCCCTGCCCCCGTATATAAAGGAGTGGAGGAGAGGAGGGCCGGCCCTCTCTATGGCGCGCCCTAGGGGAGTCCTACTCCCACCGGGAGTAGGATTCCCCCTTTCCTAGTCCAACTAGGAGTCCTTCCAAGTATTAGGAGTAGGAGACAAGGAAGGGGAAGAGGGAAGAGAAGGAAGGAGGGGGCACAGCCCCTCCCCCTAGTCCAATTCGGACTAGGCCTTGGGGGGCGCGCGGCCTGCCTCTCCCTCTCCCCTAAAGCCCAATAAGGCCCATATACTTCTTCTCCCGTATTTCCGTAACTCCCCGGTACTCCGAAAAATACCCGAACCACTCGGAACCTTTCCGATGTCCGAATATAGTCGTCCAATATATCGATCTTTACGTCTCGACCATTTCGAGACTCCTCGTCATGTCCCCGATCTCATCCGGGACTCTGAACTCCTTCGGTACATCAAAACTCATAAACTCATAATATAACTGTCATCGAAACCTTAAGCGTGCGGACCCTACGGGTTCGAGAACAGTGTAGACATGACCGAGACACGTCTCCGGTCAATAACCAATAGCGGAACCTGGATGCTCATATTGGCTCCCACATATTCTACGAAGATCTTTATCGGTCAGACCGCATAACAACATATGTTGTTCCCTTTGTCATCGGTATGTTACTTGCCCGAGATTCGATCGTCGGTATCTCAATACCTAGTTCAATCTCGTTACCGGCAAGTCTCTTTACTCGTTCCGTAATACATCATCTTGCAACTAACTCATTAGTTGCAATGCTTGCAAGGCTTATGTGATGTGCATTACCGAGAGGGCCCAGAGATACCTCTCCGACAATCAGAGTGACAAATCCTAATCTCGAAATACGCCAACCCAACATGTACCTTTGGAGACACCTATAGAGCACCTTTATAATCACTCAGTTACATTGTGACGTTTGGTAGCACACAAAGTGTTCCTCCGGCAAACAGGAGTTGCATAATCTCATAGTCATAGGAACATGTATAAGTCATGAAGAAAGCAATAGCAACATACTAAACGATCGGGTGCTAAGCTAATGAAATGGGTCATGTCAATCAGATCATTCACCTAATGATGTGATCCCGTTAATCAAATAACAACTCTTTGTCCATGGTTTGGAAACATAACCATCTTTGATTAACGAGCTAGTCAAGTAGAGGCATACTAGTGACACTCTGTTTGTCTATGTATTCACACATGTATTATGTTTCCGGTTAATACAATTCTAGCATGAATAATAAACATTTATCATGAAATAAGGAAATAAATAATAACTTTATTATTGCCTCTAGGGCATATTTCCTTCAGTATAACCTTCCATTCACCTCTCGTATTTCGAAAATGACATTAGTTGTTGAAAGTTTTTACCTGGTGCAATACCAGATAAGTATGAGTTGTGAAATCTTTCGGGTTTACAAGGATTAGGGAAGGCGTAGGTTCAACACATCGGGGCATCATAGAAACATATGCCACAATCTTCCAGAGTAAATATCACCAACTCAAAAGCAGAGCATGGTTGGCCAATCAGATAATAGGATTTACCAATGGCATTATATATCAGAGGAAGAAAGAATGCAAGGAGATCAGATTATAGAAATAACTGACTAACTCGAAGCTCAAATGCAAAGGAATTATGAATTCCAAGACAAGGGATCAGAAGCAATGCTCTGATTAGGGGTGGATAAGTTGAGTAGCCTTAGGGTTACAATCGATGAAAATTTTATTGTTCGAGGTCCAACTCATGTTTAAAATGACGTCTGAGCCAGAAGGATGACTTCTAGGATCTGATTGAGGATTGCGAGCATTCGCAACATATTGAATCAACAGACTCAAAATGATAATGACAAGGGATGCCAATAAGATAACCAGACTTATGGTATTAATCATAATGAAAGCAAGCAAGAAATTCCAGAGCAATAGGTTGCTAAGGATTTTCGGAAGATCAAATAGTATTTTGAAGACTTTGGTGAAACACATGAACAACTAGGGAGAAACATATCCTTGGTGTGTGTGAGGATTAATTTGTAGGTGTATTTAGGTGATACGAATCTGCAAGGCAGTAGGCACAAGGATTCTCGGAACAACAACGAGTATTTCGCGGTATCTTGTAATAACAAGAGCAACTGGGTACGAAGGTACAAGTGACAAGCGTAAGTAGTTATCCTTAAGGGTTTATCGGTGGTCGAGAATAGCAAAAGCGGTGGTCACAAAGTCTCGACAGAACACCGGAGAGTATCTTTAAAATCTTCTAGTGCAGTAGGTGATCATATGGAATGAAGCGGCTCTCTGGGATGAAGTGGTTACGAGAACCTAAAGTTAGAGTTAGCAAAATCGTTTAACCCGATTGGAAGAGAGATCAGAGTCCCAGAGTATAGACGAGGAATAAAAGATCATAATACCACCCACTTGGCAACGTGGGCCCGTAAGCCACACAACCAAGTTAGTAAAACACTTTTGGACGACTAGACTCAACTTCGGCCAAGGAGTAGGAAAGGGGGCTACCTACAGGCAGTCGGCTCTAATACCAACTTGTGACGCCCCCGATTCAATCGTACACTAATCATACACGCAAACGTGTACGATCAAGATCAGGGACTCACGGGAAGATACCACAACACAACTCTACAAATAAAATAATTCATACAAGCATCATATTACAATCCAGGGGCCTCGAGGGCTCGAATACAAGAGCTCGATCATAGACGAGTCAGCGGAAGCAACAATATCTGAGTACAGACATAAGTTAAACAAGTTTGCCTTAAGAAGGCTAGCACAAACTAGGATACAGATCGAAAGAGGCACAGGCCTCCTGCCTGGGATCCTCCTAAACTACTCCTGGTCGTCGGTGGCGGGCTGCACGTAGTAGTAGGCACCTCCAGTGTAGTAGGAGTCGTCGTCGACGGTGACAGCTGGCTCCTGGGCTCCATCGAATGGTCGCAGCAATCGGGTATAGAAAGGGGGAAAAGAGGGAGCAAAGCAACTGTGAGTACTCATCCAAAGTATTCGCAAGCAAGGAGCTACACTACATAAGTATGCATTGGTATCAAATGGAAAAGGGGTGACATATGTGGACTGAACTGCAGAATGCCAGAATAAGAGGGGGGTAGCTAGTCCTATCAAAGACTATGCTTCTGGTAACCTCCATCTTGCAGCGGAAGAAGAGAGTAGATGGTAAGTTCACCAAGTAACATCACATAGCATAATCCTAACTGATGATCCTCCCCTCGTCGCCCTGTGAGAGAGAGACCACCGGTTGTATCTGGAACTTGGAAGGATGTGTTTTATTAAGTATCCGGTTCTGGTTGTCATAAGGTCAAGGTACAACTCCAAGTCGTCTTGTTACCGAAGATCACGGCTATTCGAATAGATTAACTTCCCTGCAGGGGTGCACCACATTCCCAACGCGCTTGATCCCCTTTGTCCGGGCACACTTTCCTGGGTCATGCCCGGCCTTGGAAGATCAACATGTCGCAGCCCTACCTAGGCACAACAGAGAGGTCAGCATGTCGGTCTAAATCCTATGGCGCAGGGGTCTGGGCCCATCGCCCATTGCACACCAGCACGTTGCGACCGCGGCCGGCGAGCAGACCTAGCCTCCCTTATACAAGAGCAGGCGTTCCAGTCCAACCCGGCACGCGCCTCTCAGTCACTGACGTCACGAAGGCTTCGGCTGATACCACGACATGGAGTGCCCATAATTGTCCCCGCGTAGTTGGTTAGTGCGTATAGGCCAGTAGCCAGACTCGGATCAAATACCCAGATCTCGTTAAGCGTGTTATTTTGAAGTAACCGCGAACGCCGACTAGGGCCAGGCCCACCTCTCTCATAGGTGGTCTCCGCCTGCCCTGTCGCTCCGCCTCAAAGGAATATTCGGGGGCCGCCGTGAACCTAGGCCCACCACTACCTGGGTGGAACCACCTGCCCCTTCAGCCCCCAACATCGGAATCACTTGCGGGTACTCAACGAGCCGACCCGACTTTAGTCACCAGCTGTATAGTATGTATATATGTATGTATATACCTGTGATCACCTCCCGAGTGAGCACGGCCCGATAGTATAGCACGGTAGACAGACAAGAATGTAGGGCATTTAGGATTGCCGGTAAGGTATCAACAGTTGTAGCAACAATGATAGGCTATGCATCAGAATAGGATTAACGGAAAGAAGTAACATGCTACACTACTCTAATGCAAGCAGTAGAAAGAGAGTAGGTGGTATCTGGTGATCAAGGGGGGCTTGCCTGGTTGCTCTGGCAAGAGAGAGGAGTCGTCAACACCGTAGTCGTACTGGGTAGCAGCGGCGTCGCTCTCGATGTCTAGCGAGAGAAGAGGGGGAAGAAGCAATAAATATTAAGCAAACAGATGCATAGCGATGCATGACATGACAAGTAGCGGTGCTAGGGGTGCCCTAACGCGGTATGAGGTGGTACCGGTGAAGGGGGAAAACATCCAGGAAAGTATCCCCGGTGTTTCGCGTTTTCGGATAGATGAACCAGTGGGGGAAGTTGCGTGTTCGCTATGCTAGGGATGCGTGGCGGACGAACGGGCTGCGTATTCGAATTCGTCTCGTCGTTCTGAGCAACTTTCATGTATAAAGTTTTTCCATCCGAACTACGGTTTATTTTATATTAATTTTTAAAAGATTTAAATTAATTTTAGCATTTGTTTAATTAATTTAATTCAACATTATCCAGAACAGTGCATGCTGACGTCAGCAGTCAATAGGGGTGTTGACTTGGTCGCTAACGTGTGGGTCCCACTAGTCATTGACTTAGTTAACTAAACAAGATTAGTTAATTTAATTAAAGTGATTAGGTTAATTAATTAGGCTTAATTAGATTAATTAATAGGATTAATTAAGTTAACTAATTAATTAATTTAATTATTACTTTTTAAATTCCTTTTTTTCATTTTCGTTCTGGGGCAGGGGCCCACTAGTCAGTGGCTCTGGGGGAGCCATAGCGGGCGCGGGCGTACGGGCACGCGGGCGCTAGCCCGACTGGGGCACTGTCCTAGGCTAGTCACGGCGAGGCTCGCCGGCCGGAGCAGTAGCAGTCAGCGGCTGCGGCGGAGCGGAAGCAAGGGGGCTAGGTCGCAGAGCGAGGGCGGCGAACGCGGGAAGCGCCGGCGAGCGCGAGGCGCGGTTCGGCGGCTTCCGGCCGCAAGCGGCGGTGCGAGTGGAGCACAACGGCGGGGACTACACGGGAGGGGCCGCAGGCGGGCGCGGGGGCACGCGGGTGCGGGACGGCATGCACGGCAACAGGAGGGCAGCAGGCGAGCAGCACGCGGGCGACGGAGCTCGGCAGGGCGCTGGAGATCCGGGGCGACGGGGAGCAGCAGCAGGGGCGGTGCGGTCACGAGTGGCGCGTGGGTGCATGCGGCTGCGGGGAGCTGCGGCCAGGGAGGCGGCGCGGGGGGTGCAGGGGGGCGCCCGGGCTACGGCGGCCATGCGCGTGGGCGGAGGGCGACTGCGGCTTCGCTCGCGGCAGCGGCGACAGCTAAGAAACGGCGGCGAGGGTGCTCGAGCTCGAATCCGAGCTCGGGAATAATCGGGGAAGTGGCGGAGCTCACATTGAGCCTGCAGATGTGCTTAGTGGGCTCGGGGATGGCTCGGGGGTGCCGGAATCGACGGCGAAGCTCGACGGGGCGGATGAAGAAGAAGGTGATGCGGGGCTCGACGCGGTGGCTTCCGGGAGGGAGGTGGCGTCCGCGAGGTGGGGGTGGGACGAGGCGGTGACGCAGTGGCAGGGCGGCGTGCGTCGACGACGGGTAGCCGAGGCGGAGGCGCTCTAGGCGGCGGCAGGCAACGGGGTCGGGAGCGGCTCCGGGCTCAGGGCGGTCCGGTGAGGAGGAAGACGAGGACGGGTGGCGACTGAGCCACCGGCGACGAGGGCGGCAGGGTGGTGAGCGACGACGGGATCGATCCC
>NC_041386.1:27787842-27812096 GCF_002162155.2 Triticum dicoccoides
GGGATCGATCCCGATCCAAGGGGGGTCGGGGGAGTGAGTGGGGAAGTGGAGACGAGCGGTTCGAGGGGGAGTGGGGGTGTAGCTAGGGTTTTGGGAGGGAGTGGGGTGGATAAGGGAGCGGGGGTGGGCTGGCCGGTTGGCCTTTGCCCTGTTGGGCCGGTGGCCTGCTGGGCCGAGCCTAGTGAGGGGGGAGGGTTTCCTTTTCTTTATTTTTGTTTTACTTTTCTTTTCTCCTTTTATTTATTTTGTTTCTTTTCTGTTTCTTTTAGTTGTTGTTTATTCTAGTGTTAGCAATATACCAAAGTGGCACCTAAATTGATGTTACCAATTATGCCACTGCCACATTAATTTGCTCCCCGTAGTAAAATAGTTTTGTAATTAATTATTATTTAAAAGTATTTAGGGTCTCTTTGATTCAAAGGATTTTCATAGGATCTTTGAAGGATTAGAATCCTTAGGAATTTTTCCTACGTTGGTTGTTTGATTCGTAGGATTGAATCTTGTAGGATTTTTTCCTAAGGATTCATTTGTACTACATTTTATAGGAATTCCAACATCCACTCCAACCTCTTGAAAGAAATCCTTTGTTTTTTCCGTGACACAATCAAACAAACTCAAATCCTATAGGGATCCAATGGACATGCCATTCCAATCCTACATTTTCCATATTCCTGTATTTTTGCAATCCTATGAATCAAAGAGGCCCTAGATAATAGTTTTTGCTACTATTTTAATCATTTTAGAGTCTTCTAACATTTTATAAAAGTGTGATTTCTCCACTATAAATACCTATGCATTATGTGGCACAACCGAAACATTTTAGTTTTAGTGTTTGAAAACTTTTACCGTTTGACTTGATTTTGAATTTGAATTTGAATCGGTTTCGAACTAACACGAGATTAGCAACAGTAATTAAGGTGACGTGACATCATTAACGTGGGATTACTGTAGCCTAATTATCCAGGTGTCACAATATTGTATTGGGATATATGATGTTACGGTAACTAGCTCAGTTACTCAATTTGCCTGACTCCTCATTAACTCAATGCCACATAGGCAATTTTGCTGAGTTGAAGCTTATGTTACTCTTGAAGTTACTTTATCAATTGGTAATAATACTTGCCCGGGTACAATGTAGATTGGGAGGCAAGTTGTCATAGATTGCGTCATCCAAAAAAACCTAGAGTGTATTTATCGAGGCCATGTGCCTGGATATAAGAAGCTCTTCTTCAAAGATAAAGGAGCACGACTGAAATTGATATGCCATTGCGAAAAATCTGTATATTTCCATGAATGTCTCCTATGCCAGCTTTAATGTCCTCAACGACTCTCTTGCACTTTGAAGCAATCAAAACCTGGGTGATGGAAAGATTGATGACTAAAACCAAAGCCATTGCTTCCAACGAAGTAGGGCTAGTGATGACCGAACACTTCAAAGCAAGGGGCTAGGCACCTGAGCGCCATCATGCCGAGCCGTGATAGTAATTTCAATATGTTGTATTTTTTCAAACAGATATGTTATGCAACCGGATACTTATACTCTAAACTCTTTCTTAGTTAATGATTAAGGCAAGCATTTTGCCTCCATTTGGAAAAAACTCCCTGACAAAACGCTTCAGGCCCCCGTCAGCACTTTGCAAATGGGTGCACATGGCCCCTCCATGTTGGGCCGGCCCATCTCCCATTTTGTTATCTATTTTCTAAAACGCAAAAAAGAGCGCTTGCAGTAACCACCGCGCCACACAACCTTATCTGATAAGTTAGTACTCTTTTTCTGTCCTTTCTTCTTTCTTCTTTCCTTTTTTCATTTTCTTTTTTCGTTCTTCCTTTTCTCATTTTCTTTTTTTCTTCTTCCTTACTCGATGAAAAAAAATTAAATTTGTGAAACTTTTTTTAGCAAATCGATGAACTATTGTCAATTTTTATGAACTTTTTCATTTTTCAATGAACTTTTTTTGAAAATCAATTAAGTGTTTTAAAAACGATGGATTTTTTTTTCAAAATCGATGAACTTTTCTTCAAATCTGATGAACTTTTTTTTCAAATTCGAGAAAAAATTGAAATCCATAAAAAATAATAATTCAGGACTGTATATTTTTTTCAAAGCCAACAGTTTACCGGTCAAACCGTGACCAGTGACTAGCGAACGTAGTGACCAACAGCAAAAGAGCAACTTGCGAGCGAGCACGCAGCCGTGTTTGGCCGGCCCAGGTTCGCGGCTGCATGAGCGCCATTCCCCTGAATGGACGGCTGAAGCGCTGTATAGGAGCTCCCCGTCCACGCGACGGGTCAACGTCAAAAGTCACAACTAATTATTTGAGGAACATGTTGGGCCGAGATGCAGCCCGGTTCACTGCAGCACGCAATCAAGTCCAGGTTGTGCCTGTTCGTTTATAAGTACTACATCGCTTAAGTAAGTTGGATCAAATATGTTAATAGCATTGTGTTGAAGGGTATTCGACAGGGTGATCCTTTATCACCTTACTTGTTCCTGATTTGTGCAGAAGGGCTTTCCAGCATGTTGCAGTATAAAGAAGAAGTTGGTGGCATTGATGGGATTAGAGTATGCAGGAATGCACCGTCAGTTTCACACATTTTATTTGCTGACGATTCTCTAGTTCTCATGAGAGCAGATATGATTAATGCAACTTCCTTACAGCAGGTGTTGGACACCTATTGTGAAAACTCGGGACAATTGGTAAGTTTGGCAAAAATCCAGTATATTTTTTAGCCCAAACACTAATGTTCAAACTAGAGATGAGATTTGTCAGCAGCTATACATCACCACCGAAGCACTTTCTGATAAGTATCTAGGCCTGCCGGCCATGGTTGGGGCAGATAGGAGCGACTGCTTTAGACACTTCTGTGAGAAAATAAAGAAATTGTTGAAGGGATGGATGGAAAAACAATTGTCTACGGGAGGGAAGGAAGTTTTATTAAAGGCAGTTGCTCAAGCCATTCCTGTCTATGCTATGTCTGTTTTCTGTTTGCCAAAAGGAATATGCAAAGAAATCACAGATTTGATCGCTCAATTTTGGTGGGGAGATGATGAGGAGAATAAGAAACTACATTGGTTTTCTTGGTGGAAATTGTGTATTCCAAAATGTGATGGAGGTATGGGTTTCAGGGATTTATATTCTTTTAACCTAGCATTACTAGCCAAGCAATGTTGGAGAATGATTATATATCCAGATTCTATTTGTGCTAGGATCCTAAAGGCAAAGTATTTCCCAAATTCTGATTTATTGCTAGCCGGCCCAAAAAAAGGGATCTTCTTTTATCTGGCAAAGTATTTGTGCCGCACTGGCTACTTTTAAACGAGGATATATATGACGGATTGGATCTGGTGAGAAGGTGAACATATGGAATGATCCGTGGATACCATCGAGCAGTGACAGGAAAGTCTTGACTCCCCGGGGACATTCTCTGATAACAAAGGTGAGTGAACTTATAGATCCCAGTACGGGCAACTGGGATGATCAACTTCTCAAGGATAATTTTAATCCGATGGATGTGGCGAGGATCCTGCAAATTCCTCTTAATTATGAAGCTTTCGATGACTTTATTGCTTAGCACCTCACTGCTAATGGGATCTTCTCTCTGAGAACAGCGTACCATGAGGAGTGGGCACATAAGTATAAAGGACAATCTGGGGCAAATTTCACATCAACTAGTGCTATGCAACCAAAGATTGGGATCAGTTATGGAAGCTCCTGGTACCGCGGAAAATTCAGATTTTTTTGTTGGCGTGCTTTACGAGGTATTGTGCCTTTAAAATCAATTCTAGCAAATAAGCACATCCCGGTTAGCGATGAATGTCCAATCTGCCGTAAAGGACCAGAAGATATGCGACACCTCTTATTCCAATGTGACTCGGCGAAGAGTCTCTGGGCGGGGTTTGGACTACTTGATCGTATAAACTTTGCTTTGCAGATTGACAGATCCGGATCAGTAGTTCTTGAATTTCTATTGTTAGAGCCAGACTCACCACTGGAGATCATGCCAACTATAAACTGTAAGGAGATTATTGCAGCTGGATCCTGGTACCTTTGGTGGCTGCGGCGTCAACATACTCATCATGATTCATGTGCTCCCCCATTTTGATGGACTAGCTCGGTCCTAGCGATCATCGGAAATTATTTGAAATCAACAAAGAAAGAAGTAGTAACAGAACATAAGTGGATGAGACCCCAGCCAAACTTTATTAAGCTAAATGTAGATGGATGCTTCCATGTAGATGTCCGTGCTGGTGCCACAGGAGCTATTTTGCGTGATGAGAAGGGGCGGTTCATAGCTGCACAGTGCAGAGTTGTCCATCATGCTGTTGATGTGATGACAATTGAAGCAATTTCTATGCGTGATGGTTTATCATTTGCAAATTCCCTGGGTTTCAATAGAATTGAAGCTGAATCTGACTCGATAAATGTGGTGAATTATTGCCAAGGGCAAGACCAATGGTGGGATGCATCAGCAGCGATTTTTGCTGACTGCATAGATACGACAACGTTAATTGGGAAGGTCATCTTCAATCATTGTTTCCGTGATGCAAATTCAGCAGCACATGAGCTAGCTAAATTTAGTTTTTGTAATAAACGTAATGAGAGCTGGTGTAATGAACCACCTGGGTTCTTACTTAGTCAGCTGGTGAACAATGTAATTGTTTTTTGATCTAATAAAGCTAGCCGTGATGGCCTTCCCTAAAAAATAGCCTTATGTTGACGTGAAAGCAATCACCGGGCGGCAGGCCTTGTTAGCAATCTCAAACCTTGATATTGATATTGATATATGCAATCATACTTCATAGGCACCTCGCATGGCCACGCGACATTCTCATCATCACCTGAACTTCCTTAAAGGGTCATCTTTCTTTTTTAAGTAAAATAAAAGACTATTTGGATTCCTTTACCATGCATGGAATCACTTGTTTGATTTCACTTATCAAAATGGAAATGATCTGGAATGGCCGGCGTGATGGTGGAAGTGGTGGCCAGGAGACGACGACGGTGCAAGCGGCGTGCGCACGTGCAGAGAGTTTGACAACATGAGCGGCGCACCCGAAGCTGCAATTGCTGTCGCCCGGTGTTGAGCGGCGACTTGTCCAAGGCAGGAGTTTCAAATGAGATGGCGATGGCTAGGGATGCGAGTGGCGGTGGGTGGTGCCTCGACGACGAAGGTGATGCTGCAAGCACCGTGCTCGATGGTGTGATGGGGGGATATCAGAGGGAGGGGGTGGCGAAGCAAAGACAACGCCACACACGTCCGGAATGCGACTGCCCGGGACTGGGCCCATCATCCAAAATAACAGTGATCTCATGTGTAGTACATTAAGTAAGATGAAAATAACTGAATCGAGACAAACTGAAATCATTTAAAATCAAATTTAAAGTAACTGAGTGATTATAAAGGTGCTCTACAGGTGTCTCCGAAGGTACTTGTTGGGTTGGCGTATTTCGAGATTAGGGTTTGTCACTCCGATTGTCGGAGAGGTATCTCTGGGCCCACTCGGTAATGCACATCACTATAAGCCTTGCAAGCATTGTAACTAATGAGTTATTTGTGGGATGATGTATTACGGAACAAGTAAAGAGACTTGCCGGTAACGAGATTGAACTAGGTATTGAGATACTGACGATCGAATCTCGAGCAAGTAACATACCGATGACAAAGGGAACAACGTATGTTGTTATGCGGTTTGACCGATAAAGATCTTCGTAGAATATGTAGGAGCCAATATGAGCATCTAGGTTCCGCTATTGGTTATTGACTGGAGACATGTCTCGGTCATGTCTACATAGTTCTCGAACCCGTAGGGTCCGCACGCTTAAAGTTTTGGTGACTATTGTATTATGAGTTTTTGTGTTTTGATGTATCGAAGGTAGTTCGGAGTCCCGGATATGATCATGGACATGACGAGGAGTCTCGAAATGGTCGAGACATAAAGATCGACATATTGGACGACTATGTTCATGAAGGAAATATGCCCTAGAGGCAATAATAAAGTTATTATTTATTTCCTTATATCATGATAAATGTTTATTATTCATGCTAGAATTGTACTAACCGGAAACATAATACATGTGTGAATACATAGACAAGCAGAGTGTCACTAGTATGCCTCTACTTGACTAGCTCGTTAATCGAAGATGGTTATGTTTCTTAACCATGAACAAAAGAGTTGTTATTTGATTAACGGGATCACATCATTAGAAGAATGATGTGATTGACTTGACCCATTCCGTTAGCTTAGCACTCGATCGTTTAGTATGTTGCTATTGCTTTCTTCATGACTTATACATGTTCCTATGACTATGAGATTATGCAACTCCCGTTTGCCGGAGGAACACTTTGTGTGCTACCAAACGTCACAACGTAACTGGGTGATTATAAAGGAGCTCTACAGGTGTCTCCAAAGGTACATGTTGGGTTGGCGTATTTCGAGATTAGGATTTGTCACTCCGATTGTCGGAGAGGTATCTCTGGGCCCTCTCGGCAATGCACATCACATAAGCCTTGCAAGCATTGCAACTAATGAGTTAGTTGCGAGATAATGTATTACGGAACGAGTAAAGAGACTTGCCGGTAACGAGATTGAACTAGGTATTGAGATATTGACGATCGAATCTCGGGCAAGTAACATACCGATGACAAAGGGAACAACGTATGTTGTTATGCGATCTGACCGATAAAGATCTTCGTAGAATATGTGGGAGCCAATATGAGCATCCAGGTTCCGCTATTGGTTATTGACCGGAGACGTGTCTCGGTCATGTCTACATTATTCTCGAACCCGTAGGGTCCGCACGCTTAAGGTTTCGATGACAGTTATATTATGAGTTTATACGTTTTGATGTACCGAAGGTTGTTCGGAGTCCCGGATGTGATCACAGACATGACGAGGAGTCTCGAAATGGTCGAGACATAAAGATTGATATATTGGAAGCCTATGTTTGGATATCGAAAGTGTTCCGGGTGAAATCGGGATTTTACCGGAGTACCGGGAGGTTACCGGAACCCCCCGGGAGCTATATGGGCCTTAGTGGGCCTTAGTGGAAGAAGAGGAGAGGCGGCTAGGGCTGGGCCGCGCGCCCCTCCCCCCTAGTCCGAATAGGACAAGGAGAGAGGGGGCCGGCGCCCCCTCCTTCTCTCTCTCTCTTTTCCACCTCGCGAATCCTATTCCAACTAGGATGGGGGGGAAGTCCTACTCCCGGAGGGAGTAGGACTCCTCCTGGCACGCCTCTCCTAGGCCGGCCGCACCCCCCCCCTTGAGCCTTTATATACGGAGGCAGGAGCACCCCAGAGGAACACAAGTTGATCCATGTGATCATATTCTTAGCCGTGTGCGGCGCCCTTGCCACCATAGTCCTTGATAATATTGTAGCGGTGCTTAGGCGAAGCCCTGCAATAGTAGTACATCAAGATCGTCACCACGCCATCGTGCTGACGGAACTCTTCCCCGACACTTTGCTGGATCGGAGTCCGGGGATCGTCATCGAGCTGAACGTGTGCTAGAACTCGGAGGTGCCGTAGTTTCGATACTTGATCGGTCGGACCATGAAGACGTACGACTACATCAACCGCGTTGTGCTAACGCTTCCGCTGCCGGTCTACAAGGGTACGTAGATCGCACTCTCCCCTCTCGTTGCTATGCATCACCATGATCTTGCGTTTGCGTAGGAATTTTTTTAAAATTACTACGTTCCCCAACAGTGGCATCAGAGCCTAGGTTTATGTGTTGATGTAATATGCACGAGTAGAACACAAGTGAGTTGTGCGCGATATAAGTCATACTGCTTACCAGCATGTCACACTTTGGTTCGGCGGTATTGTTGGATGAAGCGTCCCGAACCGACATTACGCATACGCTTACGCGAGACTGGTTCTACCGACGTGCTTTGCACACAGGTGGCTGGTGGGTGTCAGTTTCTCTAACTTTAGTTGAACCGAGCGTGGCTACGCCCGGTCCTAGCAAAGGTTAAAACAGCACCAACTTGACAAACTATCGTTGTGGTTTTTGATGCATAGGTAAGAACTGTTCTTGCTAAGCCAGTAGCAGCCACGTAAAACTCGCAACAACAAAATAGAGGACGTCTAACTTGTTTTTGCAGGGCATGTTGTGATGTGATATGGTCAAGACGTGATGAGATATAAGTTGTTGTATGAGATGATCATGTTTTGTTGAAGTTATCAGCAACTGGCAAAATCCTTATGGTTGTCTCTCTATTTCATAAGATGCAAGCGTCCAATAATTGCTTTACTTTATCGCTATGCGATAGCAGTAGTTGCAAGAGCAATTGTTGGCGAGACGACCACATGACGACACATTGATATAGATCAATATGATGGAGATCATGGTGTCATGCCGGTGACGATATAGATCATGACAGTACTTTGGAGATGGAGATCAAAGAAGCAAGATGATGATGGCCATATCATGTCACATATTTTGATTGCATATGATGTTTATCTTTTATACATCTTACTTTTGCTTAGTTTGACGGTAGCATTTTAAGATGATCTCTCACTAATTATCAAGAAGTGTTCTCCCTGAGTATGCACCGTTGCGAAAGTTCTTCGTGCTGAGACACCACGTGATGATCGGGTGTGATAGGCTCTACGTTCAAATACAACGGGTGCAAAACAGTTGCACATGCGGAATACTCAGGTTATACTTGACGAGCCAAGCATATACAGATATGGCCTCGGAACACGGAGACCGAAAGGTCGAGCGTGAATCATATAGTAGATATGATCAACATAGTGATGTTCACCAATGAAACTGCTCCATCTCACGTGATGATCGGACATGGTTTAGTTGATTTGGATCACGTGATCACTTAGAGGATTAGAGGTATGTCTATCTAAGTGGGAGTTCTTAAGTAATATGATTAATTGAACTTAAATTTATCATGAACTTAGTCCTGGTAGTATTTTGCAAATTATGTTGTAGATCAATAGCTCGCGTTGTTGCTTCCCTGTGTTTATTTTGATATGTTCCTAGAGAAAATTGTGTTGAAAGATGTTAGTAGCAATGATGCGGATTGGATCCGTGATCTGAGGTTTATCCTCATTGCTGCACAGAGGAATTATGTCCTTGATGCACCGCTAGGTGAGAGACCTATTGCAGGAGCAGATGCTGACGTTATGAATGTTTGGCTAGCTAAATATGATGACTACTTGATAGTTTAGTGCACCATGCTTAACGGCTTAGAATCGGGACTTCAAAGACGTTTTGAACGTCATGGACCATATGAGATGTTCCAGGAGTTGAAGTTGATATTTCAAGCAAATACCCGAGTTGAGAGATATGAAGTCTCCAACAAGTTCTATAGCTAAAAGATGGAGGAGAATCGCTCAACTAGTGAGCATGTGCTCAGATTGTCTGGGTACTACAATCGCTTGAATCAAGTGGGAGTTAATCTTCCAGATAAGATAGTGATAGACAAAATTCTCTAGTCACCATCACCAAGTTAGTAGAACTTCGTGATGAACTATAGTATGCAAGGGATGACGAAAACGAATCCCGAGCTTTTCATGATGATGAAATCGATAAAGGTAGAAATCAAGAAAGAGCATCAAGTGTTGATGGTTGACAAGATCACTAGTTTCAAGAAAAGGGCAAAGGGAAAAAGGGGAACTTCAAGAAAAACAGCAAGCAAGTTGCTGCTCATGTGAAGAAGCCCAAGTCTGGTCCTAAGCCTGAGACTAAGTGCTTCTACTGCAAAGGGACTGGTCACTGGAAGCGAAACTACCCCAAGTGATTGGCGGATAAGAAGGATGGCAAAGTGAACATAAGTATATTTGATATACATGTTATTGATGTGTACTTTACTAGTGTTTATAGCAACCCCTCAGTATTTGATGCTAGTTCAGTTGCTAAGAGTAGTAACTCGAAACAGGAGTTGCAGAATGAACAAAGACTAGTTAAGGGTGAAGTGACAATGTGTGTTGGAAGTGATTCCAAGATTGATATGATCATCATCGCACACTCCCTATACTTTCGGGATTAGTGTTGAACCTAAATAAGTGTTATTTGGTGTTTGCGTTGAGCATGAATATGATTTGATCATGTTTATTGTAATACGGTTATTCATTTTAAGTAAAAGAATAAATTGTTGTTCTGTTTACATGAATAAAACCTTATATGGTTACACACCCAATGAAAATAGTTCATTGGATCTCGATCGTAGTGTTACACATATTCATAATATTGAAGCCAAAAGATGCAAAGTTAATAATGATAGTGCAATTTATTTGTGGCACTGCCGTTTAGGTCATATTGGTGTAAAGCGCATGAAGAAACTCCATGCTGATGGGCTTTTGGAATCACTTGATTATGAATCAGTTGATGCTTGCGAACCATGCCTCATGGGCAAGATGACTAAGACTATGTTCTTCGGAACAATGGAGTGAGCAACAGATTTGTTGGAAATCATACATACTGATGTATGTGGTCCGATGAATATTGAGAATCGCGACAGATATCATTATTTTCTAATCTTCACAGATGATTTGAGCAGATATGAGTATATCTACTTGATGAAACATAAGTCTGAAACATTTGAAAAGTTCAAATAGTTTCAGGGTGAAGTGGAAAATCACCGTGACAAGAAAAAAAGTTTCTACGATCTAACCGCGGAGACAAATATTTGAGTTACGAGTTTGGTCTTCAATTAAAACATTGTGGAATAGTTTCACAAACTCATGCCACCTGGAACACCACAGCATAATGGTGTGTCCGATCGTCATAATCGTACTTTATTGGATATAGTGCAATCTATGTTGTCTCTTACCGATCTACCACTATCGTTTTGGGCTTATGCATTAGAGACAGCTGCATTCACGTTAAAAAGGGCACCATCTAAATCCGTTGAGACGACACAATCTGAATTATGGTTTGGCAAGAAACCAAAGTTGTCGTTTCTTAAAGTTTTGGGTTGTGATGCTTATGTGAAAAAGTTTCATCCTGATAAACTCAAACCCAAATCGGAGAAATATGTCTTCATAGGATACCTAAAGGAGACTGTTGGGTACCTTCTATCACAGATCCGAAGGCAAGACATTCGTTGCTAAGAATGGATCCTTTCTAGAGAAGGAGTTTCTCTCGAAAGAAGTGAGTGGGAGGAAAGTAGAAAACTTGATAAAGTAATTGTACCTTCTCCCTTATTGGAAAGTAGTTCATCACAGAAATCTATTCTTGTGACTACTACACCAATTAGTGAGGAAGCTAATGATGATGATCATGTAACTTCAGATCAAGTTACTACCGAATCTCGTAGGTAAACCGGAGTGAGATCCGCACCAGAGTGGTACGGTAATCTTGTTCTGGAAGTCATGTTACTAGACCATGACGAACTTGCGAACTATGAGGAAGCGATGATGAGCCCAGATTCCGCGAAATGGCTTGAGGCCATGAAATCTGAGATGAGATCCATGTATGAGAACAAAGTATGGACTTTGATTGACTTGCCCAATGATCGGCGAGCCATTGAGATTAAATGGATCTTCAAGAGGAAGACGGACGCTGATAGTAGTGTTACTATCTACAAAGCTAGAATTGTCGCAAAAAAGGTTTTCGACAAGTTCAAGGTGTTGACTACGATGAGAGTTTCTCACTCGTATCTATGCTTAAGTCTGTCCGAATCATGTTAGCAATTGCCGCATTTTATGAAATCTGGAAAATGGATAAACAAAACTGCATTCCTTAATGGATTTATTAAAGAAGAGTTGTATATGATACAACCAGAAGGTTTTGTCAATCCTAAAGGTGCTAACAAAATGTGCAAACTCCAGCGATCCATCTATGGACTGGTGCAAGCATCTCGGAGTTGGAATATGCGCTTTGATGAGATGATCAAAGCATATAGTTTTATACAGACTTGCGGTGAAGCCTGTATTTACAAGAAAGTGAGTGGGAGCACTACAACATTTCTGATAAGTATATGTGAATGACATATTGTTGATCGGAAATAATGTAGAATTATTCTGCAAAGCATAAAGGAGTGTTTTGAAAGAAAGACATCGGTGAAGCTGCTTACATATTAAGCATCAAGATCTATAGAGATAGATCAAGACGCTTGATAAGTTTTTTTTTCAATGAGTACATACCTTGACAATATTTTGAAGTAGTTCAAAAATTGGAACGGTCAAAGAAAGAGTTCTTGGCTGTGTTACAAGGTGTGAAATTGAGTAAGACTCAAAGCCCGACCACGGTAGAAGATAGAAAGAGAATGAAAGTCATTCCCTATGCCTTGGCCATAGGTTCTATAAAGTATGCCATGATGTGTACCAGACCTATTGTATACCCTACACTAATTTTGGCAAGGGAGTACAATAGTGATCTAGGAGTAGATCACTAGACAGTGGTCAAAATTATCCTTAGTGGAATAAGGATATGTTTCTCGATTATGGAGGTGACAAAAGGTTCGTCGTAAAAAGTTACATCGATGCAAGTTTTGACATAGATCTGGATGACTCTAAGTCTCGATCTAGATACATATTGAAAGTGGGAGCAATTAGCTAGAGTAGCTCCGTGCAGAGCATTGTAGACATAGAATTCGCAAAATACTTACGGATCTGTATGTGACAGACCCGTTGACTAAAATTATCTCACAAGCAAAACATGATCACACCTTAGTACTCTTTGGGTGTTAATCACATAAACGATGTGAACTAGATTACTGACTCTAGTAAACCCTTTGGGTATAGGTCACATGACAATGTGAACTATGGGTGTTAATCACATGGTGATGTGAACTATTAGTGTTGAATCACATGGCGATGTGAACTAGATTATTGACTCTAGCGCAAGTGGGAGACTGAAGGAAATATGCCCTAGAGACAATAATAAAGTTATTATTTATTTCCTTATATCATGATAAATGTTTATTATTCATGCTAGAATTGTATTAACCGGAAACATAATACATGTGTGAATACATAGACAAACAGAGTGTCACTAGTATGCCTCTACTTGACTAGCTCGTTAATCGAAGATGGTTATGTTTCCTAACCATGAACAAAAGAGTTGTTATTTGATTAACGGGATCACGTCATTAGAAGAATGATGTGATTGACTTGACCCATTCCGTTAGCTTAGCAGTCGATCGTTTAGTATGTTGCTATTGCTTTCTTTATGACTTATACATGTTCCTATGACTATGAGATTATGCAACTCCCGTTTGCCGGAGGAACACTTTGTGTGCTACCAAACGTCACAACGTAACTGAGTGATTATAAAGGAGCTCTACAGGTGTCTCCAAAGGTACATGTTGGGTTGGCGTATTTCTAGATTAGGATTTGTCACTCCGATTGTCGGAGAGGTATCTCTGGGCCCTCTCGGTAATGCACATCACATAAGCCTTGCAAGCATTGCAACTAATGAGTTAGTTGCGAGATGATGTATTACGGAACGAGTAAAGAGACTTGCCGGTAACGAGATTGAACTAGGTATTGAGATACTGACGATCGAATCTCGGGCAAGTAACATACCGATGACAAAGGGAACAACGTATGTTGTTATGCGGTCTGACCGATAAAGATCTTCGTAGAATATGTGGGAGCCAATATGAGCATCCAGGTTCCGCTATTGGTTATTGACCGGAGACATGTCTCGGTCATGTCTACATTGTTCTCGAACCCGTAGGGTCCGCACGCTTAAGGTTTCGATGACAGTTATATTATGAGTTTATACGTTTTGATGTACCGAAGGTTGTTCGGAGTCCCGGATGTGATCACGGACATGACGAGGAGTCTCGAAATGGTCGAGACATAAAGATTGATATATTGGAAGCCTATGTTTGGATATCGGAAGTGTTCCGGGTGAAATCGGGATTTTACCGGAGTACCGGGAGGTTACCGGAACCCCCCGGGAGCTATATGGGCCTTAGTGGGCCTTAGTGGAAGAAGAGGAGAGGCGGCCAGGGCTGGGCCGCGCGCCCCTCCCCCTAGTCCGAATAGGACAAGGAGAGAGGGGGCCGGCGCCCCCTCCTTCTCTCTCTCTCTTTTCCACCTCGCTAATCCTATTCCAACTAGGATTGGGGGGGAAGTCCTACTCCCGGAGGGAGTAGGACTCCTCCTCGTGCGCCTCTCCTAGGCCGGCCGCACCCCACCCCTTGAGCCTTTATATACGGAGGCAGGAGCACCCCAGAGGAACACAAGTTGATCCACGTGATCATATTCTTAGCCGTGTGCGGCACCCCCTGCCACCATAGTCCTCGATAATATTGTAGCGGTGCTTAGGCGAAGCCTTGCAATAGTAGTACATCAAGATCGTCACCACGCCGTCGTGCTGACGGAACTCTTCCCCGACACTTTGCTGGATCGGAGTCCGGGGATCGTCATCGAGCTGAATGTGTGCTAGAACTCGGAGGTGCCGTAGTTTCGGTACTTGATCGGTCGGGCCATGAAGACTTACGACTACATCAACCGCGTTATGCTAACACTTCCGCTGTCGGTCTACAAGGGTACGTAGATCGCACTCTCCCCTCTCGTTGCTATGCATCACCATGATCTTGCGTGTGCGTAGGAAATTTTTTGAAATTACTACGTTCCCCAACAGTTCGGACACTGGAATGGTTTCGGGGAATTTCAGACATATACCGGAGTACCGGGGGGTTACCGGACCCCCCGGGGAGTTTAATGGGCCAAGATGGGCCTTAGTGGAGAAGAGGAGGGGCGACTAGGGCAGGCCGCGCACCCCCTCCCCCTCTAGTCCGAATTGGACAAGGAGGGGGCGGCGCCCCCCTTTTCTTCCTCTCTCTCTCCTTCCCTTCCTTTCCCCCTCCTACTCCAACTAGGAAAAGAGGGAGTCCTACTCCCGATGGGAGTAGGACTCCTCCCTGGCGCGCCCTCCCCTGGCCGGCCGCCTCCTCCCCCTGGTCCTTTATATACGAGGGCAGGGGGCACCTCTAGACACAAGTTGATCTATTGATCTCTCCCAGCCATGTGCGGTGCCCCCCTCCATCATATCCCACCTCGGTCATATCGTAGCAGTGCTTAGGTGAAGCCCTGCGTCGGTAGCAACATCATCACCGTCATCACGCCGTTATGCTGACGAAACTCTCCCGTGAAGCTCTGCTGGATCGGAGTTCGGGGGACGTCATCGAGCTGAACGTGTGCTGAACTCCGAGGTGCCGTGTGTTCGGTACTTGGATCGGTCGGATCGTGAAGACGTACGACTAGATCAACCGCGTTGTGCTAACGCTTCCGCTTTCGGTCTACAAGGGTACGTAGACAACACTCTCCTCTCTCGTTGCTATGCATCACCATGATCCTGTGTGTGCGTAGGAAAATTTTGAAATTACTACGTTCCCCAACAATAGCCCTGTGTTGACGTGAAAGCAATCACCGGGCGGCAGGCCTTGTTAGCAATCTCAAACCTTGATATTGATATTGATATATGCAATCATACTTCACAGGCACCTCGCATGACCACGCGACATTCTCATCATCACCTCAACTTCCTTAAAGCGTCTTCTTTCTTTTTTTAAAGTAAAATAAAAGACTATTTTGATTCTTTGACCATGCATGGAATCGCTTGTTTGATTTCACTTATCAAAAATGGAAATGATCTGGAATGGCCGACGCGATGGTGGAAGTGGTGGTCAGGAGACGACGACGGTGCAAGCGGCGTGCACATGTGCAGAGAGCTCGATGACATGGGCGACGCACCCGAAGCTGCAACCATGGGGCGACGAGCTGCAATTGCTGTCGCCCCGTGTTGAGCGGCGACTTGTCCAGGGCAGGAGCTGCAAACGAGATGGCGATGGCTAGGGATGCGAGTGGCGGTGGGCGGTGCCTCGACGACGAAGGTGATGCTGCAAGCACCATGCTCGATGGTGTGATGGGGGGAGGGGGGGCGATATCAGAGGGAGGGGGAATGGCGAATCAAAGACAACACAACGAATGCGCGGAATGCGACTGCCCGAGGGCTAGGCCGGCCATCCAAAATAACAGTAATGTCATGTATAGTACATTAAGTAAGATGAAAATAACTGGATCCGAGACAAACCGAAATCATTAAATTCAAATTTAAAGTACACGGCCGATGAATCTCTATTTGCCAAGCCGGGACCCGGGAGCATCAAAAGAACCTTCTTTTCTTCTCTCACCTTCCTCCCCCTTGACCGAAGCCGCTTGGCCCACTCCAACCTCCCAAACCCTGCCATGGGAACCAAGAAGAAGACGAAGCCGAGCAGGGGCAGGAAGAAGGCGAAGACCAGCGCTGACCAGGCCCTGGCGCTCGACTACGTCCGCGCCTGGGCGCACCCCACGCCCCCTCCGGAACACTCGACGGCCGATGCCGCGGACGGCTTCCTGCCGCCCCATGCCGCGCGCATGGCCTCCGGCGGCGGAGCCAACGTGCTGTTTGAGCTTCACTCCCATTCCAACCATAGCGACGGGTTCCTTTCCCCCTCCGCTCTCGTCGAGCGCGCCCACCGCAACGGGGTTAGTCGGTCCCTATCCTCTCCTCTGCTTGCGCGGCAGGTGTTTGAGAAAATGCGTGCGAGGTTCGGCTAGCGTTTTCTGTCCTGTGCCGTGTAGGTTCTCCCTGGAAAATTATCCCATCTGCAAGTTAACAATACAAGCATTGTCTCCTGATCGTTCGCCACATGTATAGCATGCCTATTGGTTTGATTTTGGTTAGTAGAAGCCTCATAGGCTTGTATTGTTAACTTGTTTAAAATGCTGTACTGGAGCATCTTAGAGGAAAGTCTGTGTGTCCTCTCAAAGCTTTATTCGGCCTTCAATAATTGCGTTATTCCATCAAAGTTAAAAAGACAAGACAAAGAAGATAATAGAAGAGATAATGCCTGCGGTATGGGCACACTGACACCACCAAAGTTAATTGAAGTGGTGATCTGCTGACTGCGTTAGGTAGTTCACAATGTGATTATTGTTGTCTTTAACTTTTTATCTCTCAGAAAGCAGAAAACATCAATTGGTTTAATTCCATTTTTCTTCTTCTCATGGATCATTTCCGGGTGCAATATATCTTATTTCCACAATGTTTCTGTTACGGATGTCTGCCAGGTTTAGTGTTACTGTTATATGGTATCACACTTTTGATTGTTGAAAAATAAGAATGATTAAATTATAAATGCCGGTATGCAGGTGAAAGTTCTCGCCCTAACAGATCATGATACCATGGCTGGTATACCGGAAGCTATGTCTGCAGCTCATAAATGTGGCATAAGAATAATTCCTGGAGTAGAAATTAGTGCACTACATTCTCCACGGTAAGAGCCTTTTTTACTTTGCTTACAAAGGCATTTCTCATGTTCAAAGTGAAAATAAACAATACAGTGATATATTTTTAGAGAAAACATTACAATGCAACAAATCAGTCAGCATATTGCATAAATACCCTCGTCGTTTAGAACTATGATTGTCCAAAGTTGCAGCTACCTTGTTTCTGTATGGGAGGGTTTATTCATGTTACTTATCGCTCAGCAAAGCCATAAATCTAGAGCCTGAAATTGATAAATTTGCTCATGAGCTGGTGCACTTATTGCATAAAGAGGTATCATTTAAAGTGAAATATATGAGTTAAATCAGTTTTTATTAGCAGCCATTTGCTGTTTTATCTGGACAGAATGCTGATCCCAAGAATTGTCGTTTGTATAGATCAAAATTTATCACCTCTTAAATGATCCTTTTAGAAACACCTTGCTCCTTTCATGTATGTCATATTTATATTACTGATGATCATTGATCAAAAGTCAAAACATATTTGTCTGACGTGATATAAGTGATTTCTGTCAAAATAACGATACATTGGCCAGTATTTTATGCCGTTCACTGTACATATGTTGCCTTTTGCCCTTTGGGCCTTAACTTCCCCTGAAACTATTGTCTAAAAGGGAAATTCCTGGCGCTGGTGAACCTGTTCATATTCTTGCATACTATGGTATGTGTGGCCCATCAAGGTTTGATGAGTTGGACAGCATGCTCTTGAACATTAGAAACGGGCGATACCTACGCGCAAAGAATATTCTGGCAAAGCTAAACAGTTTGAAGATGCCAATAAAGTGGGAGCGTGTAACTAAGATTGCTGGTGAGGGAGTGGCACCTGGTCGACTCCATATTGCAAGGGCTTTGGTTGAAGCAGGTTATGTAGATAATGTCAGGCAAGCGTTTAATAAGTATCTTGGTGATGATGGCCCTGCATATGCCACGTAAGTCATACAAGTAATACTTCATTCCACTGAGCATTTCATGCTGAGAAAAATGCTTAGTGAACAACTGTGCGTGTATTTTCTGCAGAGGGAGTGAACCATTTACTGAAACTGTGGTGCAGATGATTAGCCGTACTGGAGGTATATCTGCATTAGCCCACCCATGGTCATTGAAGAATCCGGATGCCATCATTAGGTCCTTGAAAGGTGCTGGTCTTCATGCTATGGAGGTTTACAGAAGTGATGGGAAGGTTGATGGTACGTATGTCGCTTGCACAGTTGTAGTACATAAATAGGTGATTCGAAATAAAAGGAGATACTCCTATCACATGCCAAATACTTATTTCGTTAGCATTAACTCTTCAGGGTTTAGTCAATTAGCTGAGAAGTATGGACTTCTGAAGCTTGGAGGTTCAGATTTTCATGGAAAAGGCACGAAAGACGAGACTGACGTTGGAGAAGTTAAGCTTGCTATTACAACTTTATCGTCCTTCTTGGAGATGGCTCGGCCTATCTGGTGTAGTGCAATGAAAGACATCTTACTGAAGTTTGCAGAGGAACCATCTGCTGCCAATCTAGGGAAGATACTTAAGTTTGGACAACTTTCAAATTCTGATGGCTTTGCACCAATTGATAGTGGTACAGATGTTGTTAATCTCTGCTTATCTTCATGGTTAAGTTATGATGATATGGAAGATATTGAGCTTGAGGAAGTACGATCAAAGCTTGTTTGCTACGCAGCAAAAACATAACATCAACTACATGACCATGTGCAACAATGTATTTTTCCCTATCCGGAATGTGCTCCTCAACATACCCACATTTTACTCTGTTCTTTTAACAGCCCATCAGAGCTTTTTTTTTGTTTGTTAGCTGATGATGTTGCTGAAAGTAGAAAATATATTGAGTGGGTCATTAATATTTTAACAAGGAATTCCTACTCCTGGATGGTAATTAAGTACACTCAAATAGGCACCATGAGAGCATGCAAGTATGCAACTGTTTCTTTAACGAGCATATCACCTGTCTATAACCGCACGAATCAAGCACATATCAATTACTCTACTAGCGCAGTTTCATTTTCAAAATCATATTCATTGTGCATCTTCAGTATCTTATATTGCAGACATTTTGGAATGGGGACTATCCTGGTTATTTATGTAGTTCCAGTCAGTGTCTAACACACAAGTTCTCTTTGAGGAATTTGGCCTTTAATGTGCTTTTCAGTTAATACTTGTGACCATATGCTTTGCTAATAAATTCGTGGAACTTCACATAAGATTTCCTTACAACTGTAGTTTTTTTTAGTGAAATGAATTTGATTGGCCAAATAAGTTCCGTACAACTTAGCTTCTTATTCAACGTAATCTAAGGGGCAAGGTAGCTCTACAAATAACTCAAGTGTTGCTGTATGCAAATAGGTTCATGGAATCCAAGCTTTTATCATTATATAACATAATAAAGCTATCAGATAATGGATATTCATTTCTGCATGATGTATGCTCATTGGGCATAATTTAAATGACCGGCCATGAGCTTCATGTTTCCTGAGAAAAAAGACACTCTTAATCAAACCTTCCATAGCACACTAGCATAGCCTAGTGATGGAAAGGGGCTGATGACCTCCCACCAACCCAGGATCAAGACATGGTAGTTGCAATTTGGGTCTGTTGCACCAATCAACAATTATACTGTAGGGGCCTCCTTTACAGTCATCTATAAAAAAAATCAAACCTTCCATAATTACGTTGTTTTGTGAAGCTGAAAAATTGAACTGCAAAAACGTCTTATATTTAGATATAGAGGGACTATGTGATTAATCATGTTTTTTTCAACTTTGAGTTTCTTACCCTCATTTTTCAGCTTCATGTTTGAAGAGTTTGGGATAGAAAGCCCTATACTGGAGGCGTAGGATGTAGAAAATCTTACACCCCTTGGGCCTTTAGCCTCGACCATAAATAAATGAAAAAAAAATTGATGTGATATAGTTTATGATAAGAAAAGATATGAGAAACGATCAAAATAAGCAACTACATACTTGCTCATACATATTAATTTTATTAGCTTTGACAAACCCAATCCTGAAGCATGATCCTTTTGTTTAGCCATGTTTAATTCATATGTATTTTTTTGAGTTGGCATACAGGAAGTATATAATAAGTTGAATAATACCATGAACGGGATTAAAAATAAGTGACCTTGCCTTCTTGGTTTGGTGTCGCTTTCCACCCTGCCTCCAAGCCAAGGCCGCCAACACTGTCACCCTGTTGTGGTGCTGCGTCAGTAAGTAATCTACAGCATAATGAATCATATTGTTATGTTGTCACACCTATTTCCTACTCGATCCTTTCGTCTCTATTTAATTTATATGACTTGTTTATGCCGCTGAGGCTCATGTCATCACCCATCACCAAATTTGTCACACTCTTTCCTGAAAGGGCATCAAGACCTAACGATTACGTGCTCCGCATGATTAGCATGTTGCCAAATCGGCTGTGATGCATCATTAGGCCTTAATCTTTGCCTCCTCCGGATGGCCACTAATCCATGTTGGCCTCTTTGCCCCACAACCACCAGTTCATATTAAAGCATTATCGTCTGCATGTAGTATTTTTTGACTTGCAGTTTAGAACATTATCTCCACCCATCTGATGTTTGCGCCCATGAGGTGAGGGTATGTTTATGCTGAGATGGGCCAACGGCACTCGGCTGGCAGGTGTTGCCTGCCTCTCCTTTCTGCTTTCGTTTTTTTGCGCTTGTTTTTTTCTCTGCCGGAGATGGTGGTCTTGGTCACGGCTGCTTTGTGTGCCTACTATACTACTAAGCTGGTCTAAGATCATGTGCATTGCCTGATGATGCCAGTGGAAAGCCGCCATTGATTAGCTGGAATCGACGCTGACGCTACGAGGCCGCGGATTTGTAGCTAGGGGCGGAACCATAGGCACCGAAATTGTTAATGGGTTTGAAAAAATATATTTTGCGATAAGTATCAAATCTATTATTAAAGTTTATCAAAATACCATTACTGTCGCCAGAACGAGCCGCTCATGTGCTAGAACCGTATTAGACCCTTTCAATGACAGTGGGGAAGTTCATGTGTTCGTGCCCCTTAGAGCATCTCCAGCCGTTGGCCCCCTAGGGGGCGCCTGAAATCGCCTCCTGAGGGCGAGCCGGCGCAAAAAAAGGGCCTGGGGACGAGTTGGTCCCCAGTCGCCGGCCCCAGGGCCGCCCCCAGATGCGCATATTTAAAAAAAACATTCGGCGAATTCGTTTGAACACGGCTAAATTTCAGCCAAATTCGGCATATATTAAAATGTTCGGCGGTACATAGCAAATATAACTAAAACAGAAAGTCGTTGAACGCCAAGTAGTTGCCGTCGTCGCCGCCGCCGTCGTTGTCGGGCTTCTCCTCCTTGACGCGGCCGTCCCTGGTGGATCCCTGACCGGCGTCCCCAATGCGGACCGGTGGCGGCGGCGCGTCGTCGTCGTCGCTGTCCTCGATGACGACGACTCCTCCTTCGTCACGGCCCCGGCGGCGTTGCTCGAACCTCGCCAGGGCAGCACGCTTGCGCTCCCTCGCCATCTTCAGGGAGTCCTTGCGCGCCCATTCCAGGGCCGTGTCGTCGTCGAGCTCTGCGTCGCCGTGCTCCGTCTTCACGGCGGGGAGACCCGGCTCCGTCTTCACCGGCGCGAGCCCCGGCTCCGTTTTTGGCTTGATGAAGCGTGGAGGAGCCGACGAGAAGGCGCGCCGACCACCCTCGTTGATGACGATGCCGGCGCTGCGCGTGCGCCGGCCAAGCGGCGTCTCCGCCGCGGGCTCGGCCTTGACGCCGAGCAGCGCCGGAGAGCCAGAGGGGTGGGAGAAGGACGACGAGGAGGAGCCGAACCTCCTGGGCATCCATTGCCCGACGCGTCGGCGGTGAGACGGGGCGGCCGCCCTCGCCAGGGAAGGGTAGGCCAGCGGCGGGTTGTTGCCGCCCTCGAGCGTGTGGCCGGGGACGCCCCACCACAGGTGGCGCCCCTCGCCGTTCTTCGTGCCGCCGACCACCAGCGCCCCGTTGGTGGACGCCAGCCTCTGTTGCTGGCGGCGCTCGAAGTACGCCGCCCACACCGTGTGGTTGTCGGCGGCGTATTGGGGAAGGGCGCGCTGCTCCTCGGTGAGGGAGGCGCGCACGATCTCCACCTCGTCGGCGAAGTAGCGCGGGCACGCCACGGTGTCGGGCAACGGGGGAATGGGCACTCCCCCGTTGCTAGCCTCCACCCCGTCGGCCCGACGCGCATGTCCGGCGGCGCCGGGATGTTGGCCTGGAACAGGAGCCACGACTCCTGTTCGCGGAGCGAGCGGCGGTCGAAGCCGTTGGCCACCGCGTCGTCGCCGGGGTAATGCTCGGACATCGGGAGAGGAGAGGGAGGGCTCGGCGGCGTACGTGCGGAAGAAGGAGAGGGAGGCTCGGCGGCGGCGCACGGGAGAGAGAGTTCGGCGGCTGGGGCTGGTGTGGCCAGAGGCGAGGGAGGCCACCGGCTTATATAGCCGCGTCGCGCCCGTGTGTACGCGTGCGAGGGAGGGGAGGCGTCGGCGCGTCGCCCCGTGACGCGCCGCCCGTGAGGAATATCAACGCTGACTGGCGGCAGCCTTGTCGTTGATTCCCCGCGAGAAACCGAGGCGTCGGGGGAAGACGAGGGCGGTGTCGCTGACGCGGCTGGCCCGCGACTTTTTCGCGCCAAAACCGCTCTCCCCGGTGTCCCCGGGTGCCCCCCAGCGCGCCGGGTTCGGTCTGGGTCCGTCAACACTGATTTCGGTTCAGGCCGGTGAAAATTGAGCTCCTGAAGACACGACTGGATCGGTTTTTCGCCACCGACATGAAAAAATCGTCTGACGAGATTTTCCTAAGAGCACAGTTAGAGATGCTATGAAGACCAGCATCCTAGAGCCACAATCGTCGCCATTACATGTATGTTTTGGGTTCGCGGTGCTCCGTTTTTCTTCTGGAATTCATGTTCCAACCGTGCGTTCCAAATATTCCAGCGCAGCGCCCAAATTTCTCGGCCCTGGGAGAACATAAAAACATACTCCCTTCATTTCTAAATACAAGTCTTTTTAAAAATTTTAATATACTACATTATAAAAAAGGTTTTCTCCACTTTGTATGTAAAGCAACTAACCGATACATCAAATGATAAGTGCTAAGACGAAAACAACACAGTCACATTCAAAAAAAAAGAAAAAGAAAATACGAGAGAAATAAATGCTAACAACGACGGATCGACAAAAGCGAAGAAGAAGCCTCGTGGCCGTTGTATCCACCGAAGATCGTCCACCAAGCTCCGAGCCATCAAAGCACCGATACCAATCAACACCTTCAAGAAGGGACGCGGCGATGACGACACTGCTGTCAAGAGTTTCCCCCGATACGCCGTGAGGAGAGAGGAAAGGTAGCTCCGACGCCCTTCAGAAAGGTACGGCGGTACCCACAAGCGCCATCGCGTCGGTGTCGGCCAAGCCAACAGGGATTTCTCCCGATCGCAACCTCCACCTCAGACACTCCAGAGCTCGCCACCAAACAGACCCTCACCCTGCGCCAACCCGGTCACGAAGCTTCCCACGCCGTCTCACCACGGTACTGTGAAGCATGGTCCGCACAAGAAAGAAGAGGAGCCGGGACTAGGGCAGCAGCATCGTCGGCACGCGGGAGGGCCATACCTCCACCATCGAAGACGGTAGCTGACCGGACGCAATAGCAGGAATATACCAGGCCCATGGCTGCACAGGCCCCGTTGGGATCTCCAAGGCCCGTAAAGTTGCCGCCTTCGTGCTGCAGCCGGCACGCCGCCGCCCCTGTCCAAGCCGCTCCCCTACCTCCCCGCACAGAGAGCGGCCAAGTAGAAGCACCACCACCACGCGCACCGCCGGCCACCACCACCAGGTCGCCGGACCGCCATCAGCCGAACCGCACCACCGCCGCACGCCCGCGACGGAGAGGAACCAGCGCAGCCGCCAGCAGCCCGAAGCCGGACCCCAGCCGCCGCCCACGCCGCCTGCCGGGCGGATCCGGCCACCGCGGAGAGGCGCGCACCGTC
>NC_041386.1:27812682-27814787 GCF_002162155.2 Triticum dicoccoides
CAACGCCATGCGCCGCCAGGGGGCCGCGGTGCCCCGCGCCCGCACACGAAGGAGGAGCCCGCGCCGCCCCATCTCGCGCGGAGAAGGAGGAAGAAGACGCCCCGCCGCCGGCGGCGGTCGGGCTTTGCCCGGCCGCGCTCCTTGGCGGCGGCGAGGGAGGAGGGAGGAGGAGGGGAGGCCGACGGCGGGGAGATCTGGGCTCCCGCCCCGGCCGCCTCGCGGGTGGCGGCGCGGGGGGAAGGGTTTCGGGGGATTAGGTAGGCTCACCGATTGTCCAATATGAACTACATATGGATGTATGTAGATATATTTTAAAGTGTAGATTCAATTATCTTACTCCGTGTGTAGCTTATATTGAAATCTAAAGACTTATATTCAGAAAGGAGAGAGTAGATGTACTGCCACAGTTGATGATACTCTTTCCTGGAGGACACATGCACGCTTGGAGACAGAGATGAGATGATTGCAGGACAGGATCTCGTGGTTAGGCGCCCTAGGAGATCTCTTCCCCAAAAGCTCCAAGCGACCCGTTCTTATCCTGCGGACGCGAACGGCACACGTGGACATTCCCCCTTCCAGGCCAGGCGCCCCATCTGCGGCTCACGGCCAGCTTCCCCTTCCATTCCATCCCACCCCCGTCGCGATCGACAATTCTCGCAGCGGCCACAGACCACGCGTGCCTCCGCCTGCCGTCGCGTCAAGTCGCCTCGCCGCGACAGGAGCTCCCACGACCACTACGAAAGCCGCTTTCCCCACGGACGCATCCGCGGCCGCTGCTGTTCGCTTGCCCGAGGAGAGGGGGATCCCATCGCCCCGCACAGTGATCGGAGCGTACGAGCGATCTGGTTTTCGATCCGGTCGCCTTTATTTCTCTGGCCGTCGCTCGCCTTCCGGTGCGCATCGGCGTCGCCCATTTGTGGGTGCGTTTCGGCGTGAACGGACTGTAGCGGGCAGGTTTAGGTTAGGGGGGAATGAATAGTGACCCTATCGGGCCTTACCCTTGTGTTCCTCCCTTCGCGTCTCACTTTCAGCAGCAGCGAGCGTTTTGTTTCTTTCTGTTTCGTCGTATGCATGCCGTAGTTTGTTCTCCAGATTATGAGATGTGGCTTGACAGAGTAATTTGTGCCGGTATCGTTGGAAAATTATGGCAATATTTGCCACCGCAGCGCAACCGATATAACTGCTGGCCAGTGTATACTTCCTCCCAAACAAAAAGTGTCTTAACTTTGATACAATTTTAGTACGTACAAAGCCAAATGGATGACTTGCTGAGAAATAAGTTTGGCAGAAAATAACAAATAAACCAAAACAAACATGTGCTACTCTCTTCGATCATACAAAATCAACGATAATTAATATGGATCGGAGGGAATACAAGAACCCGTAACACATTAAAGTTGAAACAAAATTATTTGAAATCGGCATCCATGGCTTTGTGTTGTGAAACTCCAAACATGTATAAAGCTATGGACATAAAGATCTTGGAGAGCCGAATAAGCCATCCAATCAAAGGGATGCGACTATAAGACCATTTCACATACTAAAGACCAAAACACACTTATTCATGTATATATTCATGTTGTGCGCGTTGAGGATCTGCTAGACCGGTTGGTGATCTCGGCTCGACATAGGGCGGCGGCTTGGTGAGGCCATTGGATTATATGGTGTGTGTTGGTGTGTCGTCAGGGTGCATCATGAAGCTAGTAGGTGTAGCGACATTGTTCGCCAAAAAGCTGACTTTAAGTTGACCCACGTATTTGTTTTTATCAGACTGTTGAATAATATAATAAAGATGATTGTGTGCATTGCTCGATACAGAGGCCGGGGTTACCCTCTTTAGGGCAACTCCAACGCGTCGATGCATGGGTCGAGGCGGATGAAAAGGCCGGCCTAACGCACCGACGCAAACCCAAATCTCGTAAGCTTGTTGTCTATGTGGACACATTTTTGGCCCAAATTTGCATCCGCACGGACACGAGACGAATGTGTTGCACATCCGCTCGGTGTCCGCCTCGAGCCCGCGTGTCAGCCACCCAACTACCCCACACAATCGTAGTCAATGCCGCCACCTAACTCGGGCCCGCATGGCAGCAACCAGAAGTGTC
>NC_041386.1:27815092-27824356 GCF_002162155.2 Triticum dicoccoides
GTCATCCATTCACCTTCCACTTACGTCCACATCTAGGCACACTTGCTCCCTCACCGGCGACACAAAACCCTAGCTATGGCGGGCTTCTTTGGCAAAGGAAAAGGCAAGGCCAAGCAGGACCAGCCCGGCTTGTCGCGTGGACCGGCAAGGTGGGCGTAGGTGCCAACAGTGGGGAGGGCTCTCCGGCTACGGGATAGCTTGTACATCCCGGTGCACCGCGCGTGGTACCACTGGGAATACCGTGTCCCACTGTCGTGGCATGGCGTGAACCTCCTCCACGACTGGCATCTCAACCACCCTCGCATTTGGGTGCCGGCTGTGACACAGTCTGCACGAGCGCATGCAAAGTGTTGGGGAACGTAGCAGGAATTCAAAATTTTCCTATGTGTCACCAAGATCTATCTATGGAGAAACCAGCAATGAGGGGAAGGAGAGTGCATCTACATACCCTTGTAGAAAGCTAAGCGGAAGCGTTCAAGAGAACGGGGTTGAAGGAGTCGTACTCGTCGTGATCCAAATCACCGGAGATCCTAGTGCCGAACGGACGGCACCTCCGCGTTCAACACACGTACAGCCCGGTGGCGTCTCACATGCCTTGATCCAGCAAGGAGAGAGGGAAAGGTTGAGGAAGACTCCATCCAGCAGCAGCACAACGGCGTGGTGGTGGTGGAGGAGCGTGGTACTCCAGCAGGGCTTCGCCAAGCACCGCAAGAGACGAGGAGAAAGAGAGGTAGGGCTGCGCCAACTAGAGGAGAGGAACTCGTGTGTAATGGGCAGCCCAAACCTCAAGTATATATAGGGGGAGGGGAGGGGCTGCGCCCCCACCTAGGGTTCCCTCCCTAGGGGTGGCGACAGCCCCTAGATCCCATCTAGGGGGCGGCCAAGGGGAGGGGAGAGAGGGAGGCGCACCAGGATGGGCCCTAAGGCCCATCTACCCTTAGGGTTTGCCCCCTTTCCACCCCTTAGGCGCCTTGGGCCCTTGTGGGGGGGCGCACCAGCCCACATGGGGCTAGTCCCCTCCCACACTTGGCCCATGCAGCCCTCCGGGGCTTGTGGCCCCACTCGGTGGACCCCCGGGACCCTCCCGGTGGTCCCGGTACGTTACCGATAAAACCCGAAACTTTTCCGGTGACCAAAACAGGACTTCCTATATTTAAATCTTTAGCTCTGGACCATTCCGAAACTCCTCGTGACATCCGGGATCTCATCCGGGACTCCGAACAACATTTGGTAACCACATACAAACTTCCTTTATAACCCTAGCGTCATCGAACCTTAAGTGTGTAGACCCTACGGGTTCGGGAACCATGCAGACATGACCGAGACGTCCTCCGGTCAATAACCAACAGCGGGATCTGGATACCCATGTTGGTTCCCACATGTTCCACGATGATCTCATCGGATGAACCACGATGTCGAGGATTCGATCAATCCCGTATACAATTCCCTTTGTCTATCAGTACGATACTTGCCCGAGATTCGATCGTCGGTATCCCGATACCTTGTTCAATCTCGTTACCGGCAAGTCTCTTTACTCATTTAGTAACACATCATCCCGTGATCAACTCCTTGGTCACATTGTGCACATTATGATGATGTCCTACCGAGTGGGCCCAGAGATACCTCTCCATCACACGGAGTGACAAATCCCAGTCTCGATTCGTGCCAACCCAACAGACACTTTCAGAGATACCTGTAGTGCACCTTTATAGCCACCCAGTTACGTTGTGACGTTTGGCACACCCAAAGCACTCCTACGGTATCCGGGAGTTGCACAATCTCATGGTCTAAGGAAATGATACTTGACATTAGAAAAGCTTTAGCAAACGAACTACACGATCTTGTGCTAGGCTTAGGATTGGGTCTTGTCCATCACATCATTCTCCTAATGATGTGATCCCGTTTTCAACGACATCCAATGTCCATGGTCAGGAAACCGTAACCATCTATTGATCAACGAGCTAGTCAACTAGAGGCTTACTAGGGACATGGTGTTGTCTATGTATCCACACATGTATCTGAGTTTCCTATCAATACAATTCTAGCATGGATAATAAACGATTATCATGAACAAGGAAATATAACAATAACCAATTTATTATTGCCTCTAGGGCATATTTCCAACAGTCTCCCACTTGCACTAGAGTTAATAATCTAGTTTACATCGATATGTGATTAACACTCAAGGTCACATCCCCATGTGACTAACACCCAAAGAGTTCTGGGTTTGATCATGTTATGCTTGTGAGAGAGGTTTCGGTCAACGGATCTGCATCATTCAGATCCGTATGTACTTCGCAAATTTCTATGTCATCTTCTAGATGCAGCTACCACGTTCTATTTGGAGCTATTCCAAATAACTGTTCTACTATATGAATCCAGTTTACTACTCAGAATAATCTGGATTAGTGTCGAAGTTTGCATCGGCGTAACCCTTTACGACGAACTCTTTTACCACCTCCATAATCGAGAAAATTCCTTAGTCCACTAGTTACTAAGGATAACTTTGACCGCTGTCCTGTGATCCATTCTTGGATCACTCTTGTACCCCTTGACTGACTCATGGCAAGGCACACTTCAGGTGCGGCACACAGCATAGCATACTGTAGAGAGCCTATGACAAAAGCATAGGGGATGACCTTCGTCCTTCCTCTTTCTTCTGCCGTGGTCGAGCTTTAAGTATTAACTTCATACCTTACAGCTCAGGCAAGAACTCCTTCTTTGACTGATCCATCTTGAACACCTTCAAGATCATGTCAAGGTATGTGCTCATTTGAAAGTACCATTAAGCGTTTTGATCTATCCTTATAGATCTTGATGCTCAATGTTCAAGTAGCTTAATCCAAGCTTTCCATTGAAAAACACTTTTCAAATAACTCTGCATGCTTTCCAGAAATTCTACATCATTTCCGATCAACAATATGTTAACAACATATACTCATCAGAAATTCTATAGTGCTCCCACTCACTTCTTTGGAAATACAAGTTTCTCATAAACTTTGTGTACACCCAAAATCTTTGATCATCTCATCAAAGCATACATTCCAACTCCGAGATGCTTACTCCAGTCCTTAGAAGGATTGCTGGAGCTTTGCATACTTATTAGCATCTTTTAGGATTGACAAAAACCTTCCGGTTGTATCACATACAACCTTTCCTCAAGAAAATCGTCGAGGAAACAATGTTTTTTGCATCCTGTCTGCAAGATTTCATAAATAATGCAGTAATTGCTAATATAATTCCAACAGACTCTTAGCATCGCTACGAGTGAGAAAGTCTCACCGTAGTCAACTCCTTGAACTTGTCGGGAAACATCTTAACGACAAGTCGAGCTTTCTTAATGGTGACATTTACCATCATTGTCCGTCTTCCTTTTAAAATCCATATGTACCTAACAGCCTTACGACCATCAAGTAGTTCTTCCAAAGTCTACACTTTGTTTTCATATATGGATCCTCTCTCGAATTATATGGCCTCGAGCCATTTTGGAATCCAGGCCCACCATCGCTTCTCCATAGCTCGTAGGTTCATTGTTGTCTAGCAACATGACTTCCAAGACAGGATTACGTACCACTCTGAAGTAGTACGCATCCTTGTCATCCTACGAGGTTTGGTAGTGACTTGATCTGAAGTTTCATGATCACTATCATAAGCTTCCACTTCAATTGGTGTAGGTGCCACAGGAACAACTTCCGGTGCCCTTCCACACACTAGTTGAAGAGACGGTTCAATAACCTCATCAAGTCTCCACCATCCTCCCACTCAATTCTTTCGAGAGAAACTTTTCCTCGAGAAAGGACCCGATTCTAGCAACAGTCCCTTATTGCTTTCGAATCTGAGACAGGAGGTATACCCAACTGTTTTGGGTGTCCTATGAAGATGCATTTATCTGCTTTGGGTTCGAGCTTATCAGCCTGAAACTTTTTCACATAAGTGTCGCAGCCCCAAACTTTTAAGAAATGACAGCTTAGGTTTCTCTAAACCATAGTTCATACGGTGTCATCTCATCGGAATTACGTGGTGCCCTATTTAAAGTGAATGTGATTGTCTCTAATGCCTAACCCATAAATTATTGTGGTAATTCGATAAGAGACATCATGGTATGCATTATATCCAATAGGGTGCAGTTATGATGTTCGGACACACCATCACACTATGGTGTTCCAGGCTGTATTAGTTGTGAAACAATTTCCACAATGTCTTAATTCTGTGCCAAACTCGTAATTCAGATATTCATCTCTATGATCATATCATAGACATTTTATCCTCTTATCACGACGATGTTCAACTTCACTCTGAAATTACTTGAACCTTTCAATAATTCAGACTCGTGATTCATCAAGTAAATATACTCAACATCTACTCAAATCATCTGTGAAGTAAGAACATAACGATATCCACTACACGCCTCAGCACTCATTGGACTGCACACATCAAAATGTGTTACTTCCAACGAGTTGCTATCTTGTTCCATCTTACTAAAAACGAGGCTCTTCAGTCATCTTGCCCATGTGGTAAGATTTGCATATCTCAAGTGATTCAAAATCAAGTGAGTCCAAACGATCCATATGCATGGAGTTTCTTCATGCATATACACCAATAGACATGGTTCGCATGTCTCAAACTTTTCAAAAATGAGTGAGTCCAAAGATCCATCAACATGGAGCTTCTTCATGCGTTTTATACCGATATGACTTACGTGGCATTGCCACAAGTAGGTGGTACTATCATTACTATCTTATATCTTTTGGCATGAACATGTGTATCACTACGATCGAGATTCAATAAACCATTCATTTTAGGTGTAAGACCATTGAAGGTATTATTCAAATAAACGGAGTAACCATTATTCTCCTTAAATGAATAACCGTATTGCGATAGACATAATCCAATCATGTCTATGCTCAATGCAAACACCAAATAACAATTATTCAGGTTTTAATACCAATCTCGATGGTAGAGGGAGCGTACGATATTTGATCAACCTTGGAAATACTTCCAACACATATCGTCATCTCACCTTTTAGCTAGTCTCCGTTTATTCCGTAGTCTTTTGTTTCGAGTTACTAACACTTAGCAACCGAACCGGTATCTAATGCCCTGGTGCTACTAGGAGTACTAGTAAAGTACACATTATAATGCATATCCAATATACTTCTGTCGACCTTGCCGGCCTTCTCATCTACCAAGTATCTAGGGTGGTTCCGCTTCAGTGATTGTTCCCCTTATTACAGAAGCACTTAGTCTCGGGCTTGGGTTCAACTTTGGGTTTCTTCACTAGAGCAGCAGCTGAATTGCCGTTTCATGAAGTATCCCTTCTTGCCCTTGCCCTTCTTGAAACTAGTGGTTTCACCAACCATCAACAATTGATGCCCCTTCTTGATTTCTACTTTTGTGGTGTCAAACATCGCAAATATCTCAAGGATCATCATATATGTCCCTGATATATTATAGTTCATCATGAAGCTCTAGCAGCTTGGTGGTAATGACTTCGGAGAAACATCACTATCTCATCTGGAAGATCAACTCCCACTCGATTCAAATGATTGTTGTACTCAGACAATCTGAGCACAAGCTTAACAATTGAGCTTTTCTCCCTTAGTTATGCAGGCTAAGAAAATCGTCGGAGGTCTTATACCTCTTGACATGGGCACGAGCCTGAAATCCCAATTTCAGCCCTCGAAACATCTCATATGTTTCGCGACGTTTCAAAAACGTCTTCGGTGCCTCAACTCTAAACCGTTTAACTGAACTATCACGTAGTTATCAAAATGTGTATGTCAGACGTTCTCAACATCCACAGACGATGTTCGAGGTTCAGCACACTGAGCGGTGCATTAAGGACATAAGCCTTCTATGAAGCAATGAGGACAATCCTCAGTTTACGGACCTAGTCCGCATAATTGCTACTATCAACTTTCAACTAAATTTTCTCTAGGAACATATCTTAAATAGTAGAACTGAAGTGTGAGCTATGACATAATTTGCGAAGACCTTTTGACTATGTTCAGGATAACTAAGTTCATCTTATGAACTCCCACTCAGATAGACATCCCTCCAGTCATCTAAGTGATTACATGATCCGAGTTAACTAGGCCGTGTCCGATCATCATGTGAGACGGACTAGTCAACATCGGTGAACATCTTCATGTTGATTGTATCTACCATACGACTCATGCTCGACCTTTCGGTCTCTTGTGTTCCGAGGCCATGTCTGTACATGCTAGGCTCGTCAAGTTAACCTAAGTGTTTCGCATGTGTTCCGAGGCCATGTTTGTACATGCTAGGCTCGTGAACACCCGTTGTATTCGAACGTAAGAATCTATCACACCCGATCATCATGTGGTGCTTCGAAACGACGAAGTTTTGCAACGATGCACAGTTAGGGAGAACACTTTCTTGAAATTTTTAAAGAGGGATCATCTTATTTACTACCGTCGTTCTAAGCAAATAAGATGCAAAAACATGATAAACATCACATGCAATCAAAATAATAGTGACATGATATGGCCAATATCACATAGCTCCTTTGATCTCCATCTTGGGGCTCCATGATCATCTTGTCACCGGCATGACACCATGATCTCCATCATCATGATCTCCATCATCGTGTCTTCATGAAGTTGTCTCGCCAACAATTACTTCTACTACTACAGCTAACGGTTAGCAATAAAGTAAAGTAATTACATGACGTTTATGTTCACACGCAGGTCATAAATAAATTAAGACAACTCCTATGGCTCCTGCCGGTTGTCATACTCATCGACATGCAAGTCGTGATTCCTATTACAAGAACATGATCAATCTCATACATCACATATCATTCATCACATTCTTCTTGGCCATATCACATCACATAGCATACCCTGCAAAAACAAGTTAGACGTCCTCTAATTGTTGTTTGCATGTTTTACGTGGCTGCTATGGGTTTCTAGCAAGAACGTTTCTTACCTACGCAAAAACCACAACGTGATATGCCAATTTCTATTTACCCTTCATAAGGACCCTTTTCATCGAATTCGATCCGACTAAAGTGGGAGAGACAGACACCCGCAGTCACCTTATGCAACTAGTGCATGTCAGTCGGTGGAACCGGTCTCACGTAAGCGTACGTGTAAGGTTGGTCTGGGCCGCTTCATCCCACAATGCCGCCGAATCAAGATTGGACTAGTAACGGTAGGCATATTGAACAAAATCAACGCCCACAACTACTTTGTGTTCTACTCGTGCATAGAATCTACGCAATAGACCTAGCTCATGATGCCACTGTTGGGGAACATAGCAGAAATTCAAAATTTTCCTACGTGTCACCAAGATTTATCTATGGAGAAACCAGCAACGAGGGGAAGGAGAGTGCATCTACATACCCTTGTAGATCGCTAAGCGGAAGCATTCAAGAGAACGGGGTTGAAGGAGTCATACTCGTCGTGATCCAAATCACCGGAGATCCTAGTGCCGAACGGACGGCACCTCGGCGTTCAACACACGTACAGTCCGGTGACGTCTCCCATGCCTTGATCCAGCAAGGAGAGAGGGAGAGGTTGAGGAAGACTCCATCCAGCAGCAGCACAACGGCGTGGTGGTGGTGGAGGAGCGTGGTACTCCAGCAGGGCTTCGCCAAGCACCGCAAGAGACGAGGAGAAAGAGAGGTAGGGCTGCGCCAACTAGAGGAGAGGAACTCGTGTGTAATGGGCAGCCCAAACCTCAAGTATATATAGGGGGAGGGGAGGGGCTGCGCCCCCACCTAGGGTTCCCTCCCTAGGGGTGGCGGCAGCCCCTAGATCCCATCTAGGGGGCGGCCAACGGGAGGGGAGAGAGAGAGGCGCACCAGGATGGGCCCTAAGGCCCATCTGCCCTTAGGGTTTGCCCCCTTTTCACCCCTTAGGCGCCTTGGGCCCTTGTGGGGGGGGGGCGCACCAGCCAACATGGGGCTGGTCCCCTCCCCACTTGGCCCATGCAGCCCTCCGTGGCTTGTGGCCCCACTTGGTGGACCCCTGGGACCCTCCCGGTGGTCCCGGTACGTTACCGATAAAACCCGAAACTTTTCTGGTGACCAAAACAGGACTTCCTATATTTAAATCTTTAGCTCTGGACCATTCCGGAACTCCTCGTGACGTCCGGGATCTCATCCGGGACTCCGAACAACATTCGGTAACCACATACAAACTTCCTTTATAACCCTAGCATCATCGAACCTTAAGTGTGTAGACCCTACGGGTTCGGGAACCATGCAGACATGACCGAGACGTCCTCCGGTGAATAACCAACAGCGGGATCTAGATACCCATGTTAGTTCCCACATGTTCCACGATGATCTCATCGGATGAACCATGATGTCGAGGATTCGATCAATCCCGTATACAATTCCCTTTGTCTATCAGTACGATACTTGCCCGAGATTCGATCGTCGGTATCCCGATACCTTGTTCAATCTCGTTACCGGCAAGTCTCTTTACTCGTTCCGTAACACATCATCCCGTGATCAACTCCTTGGTCACATTGTGCACATTATGATGATGTCCTACCGAGTGGGCCCAGAGATACCTCTCCGTCACACGGAGTGACAAATCCCAGTCTCGATTCGTGCCAACCCAACAGACACTTTCGGAGATACCTGTAGTGCACCTTTATAGCCACCCAGTTACGTTGTGACGTTTGGCACACCCAAAGCATTCCTACGGTATCCGGGAGTTGCACAATCTCATGGTCTAAGGAAATGATACTTGACATTAGAAAAGCTTTAGCAAACGAACTACACGATCTTGTGCTAGGCTTAGGATTGGGTCTTGTCCATCACATCATTCTCCTAATGATGTGATCCCGTTTTCAACGACATCCAATGTCCATGGTCAGGAAACCGTAACCATCTATTGATCAACGAGCTAGTCAACTAGAGGCTTACTAGGGACATGGTGTTGTCTATGTATCCACACATGTATCTGAGTTTTCTATCAATACAATTCTAGCATGGATAATAAACGATTATCATGAACAAGGAAATATAATAATAACCAATTTATTATTGCCTCTAGGGCATATTTCCAACACAAAGGAGATCTGCAAGCGGCGTGCCCAGCTCACGCTGGCACAGTGTCGTGACCCGGCATACACAGAGGACTCCCCGAACTAGGATGTGTGGTTCACCAGCAAGCACGACGCCATCCAGATCGATGTCGGCTTCGCACCGCCGCCCCTGGTGGTGGGGCGGGAGGATGAGGAGGCTGAGCTGGCGTACCTCGCCGCACTGGAGGAGACATACCAACA
>NC_041386.1:27824643-27860268 GCF_002162155.2 Triticum dicoccoides
GTGACGCCGCAGCAGTAGGCGGCCTACCTCCCACAGTGGAGGGCCCGCTAGCTGGTGGAGAAGCGGGACGACGGCAACCGGCGCATGCAGTTAGAGCGGGAGGAGGAGCAGCGACAGCGGTGGGCACGAGAGGAGGGTCGGTTTGCGAAAAAAAAACATGTTGTGTGCCTGTATAGGCTTTCAATCTTCTTAGTAAATTTTTTTTGAAACAAATAGGAGTAGGTCCGATCTCCGTGGCGAAAATTACACTCTCGTGTCTCTGCCGTATACAGTACATAGGGTATCACTGTCTGTATGTCCTTGTTTCTGGAAGAGTAAGGAACATCTTTCTGGAAGGAAAAAGAAGACCATTGTTTGCCCACATTTTCAATGGTACTGTAGGATAGTTCGCCACAAATTGCCCGTGTGTACCATCGCTCATAAACAATGACATTGTCACCAAATCAAAGCGATGTACGGGCGGCCCTTGCATCGCCATCGTATCGTTACATCGACACCACTATTACCACCCCTCGATGTTGTATCGCCATACAATAGTACGTACAAAATTGGAAATGTACCATTTATAAGACAAACTACTGTGTATATACGTGCAATCTACGCTAGGCGGCCTTGCAATCCCAGGAGGAAAAAACAAATCCGTGAGTGCTCGGAGACCGTAGAAACCAGGCTGCCGCGTAGGTCAGTCACTCGACGACAGTCAAGTGACAGCTAGATCTGGACTTTACCAGGTCAAAATCACCCCTCGCCCAATACCAAGCCGCCAGGTGCCCGTCGTGTCACCGCCACCTGCCCGGCGACGCCCGTCCGGTCGTGGAGGCGCCCCGACAGGTGGCAGTAGGAGATCGCCGCGTACACGAGGCGCCTCCTCATTGGCCTCGCCCTGCTTCCGGCGCGCTTATAAAAGAGCCCGGCAATGGCTGCTCTTGCCCACCAAATCAAGCGCTTCCTCCGCCGCTGCCCAACAGTCGCACCCGGCTCCAATTCATTCTCTTGGCAAATCGTCCAGTTCATCCCAAATTACCAGCTCTCATCCGCTTCTCTTCCTCCAAATCGTCGGCGTTTCTTGATCGACGAGGGCATGGCGACGACGGTGGACTGGCGCAGCTATAGGCCCGATCTTCCGGCGGCGATGTACCACATGGTGGACGGCAGAGACCAGGTAATGCACGCGTTCGCTCCGCCGACGGCGCAGGGCGCGGCGCCGACCATCTCCTTCTCCTTCCCCTGCCCCGGCGCGGAGCAGAGCGCCGGCCTGCTTCGTGGCGCCAGCTACCTCACTCCCGCGCAAATCCTCCAGCTCCAGTCGCAGCTCCACCACGTGCGCCGGGCGCCGGGCGCGGCCATGGCAGTGGCGGGGCAGCCCATGAAGCGGCACGGCGTTGCGGCGCTCCCGGCGCAGCCGGCGGCCAAGCTGTACCGCGGCGTGCGGCAGCGGCATTGGGGGAAGTGGGTCGCCGAGATCCGCCTGCCCCGCAACCGCACCCGCCTCTGGCTCGGCACCTTCGACACCGCCGACGAGGCCGCGCTGGCCTACGACGCCGCCGCCTTCCGGCTCCGCGGCGAGTCCGCCAGGCTCAACTTCCCCGAGCTCAGGCGCGGCGGCGAGCACCACGGCCCGCCGCTCGACGCCGCGATCGACGCCAAGCTCCGCTCCATCTGCCACGGGGAGGACCTGCCGCAGAGCCAGAGCAATGCGACGCCGGCGCCGACGCCGACCCTGACGCCGAGCTCTTTCCCGGACGTCAAGAGCGAGCCAGGCTGCTCCGTCTCCGAGAGCTCGTCGTCGGCCGACGGCGAGGTGTCCTCGTGCTCCGACGTCGTCCCGGAGATGCAGCTTCTTGATTTCTCGGAGGCTCCATGGGACGAGTCCCTGCTGCGCAAGTACCCGTCGCTCGAGATCGACTGGGACGCGATCCTTTCTTGAACCGAGTTCATGCCCGATCCACAGCTCGTTCAAAGTGATTGCTTCTGCTTTCGTTAGGCTCTTAGATAGGTTATTATGGGTTTGATCAAGTATTCTTGTGTAACATCAATCCCTGCTCTGCTTGGTTTTTGAATGGCATTGCCAGGAAGGAGGTTTTATGTAGAAATTTTAAGTATGTCATGTAGTTTGTGATTCAATAAAGATACACTTTGGTATACTTGAAATTGCTATTGGCATGCGTTTTGTACTGCAGTACTTTTTTATATTGTTCAGAATAGCATAACAGAGATGAGATGAAAGTTCTAATATAGGATGAGTTCTACAGTTGAATGGAACATGAATTAGTATAAAAGTTGCAAATTTGTTCCTAAATGCATCAACTAACCTCAGGACTATGAAGTAAAAAAAATCCCTTGATAGAAACTTGAAGATTTTGATGTTCTTGCACGAATTTGACTTTCAGAGACGACACTGCATGAGCCGGTTTCCACATAAATCACCCTTGCACAAATCTCTCTCAGTCTAGAGTCTTGGGGTTTGATACTTGTGGTGTCAAAAATAATTTTAATTTAGACAACATTACACTAATTTCAAATTCATATGATGTGTACACATTGCTATATTGCCGTTAATTTTAGCATTAAGATTATGAATGCAATTTTCCTTTTTGGTAGGGATGTGTTTGCAAGGACCTGTGATAATTAAGCCTTTAGAGAACAACAAGGGACTTGACAAACAGTTTGAACATGGCCTGGGAGATGTTGGAATTCTTGCTGGTTCGGCATTGCCGCTCTTGGTTCAGGCCAGGTAGGTTTAGCTATGATGTATCCCCTGTTCGGGTCGATCATCCCTTGTCTCTCTGCTTCGGGCATCATGTTTGGCGGAGAGGAAGAAGCAACAAACTCACTTCATACTAGCATCAAAAGACAAGAAGGCAGTGATCTGGTAGCGTCCTATGTTTAAAGCTGAACATGAACGGGCGCTATCGGGTCTCATTAGTACGCCTGCCTGCTTTAGTGTCATGCATTTTGTAGGTAAAATTATTTTTAGCATCAAGATTTTGAATTTTCTTTTTATGTAAGGGTATGTTTGTGAGGATCTGTGATACTTAAACCTTTAGAGAACAAGAAGGTACTTCACAAACAATTTGAACCACAGTTAATTTTAAATCAAGAAAAGGAAAAACGTGAAAAGTTCCCAAGTCCCTTAAAAGCTCAAGACGAGATAACCAATCTGAGAGCGGACGTGTCGTTCTAATCTTCACACACATCGCATAGCACACATGCACTTCACCTTACTCTGGGACAGAGCATGTAAACACTAAAAAGTTGCAGGTGCAGAGAGGGGGAAAGCATCTGGATCTCTGTGTCACCGAGGTTTGAAAGGCGGAGGGAATCATGTGGGGAAGTCAGGAGTCCACGTTAGCTCAGCTCTGATCCGGCTTAATGTAATGCTAATCCAGTTCCCCAGTAGGAGAGAGGAACTAGGCTAGCTCCTCCCCTGACCCCTGGTTCAGTGTATGTTCCTCAGTGTAATTGTCGTTTCCATCAATCAGACAATGGCTTGTATTATCCGGGTGTTAGAGGGATGATGCATGAACCTTGAGAAATGGACCGGTGAAGACGACAGATTAGCACCATCTTTGATGCATGAGAGGGGGTGAGTTAACATGGGTTCAGTCTTGTTCGTAGTAGCATCAGAAAGCAGTTGAAGGAACAGGCACATCTATACAATAGGCTTGTGGGGTGGGGCTTGTGTTGTCCTTCCAATATTGGCCAACCATGAGGAGCATTTTACAGCCACAACTCCTAGGGCTTAGTGGTGGTGAAGATGTAGTAAACATCAAGATCAGTGTCGCCGGGTGATGCATTTTCTTACTTGCAAACTACTACTACTACTAATGCTGAATGTGTGGATCCTGGCTGGTCTCCGTTGCTTTACAGATGGGTATGGCCTATCCAGAGCCTGCTTTTCGGGCCGTTCTCATGCTCTGGTCCATCATGGCGTTTGACCTTTCGTGATTTTGTATGCATATCCTCTACACTCGTCGCACAGGGTTTGCAGAAAAGGCACCATCCGTCAGTGCCCTGCAGACTGCAGTGCAGCCATTCGCGGGTCAACCCCATAATCGCCCATGGGCAAAAGTCAACACGGCGCTGTCAGTAGAGGCACTCGAGGGGGGTGGAAGACAGTGACGCCCACTGCGGGTTGACACCTGCGCAATCCTACTCATGGCTCCCGGTGCTCACTTGTGAGTTGACTTGGACACTTGGTGGTGTTTTGAGAGGGTTTCATTGGGCGAAACTGGAGGAGTGTGTTATGATGCAATGCGGAGGATTAATTAGTTTAATGATGGTTGGGGCGGAGGGGGAACCCATCCGTGCTGCTGCCATGACTGCAAGACTCACCCGTCGAGCAGAGGCGAAAGTCGAAAGTCGAGCGCGTGACATATCCATCCATTCTAGCTCAGGAGTTGGGCATGACAGCATGGTTGCACTTGACTTCGTTCTCCTAGGGCTTAAGGATGATGTGGGCGATCGCATGGGACTGATCTTGACGTAACACTGACGGCGTAGCTTAGATTAGTTGCCGTTGACTCTGGTAAAGGAACGGTGGATCCCTTTGGTGCGGACGAGTGATGGGATCGGAGCTATGGAGTGGAAGTGAGGCGGGTGATTGATGCGATCGGGACTATGGAAGTGAGGCAGGCGGTGCTCATGAATCATGATGCATGAACCCTTGGGTATTTGACGAGTTCTACGCGCTTGTGCAGCAGGGTGGTCATGTGCGTGCCATGCTGATGTTAACAATCATGTCATGGGCCTGGGCGAGTGGTGAGTGGGCGGATGGGCATGCATTAGCGTGAAGCCATGTCGGCAAAGCACGAGTGCCTGTCAGAGTGCACCGCATTCACTGATCTAATCCTGTTGCTCCTGCGAGCTGACAAGTGTCGGTTCGCCCGGTGACTTGGGTGTTCCCGACTTGTAATCTCGAAATCATTACGGGTATCCTTGCAAAGGTCACTCCCTCATCATTTTTGGTGTAATGCATGTGTGCCATTTATCTTGACCTGAGAGTTTTTATTTTTTTCGTAACAAAACGTTTTATCTCAATCATGGGTCCAAATACCAAACCATTTTCACCGTTGAAAGTTGAAACTAAATCACATGTTAATGGCTTTGTCAATTTTTTTTCAGGAAAATCAGAAGGAAATAAAAATCACGGGAAACAAAAAAGTAAAAGAAAAATGAAAACCAAAAAACCAGTTCCTGCAAAATAACGAATACAGAGCTCGGACGCGCAGTTGAGGTTTTTCACTCCTTTTTTGAAGCCCAAGATGTGCTTTTCCCTTTTCTTCGCCTGCGAAAGCAAAATTGTGCTTTCATGAGAAACAAATTTATGCTTCTCGTGAAAGCATAATTTGTTTTCCGAAGAAGCAAAATTGTGCTTCTCGCAAAAGCAAATCTGCGTCTCTTGTGGAAGCACACATTTCCCCCTTTTTCGAGTAGCACAGAAGCACTTTTTTTTACACAAGAAGCATAAGTGTTCTTCTCGAGGAAGCAAATCTTTTCTTCCAGAAGCAAATTTGTGCTTCTCATGGATGCACACATTTTTTCCTTTTTCGGGAAGCATAGTTGTGTTTCTCGCGAAAGCAATTCTATACAAGAAGCAAATATGTGCCTCTCGTGGAAAAACAGATTCACTTTTCTACGTGAAAGAATTCCGCGCAATTTTCTCTCTCTCCATAGTCTAGGGAAAATCAGGTAAAAACCGAAAAATAAACAAAACTAAAAATGAAAACACGTAAAAAAAATCCAAAGGTAGCGTCCAACATGCAACATGTGGCAGTGGAGGGACGCACCTCTTGGCGTGCTCACAGGCCATCAAAGTGACCCCTGGAGGTCCCTGCAAGGGGTAATCTTAGGCTCACAGGTAGAGAGAATCATACTTAGACCTTTTTTCGCAAAAAAAAAGAGAATTATACTTAGACCTTTTCTAATGCATGTGTTCTTAAATGAGGTGATAAGTGCATTAAAGGATTTAACAACTAAACTTCCCATTTGCATATGTGTTTAGTTCTGGTTACTACGCTCCCTTCATTTAATTAGGTGTAGACTTATATTTATGTTTCCACCTAGGTGCACTCTTTTAGCATCGTTTCTTCCTGAGATCACCATACTACTCTCTCTCTTTATATATATTCTTAATTAACATGCCATATCAGATTTTTGCTTAGGGCAATCTTGACACTTGTACAAGGAGAAGCGTTGGGAGGGGCTTCAAAAAATATACATAGAGAGTCATGCCCAATTTATCGCGTAAGTCGACGGATAGCGATGTAGTGCGCACCCCCAATTGTTCACGCAGACATGGGCCGACCCATATTTGGAAATGTCATTGCCTTTCTCCCACCGTTTTTTGGAAGGTTTGAACCTTCAGAATTGGTTTTACTTTCTTTTATATTTTTTAGGGTTTCCCTTTTTTCCCATATTAAAATTTTGGAATATTATTTTTTAAATTAGAGAACAAATTTTGAAATTTAGAAACATTTTTGAATTTCAGAACTATTCTAAAATTTGGAAACATTTTTAGAAATTTACAATAAGTTATGATTTCATTATTTTTTAGATATAGGATTATTCTATGAATTTGCCAGAATTTTAAAAAATTCAGAATATTTTCGGAATTCGTGAACATTTTTTTAATTCATGAATATTTTTGAATTTCAGGAACAAAATATTAAATTCGTAATTTGTTTTTGAATTTATGAATACTTTTTAATCAAGATCATTTTTAAAATATAGGAATATTTTTTAAAAGTTATGAACATCTTTAAATTCGTAAATATTTTTTGAAATTAGAAACATTTATGAAATTCATGCTCATTTATATGAATTCATTAACATTTTTTAAATTTGAAACCTTTTTTAAAAATTCATATATTTTTTAATTTGGGAGTATTTTAAATTTGTGATTCTTAAAAATAGGATAAAAATTGAACCTTTTTTTCAAATTAGTAATTTATTTGAAAATCATTTTGTTGAAATCCCTCATTTTTTAAAGAAGCAAAAAGCATAAAAGATAAAGAAAAAAGCAAAAAGATGAAACAAAACAAGAGACGAAAAAAACAGGGCACATCGGCCGGCAAAAAATCGCGCGTGTGGAGGAGTGGTGTGTGTTAGCTCGCTTTCCACTACACAGGATGGGGAGTAGTGGAAAACATCAAGTTTTGTCGACGATGCCGTTGCCATGCAAGAGGACCTATATTTGGGTGGTTATTATTTGGGTGGTTATGAGGTTAATGGTATTCCCAACTCAACAGTGTTCAAGTCTTAGACTTGAAACTGCTCTCACAATTTTCTGGATTTATTACAGTTTTTTCGGAAATGTGCCTTGAGTGGAAGGAACGTTCCCGTCGACTACAAAGACGTTTGCGGCGAGTTCGTCAATTTCAAGATGACGTGTCGGTTCAATCTCTCGGAGGTGCTTATAGGGGTAGAGTGTGCGCGTGCATTCATAGCGCTGAGCGTATGTCCGTATGTATGAGCGTCTGCATCTGTATCGCGAAACAAAAATAATGTTGGAACGTCTCTGACAAATTGCTCCCATTGCCACCTTTGCGCAACCTCAACCATTTCTCCTTCTTTATTCCTCCTTGAAACAGGCTCTCGCCCTGCTTTATATATAAAAACAACAACACAAAAATTACACGGACGAACAATACAATGTGGTGAGGTGGTCCTCTAAGACAGCAGATTCCTAGATAACTGGCAAACATAAACGCACGCGGCTATGCTTCCAAAAAACTAGCACAGGAAAACCTGATTACAATCCCATGACATGACCTAGGACACCTAGCCTCCACGAAAACGCCCACCAAAGTGGACAAGGGTTTTCACCTGGAGACTCTGGCACGGAGAGGAGAACCACGGTGATGTCTACGAGAAGATAACATCACCTGCAGATGTTGTCGTCGTGGCGCTAAAGCGTGGAGCTTTCGCTCAGCATCTCACCCGTGCAACCACGGGGCACCCAGAACTGTCACCGCGAGAACCGGCCTCAATATACGGACCTAGGCAACAGAAAGTGCGCCCAAACCACCCTCCGCTACACCCCTCACCGCCGGGCGATAGAGAAACGTAGCCACCACCACGGCCACGGAACCTGCCTAAATGACACCATCCGGACCACCATCCGGGGCCGCCGCCCCGAAATCCATGTCCCTAGTCACCGCCAACCATCAACGTTGCAACTTATAGACCACGGTGGGAAGAACGGAAGACACATCCTTCTGCTCCTAGCCCGACATCAGCCACTGGACCTGGGTGGTCACCTCCACAGTACGAGGCATCCACAGCCAGTCCCTATGGACCGAGGGGACACGACGTAGTAGTTGCCGACGGCCACTGCGGATCAAGCCCTGACACTAGTCCTCGACCTTGGCTGAGGCAAGCTCAGACGCCGCCACACCCATGACCACTGATGTCTCTCCGACCAACGACAAATCAACAACATGGGCGCCCGGACCGACGCCACAACGGAGCAGCAAGATGCTACCTCTTGAGCTTGCTTTGGATTTCCCCGAAGAGGAAAGGATGATGCAACACAGTAGCGTAAGTATTTCCCTCAGTTTTTGAGAACCAAGGTATCAATCCAGTAGGAGGCCACGCTCAAGTCCCTCGTACCTGCACAAAACGATAGCTACTCGCAACCAACGCGATTAGGGGTTGTCAATCCCTTCATGGTCACTTACGAGAGTGAGATCTGATAGATATAATATTTTTGGTATAGAGATGCAAAGTGAAAAGTAAAAGGCAAAGTAAAAAAGAAAAGCAAGATTAAAGTGATGGAGATTAATATGATGAGAATAGACCCGGGGGCCATAGGTTTCACTAGTGGCTTCTCTCAAGAGCATAAGTATTCTACGGTGGGTGAACAAATTACTGTTAAGCAATTGACAGAATTGAGCATAGTTATGAGAATATCTAGGCATGATCATGTATATAGGCATCATGTCCGTGACAAGTAGACCGAAACGATTCTGCATCTACTACTATTACTCCACTCATCGACCGCTATCCAGCATGCATCTAGAGTATTAAGTTAAAAACAGAGTAACGCTTTAAGCAAGATGACATGTAGTAGAGAGATAAATTCATGCAATATGAAATAAACCCCATCTTGTTATCCTCGATGGCAACGATGCAATACGTGCCTTGCTGCCCCTTCTGTCACTGGGAAAGGACACCGCAAGATCGAACCCAAAGTTAAGCACTTCTCCCATGGCAAGAACTACCAATCTAGTTGGCCAAACCAAACGGATAATTCGAAGAGACTTGCAAAAATAACCAATCATACATAAAAGAATTCAGAAAAGATTCAAATATTACTCATAGATAGACTTGATCATAAACCCATAATTCATCGGTCTCAACAAACACACCGCAAAAGAAGAAGATTGCATCGAATAGATCTCCACAAGAGAGGGGGAGAACTTTCTATTGAGATCCAAAAAGAGAGAAGAAGCCATCTAGCTACTAACTATGGACCCGAAGGTCTAAGGTAAACTAATCACACTTCATCGAAGAGGCTATGATGATGTAGAAGCCCTCCGTGATGACGGCCCTCTCCGGCGGAGCTCCGGAACAGGCCCCAAGATGGGATCTCGTGGATACAGAAAGTTGCGGCGGTGGAATTAGGTTTTTGGCTCCTGTTCTGATCGTTTGGGGGTATGTAGGTATATATAGGAGGAAGGAGTACGTCGGTGGAGCACTGAGTGGCCCACAAGGCAGGGGGCGCGCCCCCACCCTCATGACCGCCTCTTTGACTCCTTGGAGTAGGGTCCAAGTCTCCTGGATCACGTTTGGTGAGAAAATCACGTTTCCGAAGGTTTTATTCTGTTTGGACTCCGTTTGATATTATGTTTCTCCGAAATACTGAAATAGGCAAAAAACAACAATTCTGGGCTGGGCCTCCGGTTAATAGGTTAGTCCCAAAAATAATATAAAATTGGAAAATAAAGTCCAATATAGTCCAAAACAGTAGATAATATAGCATGGAGCAATCAAAAATTATAGATACGTTGGAGATGTATCAGGCATCCCCAAGCTTAATTCCTGCTCGTCCTCGAGTAGGTAAATGATAAAAAGAGAATTTTTGATGCAGAGTGCTACTTGGCATAATTTCAATGCAAATCTTCTTAATTGTGATATGAATATTCAGATTCGAAAGATTCAAGACAAAAGTTTATATTGACATAAAAATAATAATACTTCAAGCATACTAACAAAGCAATTATGTCTTCTCAAAATATCATGGCCAAAGAAAGTTATCCCTACAAAATCATATAGTCTGGCTATGCTCTATCTTCACCACGCAAAGTATTTAAATCATGCACAACCCCGATGACAAGCCAAGCAATTGTTTCATACTCTATCTTTTTCAAACTTTTTCAATCTTCTCGCAATACATGAGCGTGAGCCATGGATATAGCACTATAGGTGGAATAGAATGGTGGTTGTGGAGAAGACAAAAAGGAGAAGATAGTCTCACATCAACTAGGCGTATCAATGGGCTATGGAGATGCCCATCAATAGATATCAATGTGAGTGAGTAGGGATTGCCATGCAACGGATGCACTAGAGCTATAAGTATATGAAAGCTCAAAAAAGAAACTAAGTGGGTGTGCATCCAACTTGCTTGCTCATGAAGACCTAGGGCAATTTGAGGAAGCCCATCATTGGAATATACAAGCCAAGTTCTATAATGAAAGATTCCCACTAGTATATGAAAGTGACATAACGAGAGACTCTCTATCATGAAGATCATGGTGCTACTTTGAAGCACAAGTGTGGTAAAAGGATAGTAACATTGTCCCTTCTCTCTTTTTCTCTCATTTTTTATTTGGGCCTTTTCTCTTTTTTATGGCCTCTTTTCTTTCTCTTTTTATTTGGGCTTCTTTGGCCTCTTTTATTTATTTTTCGTCCGGAGTCTCATCCCGACTTATGGGGGAATCATAGTCTCCATCATTCTTTCCTCACTTGGGACAATGCTCTAAAAATGATGATCATCACACTTTTATTTTTCTTACAACTCAACAATTACAACTCGATGCTTAGAACAAAATATGACTCTATATGAATGCCTCCGGAGGTGTACCGGAATATGCAATATGACAATGATGGAGTGTGTCATAATAAACGGAACAGTGGAAAGTTGCATGGCAATATATCTCGAAATGTCTATGGAAATGCCATGATAGGTAGGTATGGTGGCTGTTTTGAGGAACGTATATGGTAGGTGTATGATACCGGCGAAAGGTGCGCGGTATTAGAGAGGCTAGCAAAGGTGAAAGGGTGAGAAAAAGTGCATATAATCCATGGACTCAACATTATTCATAAAAAACTCATATACTTATTGCAAAAATCTAGAAGTTATCAAAGCAAAGTATTACGCGCATGCTCCTAGGGGGATAGATTGGTAGGAAAAGACCATCGCTCGTCCCCGACCGTCACTCATAAGGAAGACAATCAATCAATAAATCATGCTCCGACTTCATCACATAACGGTTCACCATACGTGCATGCTACGGGAATCACAAACTTTAACACAAGTATTCTTTAAATTCACAACTACTCAACTAGCATGACTCTAATATTATCACCTCCATATCTCAAAACAATTATCATGCTTCAATGTTTTCTTAGTATTCAACACACTCAAAAGAAAATTTCACAAATCTTGAATACCAAGCATGTTATTATTAAGCAAATTACCATGCTATTAAGAGACTCTCAAAATAATTTAAGTGAAGCATGAGAGATCAATAGTTTCTTTAAAACAAATCCACCACCATTCTCTAAAAGATCTAAGTGAAGCACATAGAGCAAAACTACATAGCTCAAAAGATATAAGTGAAGCACATAGAGCAAAATTATAACGCTCAAAAGATATAAGTGAAGCACATAGAGCAAAACTACTTAGCTCAAAAAATATAAGTGAAGCACATAGAGAAAAATTATAACGCTCAAAAGATATAAGTGAAGCACATAGAGCAAAACTACTTAGCTCAAAAAATATAAGTGAAGCACATAGAGCAAAATTATAATGCTTAAAAGATATAAGTGAAGCACATAGAGTATTCTATCAAATTTTAATTCATGTATGGCTCTCTCAAAATGTGTGTACAACAAGTATGATTGTGGCATACTAAAACATAAAGACACAAATAATACAAGACGCTCCAAGAAAAACACATATCATGTTGGTGAATAAAAATATAGCTCCAAGTAAATTACCGATGGAAGTGGACGAAAGAGGGGATGCCTTCCGGGGCATCCCCAAGCTTTGACTTTTTGGTGTCCTTGGATTATCTTGGGGGTGCCATGGGCATCCCCAAGCTTATTCTCTTGACACTCCTTGTTCCATAATCCATCAGAGGAATTCACCCAAAACTTGAAAACTTCACAACACAAAACTTAAAGTAGAAAATTCGTGAGCTTCGTTAGCGAAAGAAAACAAAAAACAACTTCAAGGTACTGTAATGAACTCATTCTTTATTTATATTGGTGTTAAACCTACTGTATTCCAACTTCTCTATGGATTATAAACTATTTTACTAGCCATAGATTCATCAAAATAAGCAAACAACACACGAAAAACAGAATCTTTCAAAAACAGAACAGTCTGCAGTAATCTGTAGCTAGCGCAAGATTTGGAACCCCAAAAATTCTAAAATAAATTGATGGACGTGAGGAAGTTATCTATTAATCATATTCAAAAAGAATTAACTAAATATCACTCTTCAAATAAAAATGACAGCAGTTCGTGAGCGCTAAAGTTTCTGTTTTTTACAGCAAGTTCAACAAGACTTTTCCCAAGTCTTCCCAGCGGTTCTACTTAGCACAAACACTAATTAAACACAAAAAACACAACCAAAACAGAGGCTAAATAAATTATTTATTACTAAACAGGATCAAAAAGTAAGGAATAAAATAAAATTGGGTTGCCTCCCAACAAGCGCTATCGTTTAACGCCCCTAGCTAGGCATAAAAGCGAGGATAGATCTAGGTATTTCCATCTTTGGTAGGCAATCCATAAGTGGCTCTCATGATAGTTTCATATGGAAATTTTATTTTCTTTCTTGGAAAGTGTTCCATGCCCTTTTTTAATGGAAATTGAAATCTAATATTCCCTTCCTTCATATCAATAATCTCACCAACCGTTCTAAGGAAAGGTCTACCAAGAATAATAGGGCAAGAAGGATTGCAATCTATATCAAGAACAATGAAATCTACGGGCACATAATTCCTATTTGCAACAAGAAGAACATCATTAATCCTTCCCATAGTTTTCTTAATAGTAGAATCTGAAAGATGCAAGTTTAGAGAGCAATCATCAAAATTATGGAAATCTAGTAAATCACACAAAGTCTTGGGAATAGTAGAGACACTAGCACCCAAATCACACAGAGCATAAAACTCATGATCTTTAATTTTAATTTTAATAGTTGGTTCCCACTCATCATAGAGTTTTCTAGGGATAGAAACTTTCAACTCAAGTTTTTCTTCATAAGATTGCGTCAAGGCATCAACAATATGTTCAGTGAAGGCTTTCTTTTGACTATAAGCATGTGGAGAATTTAGCACGGATTGCAACAAGGAAATACAATCATAATTAAATTCCTTGAGATCCAGTATAGTGGGTTTAGCAACATCTAGATTTTTATTTCTTTCAATCCCACTTTCATCAATTTCATCATAAAGATCTAAATACTCCGAATTTTTAGAACGCCTTCTAGGTAAAGGAAGATCATATTCGGTTTCATCAAGATTCATATTGCAAAAGAAAGATTTAATAGGAGACACATCAATAACTTTTAGATCTTCATCTTGATTTTCATAGGAATTTGAAGAACACGCTTTAATAAAGGCATCTTTGGAAGCACGCATCCTAGCGGTTCTTTCCTTGCACTCATCAATGGAAATTCTCATGGCTTTGAGAGACTCATTGATATCATGCTTAGGAGGAATAGATCTAAGCTTTAAAGAATCAACCTCAAGAGAAATTCTATCAACGTTCCTATCCAAATCATCAAGTTTAAGCAATTTCTCTTCAAGCAAAGCACTAAAATTCTTTTGTGAATTCATAAACTCTTTAACACTATTCTCAAATTCAGAGGGCATCTTATTATAATTTCCATAAGAGTTGTTGTAGGAATTCCTATAATTATTAGAAGGATTACTAGGATATGACCTAGGATTAAAATTCCCTCTATAAGCGTTGTTACCAAAATTATTCCTACCAACAAAATTCACATCCATAGATTCATTGGTATTCTCAATCAAAGTAGACAAAGGCATATCATTAGGATCAAAAGAAACACTCTTAGTAGCAAATAATTTGATAAGTTCATCCATCTTTCCACTCAAAACATTGATTTCTTCTATCGCATGCACTTTTTTATTAGAAGATCTTTCAGTATGCCATTGAGAATAATTAACCATAATATCATCTAGGAGTTTAGTAGCATCTCCTAAAGTGATTTCCATGTGCCTCCCGCGGCCGAATCTAAAAGATTTCTAGAAGCAAAATTCAATCCGGCATAAATTTTTTGTATAATCATCCACAGATTCAAACAATGAGTAGGGCAATTACGTATCATTAATTTCATTCTCGCCCAAGCTTGTGCAACATGTTCATCATCAAGTTGCTTAAAGTTCATAATATCGTTTCTAAGAGAGATGATCTTAGAGGGAGAGAAATACTTAGAGATAAAAGCATCTTTGCACTTGTTCCAAGAATCAATACTATTTTTAGGCAAAGACGAAAACCAAGCTTTAGCACGATCTCTAAGCGAAAAAGGAAATAGCTTCAATTTAACGACATCATTATCGACATCTTTTTTCTTTTGCATATCACATAAATCAACAAAGCTATTCAGATGAGTAGCGGCATCTTCACTAGGAAGGCCGGCGAACTGATCTTTCATAACAAGATTCAACAAAGCAGTATTGATTTCACAAGATTCAGTATTGGCAACAGGAGCAATCGGAGTGCTAAGGAAATCATTATTATTGGTATTGGTGAAGTCACACAATTTGGTAGTATCTTGAGCCATCGCAACAAACAAGCAATCCAACACACGAGCAAACAAAAGGCAAGCGGGCAAAAAGAGGCAAATAGAGAGGGAGGATAAAGAGAGAGAGAGAGAGAGGGCGAATAAAACGGAAAGGGTGAAGTGGGGGAGAGGAAAACGAGAGGCAAATGGCAAATAATGTAATGCGAGAGATAGGGATTGTGATGGGTGCTTGGTATGTTGACTTTTTGCGTAGACTCCCCGGCAACGGCGCCAGAAATTCTTCTTGCTACCTCTTGAGCTTGCGTTGGATTTCTCCGAAGAGGAAAGGATGATGCAGTAGAGTAGCGTAAGTATTTCCCTCGGTTTTTGAGAACCAAGGTATCAATCTAGTAGGAGGCCACGCTCAAGTCCCTCGTACCTGCACAAAACGATAGCTACTCGCAACCAACACGATTAGGGGTTGTCAATCCCTTCACGGTCACTTACGAGAGTGAGATCTGATAGATATAATATTTTTGGTATTTTTGGTATAGAGATGCAAAGTGAAAAGTAAAAGGAAAAGTAAAAAGCAAAGCAAGATTAAAGTGATAGAGATTAATATGATGAGAATAGACTCGGGGGCCATAGGTTTCACTAGTGGCTTCTCTCAAGAGCATAAGTATTCTACGGTGGGTGAACAAATTACTGTTGAGCAATTGACAGAATTGAGCATAGTTATGAGAATATCTAGGCATGATCATGTATATAGGCATCACGTCCGTGACAAGTAGACCGAAACGATTCTGCATCTACTACTATTACTCCACTCATCGACCGCTATCCAGCATGCATCTAGAGTATTAAGTTAAAAACAGAGTAACGCTTTAAGCAAGATGGCGTGATGTAGAGAGATAAATTCATGCAATATGAAATAAACCCCATCTTGTTATCCTCGATGGCAACGATGCAATACGTGCCTTGCTGCCCCTTCTGTCACTGGGAAAGGACACCGCAAGATCGAACCCAAAGCTAAGCACTTCTCCCATGGCAAGAACTACCAATCTAGTTGGCCAAACCAAACGGATAATTCGAAGAGACTTGCAAAGATAACCAATCATACATAAAAGAATTCAGAAAAGATTCAAATATTATTCATAGATAGACTTGATCATAAACCCACAATTCATCGGTCTCAACAAACACACCGCAAAAGAAGAAGATTACATCAAATAGATCTCCACAAGAGAGGGGGAGAACTTTGTATTGAGATCCAAAAAGAGAGAAGAAGCCATCTAGCTACTGTTGGAAATATGCCCTAGAGGCAATAATAAATTAGTTATTATTATATTTCATTGTTCATGATAATCGTTTATTATCCATGCTAGAATTGTATTGATAGGAAACTCAGATACATGTGTGGATACATAGACAACACCATGTCCCTAGTAAGCCTCTAGTTGACTAGCTCGTTGATCAATAGATGGTTATGGTTTCCTGACCATGGACATTGGATGTCGTTGATAACGGGATCACATCATTAGGAGAATGATGTGATGGACAAGACCCAATCCTAAGCCTAGCACAAGATCGTGTGGTTTGATCATGTTCTTGTAATAGGAATCACGACTTGCATGTCGATGAGTATGACAACCGGCAGGAGCCATAGGAGTTGTATTAATTTATTTATGACCTGCATGTCAACTTAAACGTCATGTAATTACTTTACTTTATTGCTAAACCATTATCCATAGTAGTAGAAGTAATAGTTGACGAGACGACTTCATGAAGACACGATGATGGAGATCATGATGATGGAGATCATGGTGTCATGCCGGTGACGATGATGATCATGGCACCCCGAAGATGGAGATCAAAAGGAGCAAAATGATATTGACCATATCATGTCACTATTTGACTGCATGTGATGTTTATCGTGTTTTACATCTTATTTGTTTAGAACGACGGTAGCTTAAATAAGATGATCCCTCGCAATAATTTCAAGAAAGTATTCCCCCTAACTGTGCACCGTTGCGAAGGTTTGTTGTTTCGAAGCACCACGTGATCATCTGGTGTGATAGATTCTAACGTTCGAATACAACGGGTGTAAGCCAGATTTACACACGCAATACACTTAGGTTGACTTGACGAGCCTAGCATGTACAGACATGGCCTCGGAACACGGAAGACCGAAAGGTCGAACATGAGTCGTATAGAAGATACGATCAACATGAAGATGTTCACCGATGATGACTAGTCCGTCTCACGTGATGATCGGACACGGCCTAGTCGACTCGGATCATGTATCACTTAGATGACTAGAGGGATGTCCATCTGAGTGGGAGTTCATTGAATAATTTGATTAGATGAACTTAATTATCATGAGCATAGTCTAAATTGTCTTTGCAAATATGTTGTAGATAAATAGCTCACGTTGTAGCTCCATGTTTCAATACGTTCCTAGAGAAAGATTAAGTTGAAAGATATTGTAAGCAATGATGCGGACTGGGTCCATAGTCCGAGGAGTGTCCTCACTGCTACACAGAAGGCTTACGTCCTTGATGCACCGCTCGATGTGTAAACCCCTACAACGTCGTCTGTGGATGTTGTGAACACCTGACAGACACATCCTGATGACTACTTGATAGTTTAGTGCACCATACTTTACGTCTTAGAATCGGGATTCCAATGACGTTTTTAACGCCATAAGACATATGAGATGTTCCAAGAGCTGAAATTGGGATTTCAGGCTCATGCCCGTGTTGAGAGGTATGAGACCTCTGACAAGTTCTTTTGCCAACAAGATGGAGGAGAATAGCTTAGCTAGTGAGCATGTGCTCAGAATGTCTGGGTGCTAGAATCACTTAAATCAAGTGGGAGTTAAACTTCCAGATAAGATAGTGATTGATAGAGTTCTCTAGCCACTATCACTAAGCTACTAGATCTTCGTGATGAACTATGACATGCAAGGGATGGAGTTGATCCCGGAGCTGTTCGCGGTGCTTAAGACCACAAAAGGTAGAAATCAAGAAGGAGCATCAAGTGTTGATGGTTTAACAAGACCACTGGTTTTAAGAAGGGCAAGGGCTAGAAGGGAAACTTCATGGATGGCAAACCAGTTGCCGCTCCAGTGAAGGAACCCAAGGTTGAACCCAAACCTGAGACTAAGTGCTTCTATTGTAAGGGGAACGGTCACTGGTAGCGGAATTACCCCAAATGCATGGTAGATAAGAAGGCTGGCAACTTCAACAAAGTATATACGTGTTATTAATGTGTACCTCACTAGTACTCCTGGTAGTACCTGGATATTGGATACCGGTTCAGTTGCTATTATTGGTGACTTGAAGCAAAAGCTACGGACTAAACGGAGACTGGCTAAGGGCGAGGTGACGATGTGTGTTGGAAGTGTTTCCAAAGTTGATGAGATCACCATCGCACGCTCCATCTGCCTTCAGGATTAGTATTGAACCTAGATAAATGTTATCAGCTGTCTACGTTGAGCATGAATATGATTAGATCATGTTCACTGCAATACGGTTATTCATTTAAGTTAGAGAATAATGGTTATTCTATTTACATGAATAATACCTTTCATGGTCATGCACCCTATGTGAATGGTTCATTGAATCTCGGTCGTGGTAATACGCATGTTCACGCCAAAAGATGCAGAGTTAATAATGATAGTACCACTTTCTTGTGGCACTGCCGCTTAGGTCATATTGGCGTAAGATGCATGAAGAAACTCCATGTCAATGGATGTTTGGAGTCACTTGAGTTTGAATCGCTTGACGCATGCGAGCCATGCCTCATGGGCAGGATGACTAAGACCCCGTTTTCAGGTACAATGAAACGGGCAAGTGACTTGTTGGAGATCATACATGCTGATGCGTGTGATCCAATGAGAATTGAAGCGTGCGGTGGATATCGCTATTTTCTCATCTTCACCGACGATTTGAGTAGATATAGGTATATTTACTTAATGAAGCACAAGTCTGAAACGTTTGAAAAGTTCAAGCAATTTCATAGTGAAGTTAAGAATCATCATAACAAAGAAGATCATGTTCCTACGATCTGATCAAAGGGGGATTTTCTGAGTTATGAGTTTGGCAATCACTTAAGACATTGTGGAATTGTTTCGCAGTTGAAGCCACCTGGAACACCACAGTGTAATGGTGTGTCCGAACGTCATAATCGAACCTTATGAGATATGGTGCGATCTATGATGTCTCTTACCGATCTACCGCTATTATTGAGGTTATGCATTAGAGACATCTACATTCACTTTAGATAGGACACCATATAAGTCCGTTGAGACGACGTCGTATGAACATTGGTTTGGCAAGAAACCAAAGTTGTCGTTTCTTAATGTTTGGGGTTGCGATACTTAAGGCTTCAGCCGGAAAGGCTCGAACCCAAAAGTGGACAAACACATCTTCATAGGATACCCAAAGGTGACAGTTGGGTATACCTTCTATCTCAGATCCGAGGGCAAATTGTTTGTCGCTAAGAACGGGTCCTTTCTCGAGAAGGAGTTTCTCTCGAAAGAATTGAGTGGGAGGAAGATAGAACTTGATGAGGTTGCCGAACCTTTACTTCAACCAGAGAGTGATGCAACACAGAAAGATGTTTTCTGTGGCGCCTACATCTGTTGAATAGGAAGTTAATGATAGTGATCATGAAGCTTCGGATCAAGTTGCTATCGAACCTCGTAGGTCGACAAGGATATGTACTACTCCTGAGTGGTACGGTAATCATGTCTTAGATATCATGTTGTTAGACAACAATGAACCTACGAGCTATGGAGAAGCAATGGTGGGCCCGTATTCCGACAAATGGTTAGAAGCCATGAAATCCGAGATAGGATCCATGTATCAGAACAAAGTATGGACTTTGGTGGACTTGCCCAATGATCGGCAAGCCATTAAGATAAATGGATCTTTAAGAAGAAGATGGACGTGGGCGGTAATGTTACCGTCTATGAAGCTCGACTTGTGGGAAAGAGTCTTTTCACAAGTTCAAGGAGTTAACTATGATGAGAATTTCTCACCCGTAGCGATGCTTAAGTCCGTCGGAATCATGTTAGCATTAGCTGTATTTTTCGATTATGAAATCTGACAGATGGATGTCAAAAATAAGTTTTCTTACCAGTTTTCGTAAGAAAGAGTTGTATGTGATACAATCAAAGTTTTGTCGATCCTAAGGATGCTAAAAGGTATGCTGGCTCCAGCGATCCTTCTATAGACTAGAGCAAGCATCTCGGAGTCAGAATATATGCTTTGATGGAGTGATCAAAGCTTTTAGGTTTATACAATGTTTGCTAGAAACTTGTATTTACAAGAAAGTGAGTGGGAGCGCTACAACATTTCTGATAAGTATATGTGGATGACATATTGTTGATCTGAAATAATGTAGAATTTCTGGAAAGCATAAATGGTTGTTTGAAGAGTGATCTTCAAAGGAAGACCTGGATAAAGTTGCTTACATATTGGGCATCAAGATCTATAGAGATAGATCAAGACGCCTGATGATACTTTCAAAGAACGCACACCTTGACATGATTTTGAAGGAGTTCAAAATAGATCAATCAAAGAAGGGATTCTTACCTGAGTTGTAAGGTGTGAAGTTGAGTAAGACTCAAAGCTTGACCACGGCAGAAGAAAGAGTAAGGACGAAGGTCGTCCCCTATGCTTTTGTCATAGGCTCTATACGGTATGCCATGCTGAGTACCGCACCTGATGTGTGCCTTGCACATGTCTGGCAAGAGGGTACAAAGGTGATCTAGGAGCGGATCACCAGATAGCGGTCAAAATTATCCTTAGAGGAATAAGGAAATGTTTCTCGGTTATGGAGGTGATAAAGAGTTCGACGTAAAGAGTTACGTCGATGCAAGCTTAACACCTATCCGGATAGCTCTGAGTAGAGACACCGGATACGTATACTGGAGCAACAATTTGGAATAGCTCCAAGTGGAACGTGGTAGCAGCATCTACGATATGACATAAAGTTTTGCGAAATACATAGGGATCTGAATATTGCAGACCCGTTGACTACAACCTCTCTCACAAGCATAACATGATCAAACCCAGAACTCATTGAGTGTTAATCACATAGTGATGTGAACTAGATTATTGAGTCTAGTAAACTCTTTGGATGTTGGTCACATGGGGATGTGACCTGTGAGTGTTAATTACATGGCGATGTGAACTAGATTATTGACTCTAGTGCAAGTGGGAGACTGTTGGAAATATGCCCTAGAGGCAATAATAAATTAGTTATTATTATATTTCATTGTTCATGATAATTGTTTATTATCCATGCTAGAATTGTATTGATAGGAAACTCAGATACATGTGTGGATACATAGACAACACCATGTCCCTAGTAAGCCTCTAGTTGACTAGCTCGTTGATCAATAGATGGTTATGGTTTCCTGACCATGGACATTGGATGTCGTTGATAACGGGATCACATCATTAGGAGAATGATGTGATGGACAAGACCCAATCCTAAGCCTAGCACAAGATCATGTAGTTTGTATGCTGAAGCTTTTCTAATGTCAAGTATCATTTCCTTAGACCATGAGATTGTGCAACTCCCGGATACCGTAGGAGTGCTTTGGGTGTGCCAAACGTCACAACGTAACTGGGTGGCTATAAAGGTGCACTACGGGTATCTCCAAAAGTGTCTGTTGGGTTGGCACGAATCGAGACTGGGATTTGTCACCCCGTGTAATGGAGAGGTATCTTTGGGCCCACTCGGTAGGACATCATCATAATGTGCACAATGTGACCAAGGAGTTGATCACGGGATGATGTGTTACGAAACGAGTAAAGAGACTTGCCGGTAACGAGATTGAACAAGGTATCGGGATACCGACAATCGAATCTCGGGCAAGTATCGAACCAATAGACAAAGGGAATTGTATACGGGATTGATTGAATCCTTGACATCGTGGTTCATTCGATGAGATCATCGTGGAGCATGTGGGAGCCAACATGGGTATCCAGACCCCGCTATTGGTTATTGACCGGAGAGTTGTCTCGGCCATGTCTGCATGACTCCCGAGCCCGCAGGGTCTACACACTTAAGGTTCGATGACGCTAGGGTTATAGGGAATAGATGTACGTGGTCACTGAATGTTGTTCGGAGTCCCAGATGAGATCCCGGACATCACGAGGAGTTCCGGAATGGTCCAGAGGTAAAGATTTTTATATGGGAAGTCATCATACGGTCACCGGAATAATTCGGGGGGTTACCGGTATTGTACCGGGACCACCGAAGGGGTTCCGAGGGTCCACCGGGAGGGTCCACCTACCCCGGAGGGCCCGATGGGCTTGTGTGGAGAGGGACCATCCCCTTAGTGGGCTGGGCGCCTTCCCTCCTAGGGCCCATGCGCCTAGGGTTTGGGGGAACCCTAAAGGGGGGCGCCCCCCCTTACCTTGGGGGGCAAGGCAACCCCCCTGGCCGCCGCCCCCTCCTCAGATTGGATCCGAGGGGCCGGCCCCCTCTCCCTTGCCCCTATATATATGTGGGGGGTGGGAGGACAGCCACACCCAAGTTCTGGCGCAGCCCTCCCCCTCTCCCAAGTCCTCCTCCTCTCCCGCGGTGCTTGGCGAAGCCCTGCAGGATTGCCATGCTCCTCCTTCACCACCACGCCGTCGTGCTGCTGCTGGACGGAGTCTTCCCCAACCTCTCCTTCTCCCCTTGCTGGATCAAGGCGTGGGAGACGTCACCGGGCTGCACGTGTGTTTAACGCGGAGGCTCCGTTGTTTGGCGCTTAGATCGGAATCAACTGCGATCTGAATCGCTGCGAGTACGACTCCTTCATCCGCATTCTTGCAACGCTTCCGCTTAGCGATCTACAAGGGTATGTAGATGCACTCCCCTTCCCCTCGTTGCTAGATTACTCCATAGATTGATCTTGGTGATGCGTAGAAAATTTTAAATTTCTGCTACGATCCCCAACAGCTACTAACTATGGACCCAAAGGTCTGAGGTAAACTACTCACACTTCATCGGAGAGGCTATGATGATGTAGAAGCCCTCCGTGATGATGGCCCTCTCTGGCGGAGCTCCGGAACAGGCCCCAAGATGGGATCTCGTGGATACAGAAAGTTGCAGCGGTGGAATTAGGTTTTTGGCTCCTGTTCTGATCATTTGGGGGTACGTAGGTATATATTGTTGGAAATATGCCCTAGAGGCAATAATAAATTGGTTATTATTATATTTCCTTGTTCATGATAATTGTTTATTATCCATGCTAGAATTGTATTGATAGGAAACTCAGATACATGTGTGGATACATAGACAACACCATGTCCCTAGTAAGCCTCTAGTTGACTAGCTCGTTGATCAATAGATGGTTACGGTTTCCTAACCATGGACATTGGATGTCGTTGATAACGGGATCAGATCATTAGGAGAATGATGTGATGGACAAGACCCAATCCTAAGCCTAGCACAAGATCATGTAGTTCGTATGCTGAAGCTTTTCTAATGTCAAGTATCATTTCCTTAGACCATGAGATTGTGCAACTCCCGGATACCGTAGGAGTGCTTTGGGTGTGCCAAACGTCACAACGTAACTGGGTGGCTATAAAGGTACACTATAGGTATCTCCGAAAGTGTCTGTTGGGTTGGCACGAATCGAGACTGGGATTTGTCACTCTGTGTAAACGGAGAGGTATCTCTGGGCCCACTCGGTAGGACATCATCATAATGTGCACAATGTGACCAAGGAGTTGATCACGGGATGATGTGTTACGGAACGAGTAAAGAGACTTGCCAGTAACGAGATTGAACAAGGTATCGGGATACCGACGATTGAATCTCGGGCAAGTATCGTACCGCTAGACAAAGGGAATTGTATACGGGATTGATTAAGTCCTTGACATCATGGTTCATCCGATGAGATCATCGTGGAACATATGGGAGCCAACATGGGTATCCATATCCCGCTGTTGGTTATTGACCGGAGAGTTATCTCGGTCATGTCTGCATGGTTCCCGAACCCGTAGGGTCTACACACTTAAGGTTCGATGACGCTAGGGTTATAGGGAATAGATATACGTCGTTACCGAATGTTGTTCGGAGTCCCGGATGAGATCCCGGACGTCACGAGGAGTTCCGGAATGGTCCGGAGGTAAAGATTTATATATGGGAAGTCATGTTTTGGTCGCCGAAAAAGTTTCAGGTTTTATCGGTAATGTACCGGGACCACCGGGAGGGTCCCGGTGGTCCACCAAGTGGGGCCACCAGCCCTGGAGGGCTGCATGGGCCAAGTGTGGGAGGGTACCAGCCCCAGGTGGGCTGGTGAGCCCCCCACCAAGGCCCAAGGCGCAAGGGAGAGTGGAAGGGGGCAAACCCTAGGCTCAGATGGGCCTAAGGCCCACCTAGTGGTGCGCCCCCCTCTCTCCCCCCTTGGCCGCCCCCTAGATGGGATCTAGGGCTGGCCGCCACCCCTAGGGGTGGAAACCTAGATGGGGGCGCAGCCCCTCCCCTCCCCCTATATATACTTGAGGTTTTGGGCTGCCAGAGAGACGATTCAATATCCTTCTTGGCGCAGCCCTACCCCTCTCCCTCCTTATCACTTGCGGTGCTTGGCGAAGCCCTGCTGGAGTACCACGCTCCTCCACCACCACCACGCCGTCGTGCTGCTGCTGGATGGAGTCTTCCCCAACCTCTCCTTCTCCCCTTGCTGGATCAAGGCGTAGGAGAGGTCACCGGGCTGTACGTGTGTTGAACACGGAGGTGCCATCCGTTCGGCACTAGGATCATCGGTGATTTGGATCACGATGAGTACGACTCCATCAACCCCGTTCACTTGAACGCTTCCGCTTAGCGATCTACAAGGGTATGTAGATGTACTCTCCTTCCCCTCGTTGCTAGATTACTCCATAGATTGATCTTGGTGATGCGTAGAAAATTTTGAATTTCTGCTACGTTCCCCAACAGTGGCATCATGAGCTAGGTCTATGCGTAGTTTCTATGCACGAGTAGAACACAAAGTAGTTGTGGGCGTTGATTTTGTTCAATATGCTTACCGTTACTAGTCCAATCTTGATTCGGCGGCATTGTGGGATGAAGCGGCCCGGACCGACCTTACACGTACTCTTACGTGAGACTGGTTCCACCGACTGACATGCACTAGTTGCATAAGGTGGCTAGCGGGTGTCTGTCTCTCCCACTTTAGTCGGATCGGATTCGATGAAAAGGGTCCTTATGAAGGGTAAATAGCAATTGGCATATCACATTGTGGTTTTTGCGTAGGTAAGAAACGTTCTTGCTAGAAACCCATAGCAGCCACGTAAAACATGCAAACAACAATTAGAGGACGTCTAACTTGTTTTTGCAGGGTATGCTATGTGATGTGATATGGCCAAAGGATGTGATGAATGATATATGTGATGTATGAGATGATCATGTTCTTGTAATAGGAATCACGACTTGCATGTCGATGAGTATGACAACCGGCAGGAGCCATAGGAGTTGTCTTAATTTATTTATGACCTGCGTGTCAACATAAACGTCATGTAATTACTTTACTTTATTGCTAACCGTTAACTGTAGTAGTAGAAGTAATAGTTGGCAAGACAACTTCATGAAGACACGATGATGGAGATCATGATGACGGAGATCATGGTGTCATGCCAGTGACGATGATGATCATGGAGCCCCGAAGATGGAGATCAAAAGGAGCATGATATTGGCCATATCATGTCACTATTTGATTGCATGTGATGTTTATCATGTTTATACATCTTATTTGCTTAGAACGACGGTAGTAAATAAGATGATCCCTGTAACACCCTCGATGCGACTATATCTCCCACGTGTCGAGGCACGACTTAGAGGCATAATTGCATTGAAGGCATATGTCGCAAGTCAGGTAATCATCACAAACATCCCATGTAATATAGATAATAAAAGGGATAACATAGTTGGCTTACACTCGCCACGTCAATCAAGTACATAAATAACATACGTCATCCAAACACTCATGGCCCGACTACGGCGCCAAAATGAAAGATAACCCAACGAGCGACATGGTCCCGATCACCCCCAACAGGGCACCACTATTGATCATCAGGAAAGGAAACATAGTAACGTTGAGAGTCCTCGTCGAACTCCCACTTGAGCTCGAGCGCGTCACCTGGAGCGGAATCACCTGGACCTGCATCTGGTGTAATAGTAATCTGTGAGCCACAGGGACTCAGCAATCTCGCACCCTCGTGATCAAGACTATTTAAGCTTAATAGGTAGGATAAGGTGAATATATATGGAGCTGCAGCAAGCGACTAGCATATGAGGTGGCTAACCTATTCGCAAAAGAGAGCGAGAAGAGGAGGCAAAGCGCGAGCGAGAAACTAGAGAGTAACCTGCGCAAGCATTACTCCAACACCGTGTCCACTTCCCGGACTCCGCCGAGAAGAGGCCATCACGGTAACACACTCGGTTGATTCATTTTAATTAAGTTAAGGTTCAAGTTATCTACAACCGGACATTAACAAATTCCCACCTGCCCATAACCGCGGGCACGGCTTTCGAAAGTTCAAATCCCTGCAGGGGAGTCCCAACTTAGCCCATGACAAGCTCTCACGGTCAACGAAGGGATAGACCTCCTCCCGAGATGTTCCGATCAGACTCGGTACCTCGGTTCTTCAAGACATTTCGACAGGTTAAAACTAATCCAGCAACACCGCCCGAATGTGCCGACAAATCCCGATAGGAGCTACACATATCTCGTTCTCAGGGCACACTCAGATAGGTCAAGCTACGAGTAAAACCAACCCTCGAGTTTCCCCGAGGTGGCCCCGCAGGCTGCCTGGTTCGGACCAACACTCAGAGGAGCACTGGCCCGGGGGGGTTTAAATAAGATGACCCTCGGGCTCCGGAAACCCAATGGAAAAGAGGCTAGGTGGCAAATGGTAAAACCAAGGTTGGGCATTGCTGGAAAAGCTTTAATCAAGGCGAACTATCAAGGGGTTCCCATTATAACCCAACCGCGTAAGGAACGCAAAATCCGGGAACATAACACCGATATGACGGAAACTAGGCCGACAAGAGTGGAACAAAACACTAGGCGAGAGGCCGAGCCTTCCACCCTTTACCAAGTATATAGATGCATTAAGATAACATGACAATATAATGATATCCCAACAAGTAAATAAATGTTCCAACAAGGAACGGCCTCCAATCTTCACCTGCAACTAGCAACGCTATAAGAGGGGTTGAGCAAAGCGGTAACATAGCCAATCAACGGTTTGCTAGGACAAGGTGGGTTAGAGGTTTGACTAGGCAATTTGGGAGGCTGACAAGCAAATGGTAGGCATCGTAGCATTGGCATAGCAAAAGAGCGAGCAAACTAGCATAGCAAAGATAGTAGTGATTTCGAGGGTATGATCATCTTGCCTGCAAAGCTGTCAGAGTTGACTGGATCCTCGAAAGCAAACTCAACGGGCTCCTCATTAGCGAACTCGTCTCCCGGCTCTACCCAAACAATACAAACAAGCAACAAGGACATAATCAACCACGTGCAAGGATCAAGCAATATGATGCAATGATGATATGCTATGCGGGATGCGATGCGGGATGCATATGCAAGATTTGAGAGGAAATACATGAACCTGGCCTCAACTTGGGAAACCAAGTGTGCCACTGGAAAGATGAGATGAAATCGCTTGAAAACGATATAAAGAACGCCGGAATCGGAGTTACGGTTTGGAAATGGCAAGCGATTCAAATATGACACCGGTCTGCGATTTACAGCAAGTAGCCATCTAAATGCAATGAGATGAAAATGCTACAGCACCCAAACATGACAACAAAATACATGACAGGGATGCATTCAAGATGCTTAACAAAAGTCTAGCACTGAGCCACGGTCAATTCATCCATTAACAGGTTCAAACAAGCATGGGAAAAATGCATATGGCAAACAGATCTCAGACTTAGTGAAATTAACACTTGTCTGAAATTTTAGACCAAGTGGCACTCTTCGGAGCAACAAAACTACATGCTACAGGACCTGAACATGGCAAAGTAAAACATGGCATGGAGCTACTCAAATAGCTTAACAAAAGTCCCTTAGTGACCTTGAGCCAAAAGGGATCAAAAAATATACTAACAAGCATGGCAACATAGCAAAAGCATAATCGGTTTTCAGACTTAGTGAAAACTGGCACATGCTGAAACGTAACTCAAGTAGGCATGTTTACGAGCTCGATGCAATCACCACGGTGCAATTCATGACAAGATAAGCATACATCTATCAACAACACATAAAATGCAAGCTAGACATGGCAAGAACAATGGCATAGCATGCACGGATCAACTACAACATCATCGGCAAAATTGCAAACAAGTTGACAATCTGCCCAAATTCACAAAGTAGCAAAAGTAGAGCTCGATTGACTCAAGCTAGGGTGCTCCATAATTGCAAACAAAGACACGGATGGATAGAGCACTACAAGATTAATAAAACATCCTTACTGATCATCCTCAAAAGAGGCACATATCTCTCGGAAACAACATGAACATATGACAACATGAGATAAACAGCTCAAGGACTTAGTGGAAATGCTAAGTCCCTGAAAACAGAATTACCAAGTGCCTCACTTTGCAAGCTTGCACTAGTCACCACGCACATCGCAAAAATACATGGGTTGCACCTCTGGAAAGATGACAAAACCCTTAACAAAACATATGTAGAGCATTAGGGCATATCATGCACACAATAATCATGGCAAAAATGACAAATGTCTAAGATGGAGTAGCAGATCTGACAATTAACTCAAGTAGCCTCCTTCTAACAGAATTTCGGGAATCAAGATGAAGTCAAATGAAAATGATGCAATGGAATGAAATGATGTACTCTCAGAGATGAACATTTTGATATGCTATATGCATGAATCGGAACTACGGATGCAAAGTTACGAGGCCATGAACAGGGGCACTTGGATCTGAGAATTTCGGGACTTAGAAGAAAAACAACCTCTCAGATCTAGGGTTTACTATTCACGGCACGCGAACCAAGGCGGAATCTGGCGAGTACTGTTCACTGGTGATGACGAGGACGGCGGCGGCCGGAGGAGGAGATGGCCGGGGTGGTGGAGACGGTCGGGCGGCGGTAGAGGAGGCGACGGGACCGGCGATGGCGAGGCGGCAATGGTGTCGCGGGGCGGCCGAAGAGGCGCCGGCGTCGGGCGACGCAAGGAGGCGGCGAGGCGACGCCCTCACCGGAGATGGCGCGCGGCAGCGGGGCGGCCGGCGGCGGGGAAGGCGGCTGGGTGGCGGCGCGCGCGATGGAGAGGAGCGGCGCGGGGCGCGGCTGGATGGGCCTCGGGAGGGCCCGGCCTGGGCTCTCCGGGCCGGCGATGTGGGCGCGGGGCGCGGGTGAGTAGGACGGCGACACGTGGCGGCGGTGGGGAGCAGCGGACACGTCTGTCGGTGGCAAATTTTGTCCGGCGGCGCGTGGAGACGAAGAAGACTAGGGTTTCGAGGGAAGGAGAAGGGGAATTTCGGGGTGGTCTATTTATAGGCATAGAGGGAGTTAGGAGAGTCCAAATGAGGTGCGGTTTTCGGCCACGCGATCGTCATCGAACGCTCTAGATGATGGAGCAGAGTTAGGTGGGTTTTGGGCCAAATTTGAGGGGTGTTGGGCTGCAACACACACGAGGCCTTTTCGGTCCCTCGGTTAACCGTTGGAGTATCAAACGAAGTCCAAATGGTACGAAACTTGACAGGAGGTCTACCGGTAGTAAGCCAAGGCCGCTTGGCAAGTCTCGGTCCAATCCGGAAATGTTTAATCCCCACACACAAAAGAAAGGTAGAAATGACCACCGGAGGAGAACGAAGCGCCGGAATGCAAAACGGACAACGGAGAAAAAGCTCGAATGCATGAGATGAACACGTATGCAAATGCAATGCACATGATGACATGATATGAGATGCATGACAACGATAACAACACACGGAGACAAAAACCCGAACCCGAGAAAATAAAATAACTTAACGCCGGAAATGGCAAGAGTTGGAATACATATTGGGAAAGTTACATCCGGGGTGTTACAATCCCTCATTAAAATTTGAAGAAAGTGTTCTCCCTAACTGTGCACCATTGCGAAAGTTCGTCGTTTCGAAGCACCACGTGATGATCGGGTGTGATAGATTCTAACGTTCACATACAACGGGTGTAAGACAGATTTACACACGCGAAACACTTAGGTTGACTTGACGAGCCTAGCATGTACAGACATGGCCTCGGAACACAAGAGACCGAAAGGTCGAGCATGAGTCGTATGGTAGATACGATCAACATGAAGATGTTCACCGATGATGACTAGTCCGTCTCACGTGATGATCGGACACGACCTAGTTGACTCGGATCATGTAATCACTTAGATGACTAGAGGGATGTCTATCTGAGTGGGAGTTCATAAGATGAACTTAATTATCCTAAACATAGTCAAAAGGTCTTCGCAAATTATGTCGTAGCTCGCGCTTCAGTTCTACTGTTTAGATATGTTCCTAGAGAAAATTTAGTTGAGAGATGATAGTAGCAATTATGCGGACTAAGTCCGTAAACTGAGGATTGTCCTCATTGCTTCATAGAAGGCTTATGTCCTTAATGCACCGCTCAGTGTGCTGAACCTCAAACATCGTCTGTGGATGTTGCGAACATCTGACATACACGTTTTGATAACTACGTGATAGTTTAGTTAAACGGTTTAGAGTTGAGGCACCGAAGACATTTTGAAACGTCGCGAAACATATGAGATGTTTCGAGGGCTGAAATTGGGATTTCAGGCTCGTGCCCATGTCAAGAGGTATAAGACCTCCGACGATTTTCTTACCCCGCAAACTAAGGCAGAAAAGCTCAATTGTTGAGCTTGTGCTCAGATTGTCTGAGTACAACAATCATTTGAATCGAGTGGGAGTTGATCTTCCAGATGAGATAGTGATGTTTCTCCGAAGTCATTACCACCAGGCTGCTAGAGCTTTGTGATGAACTATAATATATCAGGGACATATATGAAGATCCTTGAGATATTCATGATGTTTGACACCACAAAAGTAGAAATCAAGAAGGAGCATCAATTGTTGATGGTTGGTGAAACCACTAGTTTCAAGAAGGGCAAGGGCAAAAAGGGATACTTCATGAAACGGCAAATCAGCTGCTGCTCTAGTGAAGAAACCCAAGGTTGAACCCCAAACCTGAGACTAAGTGCTTCTTTAATAAGGGGAACAACCACTGGAGCAGAATTACCCTAGATACTTGGTAGATGAGAAGGCTGGCAAGGTCGATAGAAGTATATTGGATATACATTGTGTTAATGTGTACTTTACTAGTACTTCTAGTAGCAGCATGGTATTAGATACCGGTTCGGTTGCTAAATGTTAGTAAACTCGAAATAAAAGGCTGCGGAGTAAACGGAGACTAGCTAAAGGTGAGCTGGCAATATGTGTTGGAAGTTTTTCCAAGCTTGATGTAATCAAGCATCGCACACTCCCTCTACCATCGAGATTGGTGTTTGCGTTGAGCATAGACATGATTGGATTATGTCTATCGCAGTACGGTTATTCATTTAAGGAGATTAATGGTTACTCTGTTTATTTGAATAATACCTTCAATGGTCTTGCACCTAAAATGAATGGTTTATTGAATCTCGATCGTAGTGATACACATGTTCATGCCAAAAGATATAAGATAGTAATGATAGTACCACCTACTTGTGGCACTACCACGTAAGTCATATCGGTATAAAACGCATGAAGAAGCTCCATGCTGATGGATCCTTGGGCTCACTCGTTTTTTGAAAAGTTTGAGACATGCGAACCATGTCTATTGGTGTATATGCATGAAGAAACTCCATGCAAATGGACCGTTTGGACTCACTTGATTTTGAATCACTTGAGACATGCAAATCATACCACATGGGCAAGATGACTGAAAGCCTCGTTTTCAGTAAAATGGAACTAGAAAGCAACTTGTTGGAAGTAATACATTTTGATGTCTGCAGTCCAATAAGTGCTGAGGCGTGTAGTGGATATCGTTGTGTTCTTACTTCACAGATGATTTGAGTAGATGTTGAGTATATTTACTTGATGAATCACGAGTCTGAATTATTGAAAGGTTCAAGTAATTTCAGGGTGAAGTTGAAAGATCGTCGTGACAAGAGGATAAAAGATCTATGATATGATCATAGAGATGAATATCTGAATTACGAGTTTGGCACAGAATTAAGACATTATGGAAATTGTTTCACAACTAATACAGCCTGGAACACCATAGTGTGATGGTGTGTCCGAACATCATAACTGCACCCTATTGGATATGATGCATACCATGATGTCTCTTATCGAATTACCACGATAGTTTATGGGTTAGGCATTAGAGACAACCACATTCACTTTAAATAGGGCACCACGTAATTCTGATGAGATGACACCGTATGAACTATGGTTTAGAGAAACCTAAGCTGTCATTTCTTAAAAGTTTGGGGCTGTGACGCTTATGTGAAAAAGTTTCAGGCTGATAAGCTCGAACCCAAAGCGGATAAATGCATCTTCATAGGACACCCAAGACAGTTGGGTATACCTCCTGTCTCAGATCCGAAAGCAATGGGATTGTTTCTAGAATCGGGTCCTTTCTCGAGGAAAAGTTTCTCTCGAAAGAATTGAGTGGGAGGATGGTGGAGACTTGATGAGGTTATTGAACCGTCTCTTCAACTAGTGTGTGGCAGGGCACAGGGAGTTGTTCCTATGGCACCTACACCAATTGAAGTGGAAACTTATGATAGTGATCATGAAACTTCAGATCAAGTCACTACCAAACCTCGTGGGATGACAAGGATGCGTACTACTTGAGAGTGGTACGTAATCCTGTCTTGGAAGTCATGTTGCTAGACAACAATGAACCTACGAGCTATGGAGAAGCGATGGTGGGCCTGGATTCCAAAATGGCTTGAGGCCATATAATCCGAGAGAGGATCCATATATGAAAACAAAGTGTAGACTTTGGAAGAACTACTTGATGGTCATAAGGCTGTTAGGTACATATGGATTTTAAAAGGAAGACGAACAATGATGGTAAGTATCACCATTAAGAAAGCTCGACTTGTCGTTAAGATGTTTTCCGACAAGTTCAAGGAGTTGACTACGATGAGACTTTCTCACTTGTAGCGATGCTAGAGTCTGTTGGAATTATATTAGCAATTACTGCATTATTTATGAAATCTTGCAGATAGGATGTCAAAACATTGTTTCCTCGACGAGTTTTTGAGGAAAGGTTGTATGTGATACAACCGGAAGGTTTTGTCAATCCTGAAAGATGCTAATAAGTATGCAAAGCTCCAGCAATCCTTCTAAGGACTGGAGTAAGCATCTCGGAGTTGGAATGTATGCTTTGATGAGATGATCAAAGATTTTGGGTGTATACAAAGTTTATGAGAAACTTGTATTTCCAAAGAAGTGAGTGGGAGCACTATAGAATTTCTGATGAATATATGTTGTTGACATATTGTTGATCAGAAATGACGTAGAATTTCTGGAAAGCATATAGGGTTATTTGGAAAGTGTTTTTCAATGGAAAGCCTGGATTAAGCTACTTGAACATTGAGCATCAAGATCTATAAGGATAGATCAAAACGCTTAATGGTACTTTCAAATGAGCACATACCTTGACATGATCTTGAAGGTGTTCAAGATGGATCAGTCAAAGAAGGAGTTCTTGCCTGACTTGTAAGGTATGAAGTTAAGACTTAAAGCTCGACCACGGCAGAAGAAAGAAGAAGGACGAAGGTCGTCCCCTATGCTTTTGTCATCGGCTCTATACGGTGTGCCATGCTGAGTACCGCACCTGATGTGTGCCTTGCCACATATCTAGCAAGAGGGTACAAAGGTAATCTAGGAGTAGATCACCAGATAGAGGTCTAAATTATCCTTAGAGGAATAAGGATATGTTTCTTGGTTATGGAGGTGATAAAGAGTTCGACGTAAAGAGTTACGTCGATGCAAGCTTAACACCTATCCGGATAGCTCTGAGTTTCATCTGTATGGTATGACACGACCTCTTTTTGCTCCCCATTTTGTTGGAACTGAGGCCTCTGTCTACCGGCCCGAAAGGAGGGTCTCATGCTTGTAAACTAGCATATATCTTGCACAGAATGAACCTTCCTTCAGTCACAACGAGAAGCACTATCGGGGTCTGAACGAATATACCGGATACGTATAATGGAGCAACAATTTAGAATAGCTCCAAGTAGAACAATTATTTGAAATGGCTCCAAATGTAGCATAGTAGTTGCATCTACAAGATGACATAGAAATTTGCGAAGTACATACGGATCTGAATGTTGCAGACCCGTTGACTGAAACCTCTCTCACAAGCATAACATGATCAAACCCAGAACTCTTTGGGTGTTAGTCACATGGGGATGTGACTTTGAGTGTTAATCACATATCGATGTGAACTGGATTATTGACTCTAGTGCAAGTGGGAGACTGTTGGAAATATGCCCTAGAGGCAATAATAAATTGGTTATTATTATATTTCCTTGTTCATGATAATTGTTTATTATCCATGCTAGAATTGTATTGATAGGAAACTCAGATACATGTGTGGATACATAGACAACACCATGTCCCTAGTAAGCCTCTAGTTGACTAGCTCGTTGATCAATAGATGGTTACGGTTTCCTGACCATGGACATTGGATGTCGTTGATAACGGGATCACATCATTAGGAGAATGATGTGATGGACAAGACCCAATCCTAAGCCTAGCACAAGATCATGTAGTTTGTATGCCGAAGCTTTTCTAATGTCAAGTATCATTTCCTTAGACCATGAGATTGTGCAACTCCCGGATATCGTAGGAGTGCTTTGGGTGTGCCAAACGTCACAACGTAACTGGATGGCTATAAAGGTACACTACAGGTATCTCCGAAAGTGTCTGTTGGGTTGGCACGAATCGAGACTGGGATTTGTCACTCTGTGTAAACGGAGAGGTATCTCTGGGCCCACTCGGTAGGACATCATCATAATGTGCACAATGTGACCAAGGAGTTGATCACGGGATGATGTGTTATGGAACGAGTAAAGAGACTTGCCAGTAACGAGATTGAACAAGGTATCGGGATACTGACGATCGAATCTCGGGCAAGTATCGTACCGCTAGACAAAGGGAATTGTATACGGGATTGATTAAGTCCTTGACATCGTGGTTCATCCGATGAGATCATCGTGGAACATATGGGAGCCAACATGGGTATCCATATCCCGCTGTTGGTTATTGACCGGAGAGTTATCTCGGTCATGTCTGCATGGTTCCCGAACCCGTAGGGTCTACACACTTAAGGTTCGATGACGCTAGGGTTATAGGGAATAGATATACATGGTTACCGAATGTTGTTTGGAGTCCCGGATGAGATCCCGGACGTCACAAGGAGTTCCGGAATGGTCCGGAGGTAAAGATTTATATATGGGAAGTCATGTTTTGGTCGCCGGAAAAGTTTCGGGCTTTATCGGTAATGTACCGGGACCACCGGGAGGGTCCCGGTGGTCCACCAAGTGGGGCCACCAGCCCCGGAGGGCTGCATGGGCCAAGTGTGGGAGGGGACCAGCCCCAGGTGGGCTGGTGC